>NC_142082.1:163447941-163763253 GCF_054644295.1 Miniopterus natalensis
CCACTAGTTCTATGAAAAAGAATGTACTTTCAGGATGTCAGGTGAATCAGCTTGGATCAAGTTTTAGGATTCATTCTCTTAAGCCTTAGCAATATTATGTCTTTCTGAGGGGGCTAATGCGATAACCTTCACTCACCTAGAGGGCTGACTATACAATTAACGTGGGCCATAGTTGGCCCTTGGGACTCTCATTGGAAGCCCTGGCTCTTCACTATATTTTCATATACCACAAGGCTTTGAGAGTGTTTTGTGTTTACCAAGAGAAGTGTCTTTATCCAAGGTGGTGCTCTCTGCCTTGCCTCTACCACTTCTGCAGGACCAGAGGAATGAACAAATTGTTGGAAAGTAGAGAGAACAGGAGGTATGGCTTCATTCTGGTCTGAGTGCTGTTTTGGCTCACAGTGCCTGGGAACCTTGGGCCCTTACCAGCCCCCTGAATCACTTAGAGAATTTCATTTATTTTATTCCCATCATAGGAAGGATAATCCAGCCCATGTGGTACTTCATTATGACAATTTGAAATAGTTTTTAAAAATAATATTCTTTAAGAAGGGACTAGGACTAGAGAACCATGAGGCTATTTTATTGAATTTGACATATAAGCATAAAATGCAAATTAGGACTGGGCCATTGGGAGATGGAACTTCTGATTCCTTTCTTCCCCTGTGTTATTATAACCCTGAAAGAAAACCTTTTCTGAGCGTTAATTTAAGGATCTCACCTTGGTTCTTTGGGACAGTTGTGTTCAGCCTACGAAATTTCAATTCAGTTAATTTGTACGTGAGTCACTAGGATGGTTTCTTTGAGTTTGAATCTCACCTCTATCATTTTTAACTGTCAGATCTTGGGCAAGTATGGTTGTCATGAGGAACCGGTGATGTGCCCATGTTGAGCACTGAGCGTGGTGCTTGGTGCAAAATAAGTGCTAAGTGAGTATTAGTTATTATCATTATTTTTATTAGATTGTACAGTTCTAAAGGACAAAGCTTATGTTTCCTTTATGTTTTTGCTAACTTATCAGAGTGCCTTGTACATGGTAGGCCAATAATTGTTAGACTTGATTAGTTTCTCCAGTAGTTTGTCTTGGATCTGAGCATGTCTTTCCTTGTAGTGTGGGTGGTTATGGTGATGATGGTGGTGACCCCATCAGCATGTGTAAGATCCATGTAATTTACTATTCTGAGGCTAAATAGAAGATTCAGTTTTTCAGGAGCCAGTCTGATACCTTTTACCAGCACCATTGTAAATTTTACTTTAAAAAACTTTGTAAACTGCATTTTTTCTCCTTTAGAAAGGTTGTGTGGCTGCTTCTGTACAGTACATGAGAACATTTAAGTTTAGAATTACTAAGAAGACTGTCAGATTCCATGAGGTTAAGGACAGATAAAATTCAAATTGGCAGTGAAGTAGTGGACCCTCCTTGCAATTATAGCACACCTGTCGAAAGGCACTAAATAATGTCTGGAATGACCATTATAGGTTTAAATGTAATTCATTGGAGCCTGTCATTTTCTCAGGGCTCTGAAGCTTAGTGAAGATACAAGTGGTCAGGACCTTGAAAGGACGGGGGGGGGGGGGGGGAAAGCATTGATGCAGGGGACTCAAGGAAGATGCTCTTCTTTCTTGAGGAGGAATCACAGTCCTATTAACAGAAAAATGCCAGAGTCTTGGCAGAAAACACTGATTTGCATATTATTCACATTTATTTGCATATTGAGTTCAAGAGGCTCTATCTTCAAGTATGTAAAATAAATAGTGTAATCTGCCGCAATTGTGTTCCAATTCAGGCTCCAGGGCATTGTGCAAATGAAATACATAACATGTTTAAAAATCCCATTTCAGAAGATGAAAGATGTCAATCAGCCACAGGTGGCTGCACATCAATAATACTGACAGGGAGCGGAGATGGCCTGGCTTGGCAGGAGCGCAGGATCGGGGAGCCACTGCCCTCCGAGTGTCCTCACCTCCAGAGGAAGCCTGCTCCGCTCGGGTGGGCCTGGACCCATGGAGTCCACAGCTTCAGAGCCCATGGTGCCCAGAGGACTGCCTCCCTCCCATGTTGGGAAGTCTGCATGGTGCTCAAATGTCACTGCCTTCTCTTAAATACTGACGGAGCTGGGCGGGAGTCACATTGTGTACAGGGTACTGGTGAGCAGGCTGTGTACCAGATACCCACCATCCACTGGATTTCACTGGCTCTTCCAGTTTAATCAGGAGACCTAAACACTTAAGCTGGTTCAGGTGACAACAATGAGATAAGGAGTGATGTGGGGAAACAAAATCCTGTAATATCTACAAGCCTTCCTACACTGCCCCTCTCCTCAGTAAACATATACTTTAGGCAAAACACTAAACACTCCAGTGTTTGCTATGTAAATGTTACTTTATGACAAGTCCCCTAGCTTCTTTTCCCAACCAGATTGGTGCCCCTCAGCCTCTCTTAAGCAGGCATTCCGTTGCTGCCTCCGGGCAGATGGAGTGGCGGTGGTGGCACCAACCGGCCCGTCAGCAGCAGACAGTCCGGTTTCAAGACCCAGTGTAGACTCTGCAGTTTAGCAATCCCCAGTATAGCTTCTAATGGTAGGAGATCAGAGCGCACAAGTTCCTGACATATTTTGCTTTCTAGAAGTGATAGGCAGGTGAGCAAACTTCATAGGATATTAAAACCAAAAGGGCCTGAACAGATGGATGGGGCCAGAGGAAATTGCTGGAAGAGGCAGCGCAGCAATGGTGACGTGGAATGGCAAAATATCCAGGAAAGAAGGACATCCATTCTTTATCAGTGTTGAAACAATGTCCTTAATGTTTAAAGTCCATAGTCCTTGAAGACTGACATGGGGCCTTAGCTAGTAAGCACTGGATAAAATGGGGGATGGAGATGGTGGGTGAGATCAGGGAAAGTAAGACTGATCCAGCAGTAGAGATAGCTTAAAAAAGACATGGGATTGAGGATGCTCCAAATCATAGGATCCAAATAGGCACAAGAAACTCAGGTCTGGACCCATCCCTCACTGAGAATTTGGAGACCCTTGTGGTCTCTTAGAAGGAAGAAACTGGCAAGAGGCAAGCGGATGGCCAGGGCTCTAGCTGGTGGGCTAGAGTTGAAGGCAAGCTTCTGGCTGTAGAAGGGGGTCGTAGATCAGGGAGGCAAGGCCGGCCGGCCATGTGGTCAGGATCAGCCCAGCAGAGACTGCTGGTGGACAGCAGGGTCTCAGTTTCTCCCAGGCAGCAAGGACAGAGTTAGGCTAAGAACACCATTTCACTGCTCACTAAGTGGAGAGTCTCAGACTATTGCCTGAATCAGGCTTTGCTTAGGAGCTTGGAGAAGATGAAGTCCACTGACCGACAAGGCTGAAGAAGGACAGTGACTGATGGTGAGCTTTGTTCCCCCGATTGTACATCTCTGTACCAGTTACCACTGGGTGTTTTAGCTTCCCAGGCTCCTATTGTGAGAAATGCACTTCTTTTTTGGGGTCATTTGAATGAAAGCTAGGTGTATGCCCATTTTACCAGTGCCCAAATCCATCCTTGGTGCCATTCCATAAGCTCTAGGAGGTAGCAAACACAAGCAGTTTGGAAAAATATGGGTTTGGCATGGTCTTGGGGAACAGAAATACTTCATTGCTATTCACATTCCGATTTCACATTCCAGCCTCTCTCTTCATGTTTAGTCACTTATCCTCTTACTCTGTCCATGTATAAAATGGGTGTTTTAATACATGCACACTTTACAGAGATTTTGAGAAAAATAATTAGATAAAGGTTATAAAGGAGTTGGAAGATGCACTGTGTTAAGCTGGTAATTACACTGTGCTTACCTAAAACTTCCTCAGCAGACTCGAATATCAGAGGTTTTTTTATGCCCTTTTCTTTGCTGGAGATGTTATATAGATTCATTCTGGGTTAAACATAACTGTCTCTTTGTCTCCTTTTATACTCATTTCACTCATTCCCTCTTCCTCTCTGATTTGTCCGCCTTCTTCTGTGCCAATTCAGCTGTTTTATTGTTTGCTCAACTGACTTGAAATTGGGACAGTGCGTCAACAGGCTTGTAAAAGTGAATGAAGGTGGACTGTGAACTTCATCAGGCCAAGGCTAAGTTCACGGCCACTCAGAGGGCCATCGTCACCATGCATTTGAGGACATGACATGATTTCCTTCGCATTTCAGAGGGAAGGTGCTATATAAATACGATACCCAGCCACACAACAGGCTTCAGAAGTAAATGCTTGAGAGCTGTTGGCCCAGGGAAGCACTGATTGGCCCTCTCTCCTTTTCGAGATTGCTCCAAAGGAGTGAAATACGTGAGATCTGCAAACCCCCAGTCTTCATTACTCACTTCGATAATCATTACTCACTTTGCATAATTATTACTTGTCCTAGATGAGTGGGTAAGTGTAAGTAAGACGGAAATAAATCCCAAAAGGGTTCTGAAAGCAGGTCGCTTTGGCTAAGAGTTATTTTTTTTGGAGTTTGATTTCTCTTTAGTTAATTTTTTTCTGCTTCCATTCATGCTATCCTTTGCTGATCTTTCTGTATGAGTTCTTTTGAATTCTGTGATTTGTCCCTCCTGCCCCTATATGTTAGTTTAATTTTTTGATTTAGTTTTAGGGGTAGAGAGAGCAAGCATTCTTTTTTTTTAATGAATATTTCTCTGTACTTAATTATAAAGGCATTTAAAAACATCAGCAATGGTTTATTTTATAAGAGTTCATTGAGCGGCATATACGCGTATAATGGATATACTTGTCTGTGTAAATGTTACCTGTTTAATAAAAGTTTTTAAAAAGTGGCTTATTAAAAATTTTATAATGTTTTCTTCTCTCTTTGTGTTTTTGTTTCTTCCGTAGCGTTGAAAGTTTATCCGGAAGCAGTTCAGCATATTTTTGTAATAATTTTCCAGTTTGAAATTTAATTTGCTTTCCTGTGCTGGCATTTGAGAGACTGTATTAGGGTTGAGATTAAGAGCATAAATGCTAGAGATACCTGCCTGGGTTTGTATCCCAGCTCCTCCATCTAGAAACAGTGTAACCGTGACCTAGTTACTTAACTTTCCTATATCTCAGTTTATTCATCTATTAAATGGGGCTAATAATAGCATCTGCTTCCTCAGGTTGGGTAAGATTAAGGGTATCACTACATATACAGCACTTGGAGCAAGCGTATCCCACAGTGTATAAGCACCAAGGAGTGAGGAGTTTGTCTGTGCGCCTCTATTATGGCATTGTCATGCCCTAAATTATTTGGTTGAGAAACACTGAAGCCTCTGGAGCTGGCTTGAGTTGGAGGGGGGTTATTATAGAGCAAGGAGTATGGTCCTCAATAGGAACCTGGGCGGATTGGGGGGAATATTGGACAACCTGTGGGAACCAAGGCAGCTATTCCCTGTGTCTCTTTCCCCACTGGCTATAGGAACTTTTGGGCATCTTTTCTCTGCTTCTCTGTCTCTGCCAATCTTCTGTTTCTTTTTGCCACATGGCCTTCCTGCTTTCTCATCAGCACCCCTCAGCTCAAAACCTGTCACCCCAAATGATAGCCTTAGCCTGCCGGTCTATTCAGCCTCTGCAAGCCCATTGCCCACAGATAACTTACTTAGCTTCTCTCTATTCAAATTCCAGTTTTCCTGATTGGACAGGGGCCCAGCCCTGGTCCAGTGAGCAGGTAAGTGGGCTGATGCAGTGCTGTGGGGACAGGTGATACACTGTGTGCTTCTTCGAAGGCATCTTCTACATGAATTTCTCTGTGGCTTTTCAAAGCCAGGAGATGAACTGATGAGATGAACTGATTTTGAAGAGTTCTGCATGAAAACCCCCCCAAAACTCCCATTTGTGGGAAGCAGAGATATGTAAAATATAAAAATTTAGTGCTGTAGGCCACAGCTTATCATTGTTTTGGTCAGAATGTACAGTTCATTAGGCTTTGCTAAAATAGAAGTCTTTTAGCTCTTGGGGCAGAATATATAAACTAAGTTGTTTTTTTTTTATTCATATAGAAGCAAGAAGTTAGATTTAAAATCTAATAAAATTGAACATGTGTAAAAAGAGTTGCGCATGAGACGAACTGTTCTATTCTATTCCCTTAAAATATGCTAGTTGTGACCATAGTTTGGAAAACATACTGCTCTGAGACTGGGGATTGGGCTGGGGAACAGTTGGCTTTTCTGCATTCCTCCAATCGAGGCTTCTCACTTGAGCATTTGTGAAAAATGCAGATTCCCAAGTTGTTTTTGTTTTTGTTTTTTTTTGTTTTTTAAATATATTTTTATTGATTTAAGAGAGAGGAAGGGAGAGGGAGAGAGAGATAGAAACATGAATGATGAGAGTCATCCTGCACTCTTCCCACTGGGGATCAAGCCCGAAACCTGGGCATGTGCCCTGACTAGGAATTGAACTGCGATCTCCTGGATCATAGGTCGATGCTTAACCTCTGAGCCATGCTGGCTGGGCCAGATTCCCAAATTTTATCTCTAGGGACTCTGTGTCACCTGATCTGGGGTCAGGCCTGGGTATCTACAGCTTTTGCCAAGATCAGGTGTTTCTCTGCCAAGGTGTTTGCTGATCATATTTGGAGAAACACTGCAGTGGGTATGAGTTCTCTAGTTAACTATATACCTTGCCCTTTCCCCCCCTCTGTTGACAAATACTATCTAATGAACAAATTGTATTCCAAAAGTCAGTTTCTGAGATTCTTGTTTAAAATGTAAGAATATTGCCTTTTTAGGAAGGTTGGTAGATTTTATAGATAAAAGCCTAGTTAAACTTCCCTTTAGATTTTATCGTCACCAATTCTCAGACCCCTATAGCTGGCAGCACGGGGGTGAGGTTGGGCTCAGGAAGTGGATCATAGGCAAGGGACAGAGATGGAGGCCCCCACACAGTAAAAGAGAATTTATGTGGAGAGTGAAGTGGACATGAAGGAAAAGGGGGGAAAATTTGCACATTGATGGGGAGAAAAAGTTATTTTAGGGGAATTTCTAACTACACCTAGCAGATAGGAAGATCTTATGTATATTTGGGATTTCAATTTAGAGAGAGATTTCATCTTCATTTAGTTGATGCTTAAATCAGTTTTTTGGGCCTGTTTTATTTCTATGGGGAAGGAAATTGACTACAAAGGAGTACAGGGGATTTTAGGGTGACGGAAACATTCTGTATCTTGATTATGGTGATGGTAACATAGTGTATACATTTGTAAATGCTTACAGAACTGTATAGTTAAAAGGGTGAATTTTAATGTATGTAAATTATACTTCAGTAAACTAGACCAAAAAAAAAAAGAATTTTGTTATTAAAGTTTACATACTGATGCATGCATGCATGAATTATTTATCTGTCAGTTTCATTTAGTAATAACAAATCTCTACATTTGCATAGCACCTTTCAACTTATAAGCTACGTTCATCTGTATTTTCTCAGGTTAGCCTCATAACCCTGTGAAACAGGCATTCCTGTTCACATTTTAGAGACGAGCTGCTGCTCCAAGGTTCAGAGAGGCTAAGTGATGTTCATAAGGTCACATAATACAGCTTTTCGAAATCTAGGGCTTTTTCCACTGTTAACGCCTTAAAAAAAAGAAGATTGCATTTGCCAATTTTGAAAAAAATGGTTGGTTTTCCTTGTGGCTGACTTGGGTTCTCTCCCCCTCCATGAGCTGGGGGTTCTTGCCTTGGTCCAGGCCACTTCCAGGGAGCCTCCTGGTGCTTCACTCAGTCCCCTCCCCTCTCACACGGCCTGTGCCAGAGCTCTTCCATTTTCTCCAAAGTACAGATATCCTGGGAAAATGCTCTTGACAAGCCCAGAATCACCTCGGAATCTCATTAAGTCATCTTCCTCTTGGCAGATGTTATACATACTATAGCTTGTGTCGTGTGTAACTAGTTGATCTCTCTGTTATTTTTCATCTAAGTGTTGGAGAGATTTGTGTTAGAAAGAGGCTGTTGACTTTGGGTGAGGAGACAAATGGAAATTTGCAGAATTGGTCTGTGAATCAAGGAGCACATGGCCGGTAGAAGAATGAGTGAATTTCAAGGCATGAATGATTGATTAGGAGTAGGGGTAGACTTAGCATCTCCTTTTATTAAGCTCTGTGGAGCTCAGAGTGGATCAGTTAGGTTTCTGTCAAACTGTATCACTACATCTCTATGTAGATTTTTATTATTTTTTAACCTTCCTTCACCTGAGGACATGCTTAGAGAGAGGGAGAGAGAGAAAGAAACATCAGTGTGAGAGAGAAACTTTTATCAGTTGCCTTCGATACAGGCCCCAACCCGGGATCCAATCCACAACCCAGGCATGTGCCCTGACCGGGAATGGAACCAGCAGCTCTTTGGTGCGCAGGACGACACTCAACCAGCTGAGTCACTCCCGCCAGGCAGAGGAGACTAGGAAAGAAGATGTCAGGCTTAAAGAAAGAAAACTACAGTTTGGTGTAGGAGAAGAAGACATTTCTGATGGGGGATATTTTTATGTGGAATGAAAGAAGAAGCCAGAGGGAAGGTGGTTGTATGAAAACATTAGGACACTGCATCAATTGATGCAGAAAGAATTGCTGCTAATGTAGAGGGAGTAGCAGGTTTGACTTCAACCTGAGTATAAATTAGACAAAGGAGAATGACAAAGGCACAGGAAGAGCTGTGAAAACGTTCAGAGGTGCTAACCGCGGAGTGATGCCAGGCGACTAAACAGGTGTATCAAGGTGTAACACTAGGCCTTTCTGTAAAGGTTAGGGATCAGTAAGGTTTGAATCACTGCTGAGTTGGGGGACAGGAAAATGTAGGGACTGTGGTTAAATGTGGGCAGAAATGAAGCCCTGTGAAGAGACAGGATGAGTAACAAACAAGGATGGGGCCGAGAAAGCGAGAGAATAGAGGAAGAGGCCCCCGGAGAGCATCAGGCGCAGGAAGATCGAGGGGATGCAGAGAGGTCAAGCAGCCAGAGACGGCGAGATGGGGAAGAAGCGGGTGACAGCTCTTGTCAAGCACAGCCAGGGACGATCAGAACAGCAGGAGCGGCAGCTGGGGCCCCTCCTGAACGTATTGTTAGTGGCTTGTGTCAAGGTGGTTGGAGTAAGATGGCATGGATGAGCGTGTGGAGTCACGCAGAGAGGATTCTAGGAGAGGAAATTTTAAGGAAAGGAGAAGACAGATTTCAGAAGCAAGGTGAGGAAAGGAATGAAGAGGCTGCAATAAGAGAGGGAAAATGAATGAAGATGAGGTATTTTCTGTCTTCAACACACACGTATCCACAGAAAACCTTCCACCTATTCATCCGCCAAAGTGAGGCAAGAAAGAACTTGAAAACTGCAAAAAGGCTGCCTAAGGATGCAGGGTTTCAAGGAGGCTTTGGGATAACCTTTGCTTTTTTTAAAAAAATATATTTTTATTGAATTTATTGGAGTTACATTGGTTAATAAAATTATATAGGTTTCAAGTGTAGAATTCGACAATACATCATCTGTGTATTTTATTGTGTGTTCATCACCCCAAGCCTCGTCTCCGGTACAGCTGTGACAAGGGACAGCCTTTGAATGAGCGAGTGAAAGTAATAAAGGGACCAGCCGAGGGAGTAGACTTAGGATAGAGACGAGAGGGGAGAGGGGCGTCTCTTTCGGGCAGCGGCCCAGGGTCGTTGTGTTTAGGTTCATGTCACCACCAGGAAATGCTCATGTTGAGAAGAAAACTGTTTCCCTGAATACTGCTTCAATTAGAAACACTTCGGCGAATGGCATTTCATAAGCGCTTCTGTTTCTTAATCATAATAAAATTGGGGTCTTAATTTCGCGACAGCGGCAGCTGTGATCGGGAGGCAGACAAGGCCCCTCCCTGCTGTGGTCAGCTAGCCTCGCTGGCTCCCAAACAGCCTTTAAGGCGCTGCCGTTTCATTCACCTTGGAAGCTGGAAATAAACTGAGTTTGGCGGTCAGAGATCTGTTCCTCCTCCTGTTCTTCCATCATTTCTTGTCACTTCTCTAGCCGAGTGCCTTAGCCACGCATGCAGATTCCTCGGCATATCTTTTCAGCTCTATCTCACCACACCTCTTTCCATGGACTCTTCTTGCTTCGGGCCAGGCCGGGCTGCATACCATTTTTGATAAGCGCTGTGCCTCGCTGCTTTCCCACCTTAGCGCTGTCGCTTCTGCGCCTTGGCTCAAACCAGCGTCTTCACCTCAGATGCCCTCAGAGCTCTTTAGCCCAGATAAGGTTGTCCTCACTTTCAAGCTCAGGGCCGTTTCTCTCGGATCATCTTCATATTCCTTTAGCCCCTTCATGCCTTCTGAAGGTACACTGTTGGGGGGGGGGGTGTATGCACTGTTGGGGGGGGTGCATGTCCTCTGTTCGTGCTGGAGTGGACAGTCCTGAGGACAGACACCCAGTCTTGACTCCCTGGAACACTTTGCTGTGACTCGCACCATGGGCCCTCCGTAAGGATTTGGACTTTTGAGGAGAAAGGGGTAGGAGCTGGTGTGCGGTCGTAACTCAGGTGTTTTTGCTTTCAAAATCTAATTTTTTTCCAGGTTCATTGAGACATAATTGACATACAGCACTGTGTAAGTTTAAGGTGCACAGCATAATGATTTGACTTATATTGCAAAATGATTACCACATAAGTTTAGTTGACATCCGTCATCTCATATGTCAAAATTTAATTTGAAATGGGAAAGTTGCCGATCGCCTGAGCACTCCCTGCAGCGGGAATGCAGGTCTCTGCCCATGTGTGCTGGTGTGACCTGTGGCTGAGCTGAGTCAAGAGGAACTTCATCTGGCCTCCACGGGGCACGGAAAAGGAGGTGCCGGCTGTCCCCACCCTGCCATTTCTGTGGTGATGTGAACATGGCAGTTTAGGCCTGATGGACATGCTCTTCTAACAGTGTAAAGTCTGGATTCAGAGAGAGCAGCTACTTGCTTTTTAAAAACAATATAAAATGTGAAGGGTGGCCAAATCACAACTATAGTATTATCAATACAGCAAGGGATTCACAAATATTTTTTATTCATTTTCACTATTTAATTTTTTCCACATACTATATTAAGAAAAACTACAATGTTAATTGTCGTATCATTTCCTAGAAATGCCACCTTTATGTTTTGTTGTGCTGCTGTATCTTTGTTTATACATTGACTTATAATTTCACAGTGAAAACTGATTCTAAAACTTTATTTTTTCCTGAAGCGGGTTCTGACCATACCTAAGAGAAGAGAGAAAGGAAGCAAGGGCTTTATTGCCAGTCTGTTTCTTTAGCAATGTAAAGTCCCATTGAATGAAGATATTTTCTTTCATGAAAATGCTCTGCCTTTCATGGACTGTGCTTTGTCGTCATCCTGATAATTGGTTGGTGTATTTTTCTGATTCCCAATCCTTTTACGTCCCTCACTCTCAAAATGCTGGCTTCCCAAGGCTTTTCTCTTGAAATACGCTACAGATGTGTTTTCATTCTTCGCAGAGGGCCGGGCACCTGGAGAGCATTACTACCTACAATGCTGCCACCAGGGTCTGCGGACAAGCAGGAAGCATTAGCAGGAGAGCCCATACCTTACTCAGAGGCAGGTGGCGGTAGGATTCAGGTCCTGCTTTTGCCATTTGGAACCTGAGCGACTCCTAAGCATTATTGCGGAATGCAGGAGGAACCTGTTCTCATTTATGGTCCGAGCAGGAAACAGATGGCACCCTTGATTTGTTTAATTTGAAGAGGGTTTAGAAAAAAGACTACCAGGTGGTGGGCAATGCACAGAAACCACAGAAGAGATGCAGTGTCCTGGAGCTAGAAGCAACCGGATGGAGTCAGCACCACCTGTGGTAACAAAGGAGGAAAGTGGGAGCAGTTTTTGGAATCTGTAGGGGGAGCTGTGTGGAGAGAGCTATGTGGAGAGGGACAGTTCATGGAAGCTATGGCCTTTAGTCAAGTGATACGTTCAACTCCCAGTGAACCCCCAAGGAGGAAGCACGGAGAGTAAGTACCCCAGTCGTAGCCTTCCCGCTCCCTCTGAGCTCCCGCCTGTGCTCTTTCTTAGTCAAACCCAACTGGAGGCCAGAGGACTAGGAAGCCCATTGACATGCTCCAAACAGGTCTGCCTCTCAGCGTTCAGAGTAGAGCAGAGAAGTGAACTTGAGTGGGGAATGGAAGACAGGAAGAGTCACAGAATTTTAAAGTGGGAAGAGACTTTGAGAACAACCAGTTCATTTCTCTTATTTCACAGCAAAGAAATTGAGCCGCAGAAAGGTTGAGTAATTTAAGTCCTGTGGCTCGTCAGTGGCAGGATTGTAATTGGGCCTGAGGTTTTCTGGTCCTCAGCTCTGCCCCTTGTACTACAGCAGTCTTCTAATACAGTAATTTGAGAGGAAGGGGGAGAGAGGAGGAATGGCAAGTGAAATTAGAGAGGTTATGTTTCAATTTATGATTAATTCTCTGATTAGGTGCTCAATTCCACATATTAGAGGGGTTTAAACGAGTTCAGGATTCAGGTAGGATAGGTTGTGTGATTAACAGATATGTATGTTGATGGCATTTTATAGTAAGGAATGTATGACTGTGTCTAGAGTTGGCCTGATAACCGGGTAGCTCAGTGGTGTGGCTTTTGTTTCCCATTGATTCTTCCCTTGCTACCATGCTCTCTGTGAGGTCTCAGAATCTTGTTTTAGATCTAGATTCTGAGTGAAGACCAAATCATGTTTATGCTTCATCAGCAGAACGGTCTTAGAACTCAGAGACCAAGGGAAAGAGGGCTAATTTGCGCACATAAACATATCACTTGTATAGGCATTGATTTGCACACATATGTACATGTGCAAATAAATAGGCAATTATCAGCTAACAACACTGACCCAGGAATGACCCCTACATAATATCAAGAAGTTGGAAATGGTATTGGTGTTTATGGTATTTCCCTTTATGTTATAACCCTTGGGAGTGAAGAACCTGAAACAATGTCTTTATTTATGTGTCAACAGAGATGGAGAGAGGCAGCTTATTATTGGTATTCTTAGGTACTTATTCATTGGCTCATTCATTAATGTCATCAACAAATGTTCATTGAGCACCTACCATATGCCAGACACTCTGCTAAGTACTGGAGGTAGATAAGGAAAACAGATGTGATCCTTGCCCTTACTTCATCAGAGTTTCCAGGAAAATCTATCTTACTAGCCAAAGTAGTGAGAATGGGTTCTTCTTATATTCTGTGCAGGGGAATCACTATTGATGAGTGAAGATAGGATTTCAAAGATAATAAATGACTATTTTGATGTAGTTGAAGTTGTCATATTACTTTGCACAAAATTTGGTGGCTATTTGTTGACTGGTGGGAAAGGGGGGAGTAGGTGCTGGCTGGCTTTGAGATTTAAACTCTATTTTAATAATTGTTTATATTGAATATCAGGTTGTTACTTATAGACTAACTTTTTAAAACAACCTATTTCTAAGGTCAGTAGAATTGTACTAAAGTTAGGGAGGTAGGAGGGAAGGAGTCTTACTCTTCTACTTAATTCAAGGCAAGAGAAGCTCCTTATTTGCCTCTAAACAAAGTATATTCACATTCAGTGAAAAATACCAGGTACCTGCTATTTGCTAGATGCTTTCAAGTAAATTGTTTAATTCTGTAATGTGAGGATAATAATCCCCATTTTATAATAAAGAAAATGAGGTCCAGGTAATTTAAGTTACTGCCTCCCCTCCTCTCAAGGGAAGTGTTAAAGCCAAGATTCAAGTCTAGATCTTTTGACTTCTAGGTCTTTGCCTTCTTTACTGTATCATAATACCCTTCTAATTAATATTTTAGTATTTTTGCAGTCGGTCTATTGTTTTCTTTACATTTCCCGCTCCTCTGTTAGCACTTAGCTTGTTAGTCTCCTGATCTCCCAGATGGGATTAGGTGGCCTCCAGTGGAGCACAGGGCATGCTCTGTTATAACCAATCACATCAAACTGTGATTTCCTGTTTATCTGCCTTGGCCACTAGGCTAAAGGCTCCTTGTAGATTGGATCCCATTCAGTGCTGGATCCCATCTCCTATCACATTCCCTAATACATGGAAAACATTCAATAAATATTTATCAAGTGAGTCAGTCTTCACAGTAATCCTGTGAAAGCAGTTATTATCTCATGTTTTACAGATGAGGGCCTGAGGGTCAGAGAAGTAAAGAAACTGATCCAAGGTCGAACAGTAAGTTAAGAGTAAATGTAAATAAAACCTATGTTCTCAATTCCAAAGCTTTGCTCTCTCCACCAAAACCAGCACCATTATCATTACTGCATCTGCAGAAGAGATTTTGTTAAGGGTTACAGTGGTGTGGAATATATGTAGGCAGTAGAGCAGATCACCTGGGGGGACTTGGAAATGGCCTTTTTCAACACTTCAATTTTAAACCTCTTTTAGCACAGGCTGTTTATCTACAGCTCAGAACAGCAGTGTTTTCTGGGTAGGCTGGTGGTCCCTGTCGCGCCCTGGCTTACTGTTGCCCTCTCAATCTCTTCCTTGCGAGGACTCCTCCCCAATTGAGATTTTTCTGCTGCTTCGTTCCTGTGCTTCTCATTTTATCAGCCACCACCCATTTTCACGCTCATCCCCCCCTTAATAGTCAGTGACAAGCTAATAATTTTTGTTAACACTTGAAAATGCTATTTTGCTGTTAAACCAATACATGCAATTGCCCTAATCTGCTGCCAAATGGTAATAATCAGAATCTGGTTTCAAAAGGTTTGGATTTCAACAGGGCTGCCCACAATGTCCTTTGAGGCATATAAATTAATTATAATTAAGAACCGTGTGCAGATGTCAGAAGAGAAACTTTGAACAGTCTTGGTGCCTGCTCTTGCAGAATATTAAAGAAAACATGAGTGGCTGTTGCTGGTGAGAATACAGATAAGCATCTACGTTTGTATTACAAACTTCTATTAAAATGTACACAGATGAAGTGATTCATAATCCTTTACTAGTTATCTGTGCAACCCTTGTGTCAAGAACTTGGGTGACTGTAGAAGAGATGCTTCTGCTTTGTGCAGACAGCAGGAAAGAACAGCTCAGCTAGAGGAGCCTGAATTTAGCCACTGATTGTGTTACAGAACAAGGAAGGAGCTCAGGTCTCCTTGGACCCAGTATGAACAAGAAGGCTCTTATTTCAGCACAAGAATTTCTCTGCCAAGGAATTAAATGCCCACTGGCCTTTGCAATGATGAGGCCGGCTTCTTATAGGTGTCTAAGGGACTGTGGTCTTTGGAGGGGCATCCTTGCCTGCACTGTGTAGGAGGACTTGATTGTCAAGGGTTTGGATCATTTTTACCTGTATCTTTTCACTCTCTTCCATCTGTCCCACTCTTCTCTGATCAAACACTTTCCTATAAGTGCCTTATCTAAGGCTGTGCTTTCTTTGATTTTCTCTTTACGTTATTTGTTGTGGCTTTGGTATGTTGAAATGCATTTGGGGTTGGCTCTGCACAGGAGTGTATTTAGATAAGTAAGTGCCCCAACAGGACCGAGGAGCACTGTTTATTGCCATGTCAGTCACTACATTAAAAATGGATTCATCATGTTTGTCAGATGTCCAGGTAGACTTCTTTCTTTGCTGGTTTTATAGGTACACAGTCTCAGCACCTGTCTCTACTCCCCAAAGTACCCGGATTTCTTTGTTCTTTTCTGAAGAAAGAGCAGGGGCAAGGGAACTCTAAAAGAGTAATGGATGATGGTAATAGTGTGAGAAGGAGGAGAGTAACAATGCAGAGAGAAGGTTTAGGTTCTAAGTCAATTGAAATCAAAGGTTGGTACATTTTATGTGTTATTTTTACCGAGTTAGATGATGTTTAGATGATCTTTAGCAGACCCTCAGTGCGTTTGGAGGATTGAAATCGGGTTTCCAAAAAAGCTGTATGTATAGATGGCATTGTATGTCATGTGCTAGAAATAGATACTGATCTTGTACATCAGAATGACATTAGGTAGTAGATGTTTGACATCTGTAATACTCACACTCCTGCTTCAGGTGGTTGGTGAACACATGTGTTGCCTAAGCTATGCATTATGACTCAAAAGCACCTCTTTGGTTCAATATTTGCTTTGTGCCTATAAGTTTTAATTTAGAAAATATAACATAAAACTCCAGATTGACATGGAACTTAAAATATAAAAAATATGTTAATTAAAAATGTATTTTGGATCTGTTCTGCAGGGTTGAGTTCATCATACTTCTTGGTTCATGGCATACTTTAATTATTGGTTCATCTAAGGACATCTTGTTTATTTATTTAGTTCTTTGTGTACCTTTCTTCTTCCAAATGCATTTTAGAATAAGTTAATAAAATTCTTTTAAAAATCCTACTGTTATTTTTATAGCAGTTACCTCGAAGTTACAGGTGAATTCAGGGGAAAATATAACTCTAAAATACTATGTTATCATATCTGTGAATATGGTATATGATTACATTGTTCAGGTCGTCTTTATTGCCTTTAATAGAGTGTCCAATTTTCTCTGTTAGAAGGTTTGTACATTCTTTAAGTTAATTGCTAAATAATTTATGGTTGCTTTTTCTATCATGACTATTATATTTTTAGTTGGTTAAAAGAAAGTAATTGATGTTTTCTAATAGTATCATTTATCTAGCAACCTTGCTCCACTCATATTAATATCAATAGTTTTTAAATTCTGTTGGATTTTCTATGTAGATAACCATATTACCTTCATATAATGCTAGTTGTTTTCTCTTTCCTTCCCATTCTTAAAACTTTTATTTTCTTGATTTATTTTATTTATCAGCATCTTCAATAGCAGTGACAGCACTCACCTTGCCTCTTGATCAGTATCAACAAGAATGTGATCAAGAGTTTTTGGTGTATACTCTTAACCAGGTAAAGGTTGATGACCTGATTCATTTCCTGTTATCAAGTTTTTTTTTAAAAAAAGACATATATTAACACTTATATCATGACTAGATATTTCCCTTAATTAAATGTGTTTCTTTCATTTTTTGAGATATTTGTGGAAATATCTCCTTTAGTCCATGAATGTGGTGAATTATCTTGATGTATATTCTAAAGTTAAGCCATCCTTGCATTCCTGGTATAAGTCACACTTAATCATGCTATTTTTAAAAGATACTGTTTATTTTGGTTAGCCAATATTTTATTTAGGTTTTTTTTCCCCTCTTTATTTTGATAAGTGAAGGGGACCTATGATAATATTTTCTTGTATTACAATTATCTGGATTTCCTTCTTTTTCTATTTTGTTCAACTTGTATGAACAAGGCTCTTTTCTTCCTTAAAAATTTGGTAGACTTCCTCTATAAAACCATGTGTACCTGTTTTACTTCCTTGTATTTTGATAGAAGTGGTGTGGTTGAGTGGGGAGTAGGAGTGGGAGGTGATTATTGGTGGATTATGATTGGGGACCTTTGATAACCATTTTATTTTCTTTAATGGTTAATGTTATATTCAAATTTTCTTTTGAACCCCCTTTTGTTATTTTTATTATATATTTATACATTAAATTTTAAAGCAATCATTTTTCATTATATTTATTTTTTTAAATTTCTATTGTATATGTTGCTGTTTTTCCTTTTTCATTACAAATTTTATTTGCTTTTTCTCTGTTTTACCTTGGGTTGTCTTGTCAGAACTTTACTGCAGTCTTTTAAAGGATCAGCTTTTTCCTTCCTTTCTTTGCCTTCCATTTCATTAATTTCTGTCCTTGTCTTTATTATTTAATTCCTTCTTAGGGCTGACTCTGTTAATTGTTCAATAAGTGAAAATTTAGTTACGAATAATTTTTTTATTTTAAAATTTCCTTATAAGTGAATTTAAAGGCATGGGTTTCTCTTTAAACTGTTTTAGTTGTATACTAGCACTTTCCATATTTAATATTTTTATTGTCATTCTGTTCAAAGAATGTTTTAGTTTCTCTTATGATTTCCTCTTTAACCTTTGTGTTATTTAATAGTAAGTTTTTACAAAGTTTTGTATGTGATATTTTTAGCTACCTTTAAAAATTGATTTGTAATTTAATCATGTTATAGAAAAATGGCAATTGTTTTATATTGATTCTTTGGAATTTATTGAGGCATTTTTGTAGATACAGTAGTTTTTATGTAATTAAAAGGATATGTAGTCTGTGTTGTATATGAATTTCTAGATCTCTGAACTAGTTCAAGCTTATTACTCATGCTTTGTTTTTTAGAATTTTATTTATGTCTTTGTTTATATTTTGTCTATTGGATTTATTTGTTACTCCCCAGGGTAATTTTAGGTATTAGTTTCCACATGTTAAGCCTATATCTTTAGATTCATATATGTTCACGGTTTTTGTATGTTTTTGGTACTAATATGTGACATCTTTCATTGTCACATTTTATGTTTTCACCTTTGAATTTTATATTGTCTTAATATTAAAAATTTAATAGATATCTCATTGCCCTCCAAAAAGGTTATGTTCTTTCTACTTCACTTGGCTTATACTATATGAGACTCCTTTTGTCCCCATATTCTCTAAAGAGACAAATTTTAGGCCTATGTATCCTAGCTTTCTGTCTTTATGGGTAGCTTGGGGAACTGGACCTGATACACAGTTCTGGCACTTTTAATCTTCCTTTTACTCACTGCCTATCATATTCTAACCGTAGGCTCCTTCATTGGATTATTTCAAATAGTGTCCTGACTGCATTAAAGGAGAGTACTTGGAAAACTTGACTTAATCACCTATTAAAATCACATTTTATTTTTTCTGTTGGGGTTGCCCCAGGATTCTGTCCTGGCCAGAGCTGTCCCAGCTTCTCATTCAGATGTGTCTTCCTTTGGAGCCTCCTGTGGGCAGCAAAATGTAGACTGGCTCCTGCTATAGTTACCATGCGCCAACTGTGGGCGTAAACATAGGCTCCTGTGGTCTTCTGCTTGCTGTAGATCTGGGGCCCACTCACCTCAGGCTTCAAGGAGGCAGAGGGCCAGGAAATGAACAGTTGACTCTCTGATCCTGCTGCCTTGTTCTTGGCTCTGTTTGTACACCCTAGTGCCTGAATACAGGGCCTGGTTTGGGGGGGTCTGGAGCACCACTGATTCTCACTGTTGACCCTGACCCGAGTGACTGTTGAATTCTGCTACACAACTGGTAAGCCGTCAGTGGGGTTTGCTGCTATTCTGAGGCCCTATATGACATCTTCTCCAGGGAGTTATAACCGTCAGGGAACTAATATCGTTTGCTTCCTGTGAGGTTCCTCTTAACATTCTTCTCAGCCTCTGTCTACCATTCTGTCACCCCACCTCCCACATGCTGACTTTGTGCTTTCATAAATAGCTAGGATCCTTGAACGACTTCTATAGAAGCTTAAAAGTAACATCCTTTTCTTCAAAGCACTTCCATATTATTATTTGATCCTCACAAAACCTCTTTCAGGTATGTAGGTTAGTACATTATCCTGATTTCACCAGTGAGGATAGAGAGACTGTGATTAAGTGGTTTGCCCATCCTCAGGTGCTTGGTTAATGCGCAACTGGTATTAGAACACACTTTGTTCTTGGTTGGTGATTTCATTCATTTTTTGGTTAATTTTCCCCCCATTCATTCATATACTCATACTGAGGGGCAGCAGAATGGAAAGAGCAAGGGTTTTGGAGACAGAAACACTTTGGTTTGAAACTTGATGACATTCCTTATTAGCTATGTGACCTTGGTCATATACTTAGCCTCTCAGAAGATGTTTTCTTATTTGTAATATAAGGTTATGACTTTCATGTAGTGTTCAATCGCATATAAACATTATAAATTACCTAGCAATAATAATGTCTGGCATATGGTAGGTTATAGGTAAAATGTTACTGTAAGTATATAATATATAAAATAGGTTATTCTTATAGGTTAAAAAAGGTCAAATATTGACAACTTTATAATGGTAGAAATTCAGTGGCTACTATTTATTGAACCCTTTCCTATTGTATATGAGGCCCTGCTAGACCCCAAAAACACAAATAGAAATGAGACAAGGCCTTCTTTGTGTTTCTGTATCTTTTACTAGGCTGTGGTTATGGAAAGTAGAGCCTGTGTTAGTTACATCATCAACACTAATAACAATGTTTGCTAGGTAGTAGGTGCTCAGTAAATGCTTTCTGAACTGAAAAGGTCCCTGCCCACTGGGAGATTACCAACTAGTTAAGATAAGAACACATATAATCATATAATTATAGTAAACTTCTACAGGTATTTAGGTAGACACATACAGGCTATGGTGAAGTAAAAATGAAACAATGCTCAATTCTACCAGGGGGTGGGTAAAGAGCAGCGGCAAGGAGGGGGCAAAGCTTCACAGAGCAGGTGCATTAAGATTAACCGTGGCCTGTCTGTGGAAGGGAGCAAAACCAATTTGCTTATCTTGAACTACATGCTTTCTCTCAACTAAGCCCCTTCTAATGTGTGAAATTGAGTTTGTATTCAAAGAAGCTTCTTTGTGTGTCTCACAGTCCCTCTGTTACTGGTATCTCCCATAATGTATTGCTTTGTAAAGTGCTTCGCTCTATTCTGAGTATAAAAGAGATGCCCAGGAAAACCAGATTCCATTCTTTGAGTGTCACACTAGGCATTGCATAACAAAGTGTAATATATTGTGTGAGAAGAAATAGAGGAACTCAAGAGATATTTTAAACAGAGTAAATAAAACATCAAAATGGGAGAGTGGAGAGTGCATTAAAGTTAATAAGCTGTCATGGCAGAGTGGACCGCTTTTCAGTGTGAAGGAGTCTGATTTAGTGACTGGCGACTAAATGATTAGAATCCCATCGGAATGAAGTTAGCCGCTGGTCTTGCCAAATTCGAAATCTTTTGGTTCTCCTTGGGAACCAGTCCTTGAAATTGAACAGATTATTATTATTATTTTGCCAGCAGCTCGCTGAGGTGCTGAACCCATTGGTCTTACTCTGACTATTTAGCGCTGCCCCATGGAGTGCCCTATAGAGCGCGCTCTGCTTGAAGCCAGGGGGACTCAGGCCCAGGCCCGCTGCTCCCCTGGGAAAGTCCATCCCCTGGGCTCCCGCGGCCCCTGCAGTCACCCCCGTCTCCGCGCAGACACACGGACCAGAAAACCGGCAGGAGTAAGCTTGGCCGAGGTGTCAACCACTGAGCTACTTGTCTTATTCGCAACAGAGAGACAAGGCGATCGATACAGGTCTCCTCCTTGGCAGCGTGGAGGGATGACTCCAACAGCAAGACTTCCAAGGTGTTTTCTGCCAAGAACTGGATTGGATTTTGTGCTTCCACAGCCACAAAATGTCCCCAGCATCTTACTCCCAAATCATTAATGCCCTTTGCAGTCGCCCTGCTCAGCCCGAACATCCTTCTCGCTCTTTATTCAACAGCATCATTGTTTTCTTTTGTTAGCTACATTCTCGAAGTTTTTAGATCCCTGATATCTTAATGGTTTTTTTTTGGAAACAAGCAGGAGGTATTAGGTGGCAATTTCATCCTTGATTACGCTCTCTCTCTGGAGAAGAATGAGAATTGCTGATTCTGGTTTTGGGTGCAGTTTGTAGAATATTTCCTCGGACTGTAAAGATGCTAAGTATATGTATTGGCTTGCTGGTATTTATTGACCTTGGGAACATTATGTAACTGTTTTAAGCTTCAGTTTCTCCATTTGAAAAATGGGGATAAAATGACTAATTTATAGGGTTCAGTGAGGACCAAAGAGACGCCATATGAGGAAATGCCTAACACAGTACACAGTGCATAATAGAGGTACAATAAATTATTATTTAAAACAAATCAAAACAACAGAAGCAGGACCAGTTCAATTTAAATAAGAGGAGCTCTTGGAAAACATTGAGAAATTACCATGCTTTATATAGAACTGTTTCCTCAGTCTAGTGCATAGTGTAACATTCAGGGGCTTATGTGGAAATAAAAACTAGGAGTTTGTTGCAGGTAAAAGGTGGTGAATTGTATGGAAATATGGAGCCAGTCATTTCAGGGAAGTCACTACTAAAGGATGCCATGGAAAATTTTTCAAAAGTGGCTCTAATATGCCCTGGCCAGGTGGCTCAGTTGGTTGGAACATTGTCCCATATACCAAAAGATTGCGGGTTCGATTCTCGGTCAGGTCACATACCTAGGTTACGAGTTCAGTCCCCAGTCACAGCGAGTACAGGAAGGACTCTCTCTCACCCTTCCTCACTCTCTTAAAAACAAAACAAAACAAAACAAAACAAAACAAAACAAAACAAAACAAAACAAAACAAAACAAAACAAACAAAAACCCCCACAAAACAAAAAAAACTTATCCTCCAGTGAAGATTAAAAAAAAGTGGTACCCTAGCTGGTTTGGCTCAGTTGTTAGAGTGTTGGCCCATGGACTGAAGGGCCCCGGGTTCAATTCTGGTCAAGGGGGCCCGTACCTCAGCTGGAGGCTCAGTCCCCGGCCCCAGTTGGGGCACATGTGGGAGGCAACCAATTGATGTCTCTCTCACACAGATGGTTCTCCCCCCCCCCCCTCGGGAAAAAGCAATGGAAAAAATATCCTTGGGTGAAGATTAAAAGAAAAAAGTGGCTCTAACTTTATGGCAGCTATCAGTAGTATTTGTTGAAACCACCATACTTTGATGCATAAACAAATCAAAATAAAACTATTCCTTATATTAATGGGTGAAGCAGTGTGATATAATGCAATGGAATGCAAATTGGCCTTCAAGTCAGAAGATCTAGATTCACATTTGTTTCACCTAAGTGGTTCATGGTTTTGGATTTCTTATTTTCTTTGAGCCTTAGCTTCAACATCTATAACATGGGGATAAGATTACCTTCCTTATTCCCTGCCCCCCACTGGTTTATTGTAAGGATCAATTGAGGTGCTTTTTAGAAGTACTGTCTATGTGTTGGTTGTTTTTTGATTTAGTATTACGAGCTAGATACTAAAAGGGTTGCTAAAGAATTTTCAGGCCCTTGTCTTTGAGGTGATCATGAACCAGAGGCAGCAAGAATGTGGGACTTACGTATCTGTAGCTCCCTGTATCTAGCTTATCCAGACCATGTTTTGTTGCTAGCCTCTGCTAAGCCCATTTTACTGCTCATTTTGCCTGGCCTATGCCATCCCCTCAGCCCAAGAGCAGCTCAAGGGTGGATTGTGGTAGGAGTGCCAAGGATCATGCAGCAACAGCAAGACCCCCTCTTGGAGACTCCTGCGTTTGTGCACTTGGCATTACTGCTTGGACCACTTGCATCCTCTTTGCCTCATTTGTCTCTGTCTTTGCTGCTAATGGCTGTAGCAATAGCACCTTTTATTTTTTTGCTCAAGGATTTCTGATGCTTTTGAAAGTTTTTCCCCCCCTCTCTCTCTGTTGAGCAAACACAAGAGATTATAAGAGACTTGGCTAAAGGATAGAAGTTGGGTTTGGTGACCAGTAGAGGCCTTCAACTTGCAGTATCCAGCCTCTTCAAAGACTGGTCATATAGTGTGCGTTGTATTTTAATCACTCTTGTCTTTGTGTTTTCAGGGAGTCGACGAGTTGAAGATGAAGCCCAGAGCAGAGTGCTGTTCTCCCAAGTTCTGGTTGGTGTTGGCTGTCCTGGCCGTGTCAGGCAGCAGAGCTCGTTCTCAGAAGAGCCCCCCCAGCATTGGCATTGCTGTCATCCTCGTGGGCACTTCAGACGAGGTGGCCATCAAGGATGCTCACGAGAAAGATGACTTCCATCATCTCTCCGTGGTGCCCCGTGTGGAGCTAGTAGCCATGAATGAGACTGATCCAAAGAGCATCATCACCCGTATCTGCGATCTCATGTCTGATCGGAAGATCCAGGGGGTGGTGTTTGCTGACGACACTGACCAGGAAGCCATCGCCCAGATCCTTGACTTCATTTCAGCCCAGACTCTCACCCCCATCCTGGGCATCCACGGGGGATCCTCTATGATAATGGCAGATAAGGTAAAAGGGGGCTGCAGTGAGAAGAGCCTGGTTGGTTTGAATTGAGAGCTTAATGATCCACTTGTTTTAGTGTAAAACTTAATTATAAAAGATGGAAGGTAGTAACCAGAATGCACTGAGTGAGTAGATAGACCAGGGATTAGTCTAATTTCGTGGAGATGAAAGGGAGGGAGAGAGGCTTCTTTCTAGACACTCATAGAGTTTTGCACAGCTTTGTGTGCCCATTTCTTTGTAAATGGATTCATTGAAATGACTAAGAGATACTGAAGCTCGTAGCTTTGTGATCCATTTTCTTCTAATACGCATATGAATAGCTCCTTCAAAGTTTTAAGATAAGGTGTGCTCCAATCTTCCTTGGTAGTACATACTGTTCACCCGCAGCAGTCTCAAGGATCTAAAATGAAAACTCCTTCGAGGCAGGTACTTTTTCTCTTTGAAGGTACAATTATCACAGAGAAGTACTTGCTAAGGTGTCCACACCCATCACACATTGGTCTGTGCATTTTGAATGGATTTTAATGCACAGAACCATTGCAGCTGCATTTCCCCATGCTTACATTTGAAGGCAGTGGTCCTTAATCTTGGCTGCACGTTAGGATCACCTGAAGAGCCTTAAGCACTACCAATGCCTGGCTCCTGCCCCCAGAGATTCTGATTATTGGCCGAGGGTATTGCCTGGGGCCTAGGATTTTTAAAAGCTCCCCAGAAGATTCTGGTGTGCAATTAAGGCCGAGAACCACTGTTTTCAGGCCTCAGATAAATCCTAGCCTCTCCTACATTAATATTAGTGGTCATATGACATTGTTCCCTGACATCGACGGTTCTTCTCTAACCACAGAAAATGTTTTGTTGTTTTGTTTGCACATTTGTTGTTTGCTTTGCACATTTTCTACTTATTCACTATTTTTCTTTGCTTGATTGCTTGTTTAGGTACAGCACTTCTCTCACTACGTATTGTCCTTCACAGTTATTTGTATCTCAGATTGATTCATTTCACAAATACAATATTTATTGTGGGGTTTTTTTTTAATCACTTTAGGTTTTTAAAATTGTTTCTACCTTGTCATTGTCATCTCATATTTCTTAACATCCTTTTCAAACAGCCATTAGTTTTTTACTGAAAAGACATGCTGTAGGGTTAATGATGTTTGCAAACACCTCAGCACCTAGCACAGACACCACACGCGTGCTCCTGGGCCGGTTGAGAACCATCACAGTGCAGAGCTTAACAGAGTGAAATAACCTTGCGTGATCGCTGTTGCCATCTGTCGGCAGCAGGCGGAGATGATGAGCATCTGTTCCGGAGCTTCCTTTATTCCATCCAGGAAAGGTCAAGTGGAAAGTACTAAGTGGAGAACTTCGGTAGCATATGAGAAAGACACTGAAAGGTAAAGATGTTAGACACAAATGCTGGCACGAGAAGCCCATGCTAAGGGAATGGAGATAAGCTTAAGCACAGTGGAAAATATAGACTAACTATGGCAAAACCTACTGAGTTTTTTGCTTTAGCTAGATTTTTTTTGGTTAACATTTTCCTTAGCAAATTATATTTTAGCAGTGGTATTTTGAGGGCACAATATGGCACTGAAAGATGCGAAGGTGAGTGAGCCAAATTTTTGAAACATAAATAAGTGCATATTTATTTTGAGAGCAAGACAGGTAAAAATGATTTTTTTTTTCTTATATGGGCTATTGTGCAACCTATGTTATCTTAGGTCCACCTCACGTCACCCCCAGCCCTACTATAAGTGGCTATTGGTTAAATCAGTTGGTTGCTTCTCTGTTGTGTCTCTTACAAATGCATAACAATAATATAAAAATATGAACTAAGATGCAGATCATGTGGGGAGATTGGGCACTTTTGTTCACGGATACATCCTAGGTGCTTTAGATTATCTACCATATGCCGGGCATGTAGTGCTTAGTATGCATGATTTTATTTAATACTCTTACAACCCAGTGAGCTAAGTGGTATTATTTATCTCCATTTGACAGGTGGGGAAACTGAGGCTCAGAGAGGTTAAATAACATATACAAAATGATATATGTAGCTAATAAGTTGCAGCCAGGACTTTAATGTTGGTTGCTCGCTCCAAAGGCCATGTGCTCTATTGCCTCTCAAGAAACTGGAGAGGCTGTTGGGGTCCTACATAACTTCCTATTCTCTACTTTCTCCTCTGTGGTGGATGCTATCTGACTAAATGTAATTTGCCCCTTGATCATAATGGCAATACTGGAATCTGACTAGAGGAGAGAATGAATGAGAATATGAACAGCATTTAGGGGTAGCACAGTTTCATAGAGGGCCCATTCATTGGCTACTCCTTCTAGGGGTAAAGGGAAGATTGAAGCCAGGGAGGTGGGTTCTTCCCAGGTCAGCGTAGTGAGATCCCCCTGATCTCTTTCCCCTAACCCCTCCTATTGTTGCAACCAACCCAAATACCCCATCTTGTCTTTTCTTCTCCACCATGAAAGGGAGATAGGCAATGATTTTTAGGCAGTTTCCTAAAATAGCCTAAATAATGTGTCACTTTTGACCTAAAAAGAAGAGCTTCTAAAAGGTAGGTGGGAAGAAGAAATGGAGGAAAGAAGGAGGTCCTGGTAACATGGAAGCCAGAAAGCTAAAGGCTCAGTCACAAGGGGTTAGATGCCTGAATGGGTAGCTGGTGGCTGCAGAGAAAGGAGCAGCAGGAACCACCAGGACTGGGAGGGCAGCAGGTCCACAATTCCAGGGAGCTGTGCACAGGAACGTTCACAGGGATTTGCATGAAGGCAAGTAAAAAGAATCTCCCAGATTTCAGAGAAATAAGCTTTTGGGTCAAGTTTCAAAAATAAAACACCTCAAATTCGAAGGCCAGTTTTTAAAAATAGAAGTTTATTTTTAAGCACCGTGACCACATTTTACAAACGTAGAATGAGGACACAGAGTTTGATGACCATGAATCAACTATGAGGCAACAGGACAAAACATTTGAAAATGGAACTGATGCAGAAATTCTAAGAAATACAGCTTCACTGTGTTTGAAGCGTAGTCTTTAAGGTATAGTTGTCATCTGAAAGATGATCAGTCAGCCTTCCATTTGGCTTTTCTCTTCTAGGAGATAGGTAATTGCCTCTTTATTTTAACTTAGTTTTTGCTTGTTTGTTTGTTTAGAATAGAATCTACTTATTAAGTGTGCTTGTGGAAGATTGCATGCAGGGATGAAGTCCCTGATTCAAGGAGTTGGTGATGGAAGAAAGAGCATGATTATAAAGATTTTTGACAAAAGTAGTGAGACACAGGCTCGGCATCTGGTCAAGTAGCATGTGCTCACTTTTTCTGTATATGTTGATTAATCAGGGCAAACGTTAATTAGCGCTCTGCTTTCTCAGTGAGGAAATGCACCTTCACCCATGGCCAAAAGAAGCATGGCGCCAGCAGAGTAGAGCTGTTCAAAGTTCAGAATTTGGAGTCAGAGTGGCTTTCAACCATCACTTCCCAGATGTGAGGATCTGGACTACTCACCAACCGCTCTAAACCTTGATTTCCTTGCCTGTATAATGGGGACAATAATATATTCATTATAGGGTTGTTGAAGAATAACTGAGATAATACATAGCAAGTGTTTCACTAAGTATCCAGCATAGCATTCAGCAGGCTAAGCTGAAGGTTGTATTGTGCAGTTTGAAGAAAGGGCGAAGGTTTCATGATACAGTCATTTCTGAACTGGAGACCGGTTACCTGCCTCCTGCAATGGCTGAGTGGTATGAGTGGGAGCCATGGTCTTGTCCCCTAAGGGCAGCTGAGGCTCATCAGTGATACAGCCACAGTTACCAAAAGGGCACGTTTAGTTAAAGAAGAGCTTTAATAAGGAAAGAACTGCCAGGCCCTTGTAATAAAAAGACTTTTACAATAGTAACAGAGACAGCTGAAAAATGTATGGGGTGATTTTTGGCAATTCCCCGCCTGAGTATAAGGAGTATATTTTATTTTTTCTTGTTATAATTACTTTTATACTTCCTGAGATCCTGGACTTAGGATGCCCATCTGAATCCAAATAATGAACTAAAGCTAGCTGTATTTCCATTTCTTTCCAGGCGGTTCCTTGCTGACTTGCTGAAATCTTTCTTGGCTTTTCAGATTTTAGCTCAGAGAGGTTAAGTAACTAATCTGGGATATCACAGTTTATCAGCAATGGGATGGGATTCCAACCCCAGAAATACCTATTTTGAAGCCTGTGCTTTCTATTTATTCAAGTTTGCCTCAAAAAGCATTTAACTAAGAATTACAAATCCTGAGTTGTAGACTCCATTCTTAAGAGCTTTGGAAATTGGGGCAAACAAATCACTGAAGCTAACTGATACTCAGTTTACAGTTTATAATATTTAAATTTTTTTTCTGCCCTACTCACTTTACAACATTTTGAAGAGAAAATGAAGTAAAATATGTGGAAAATTATGGAAAAGCACTGTGCAAACATATACTTTCGGTGAGAGAAATAAGGAATGGTAATAAGGAAAGGCAGGCTTATTGACAGTTCTTTTGTTACTGGCATTAGGACCAATGAAAGTGGCTTAGGCAGGAGATAGGAAGGAAAACAAGACATGGAAGTTACAGTAGGATCAGGCAAAACGATGTGAGGTCCATTTTTTAATGCTGCAAGAATGGAAGAGAGAAGGGTATGCTGAGTAAGAGTCAGGGCCTGGAAATAGATGGCTTGATGAGAGTGAAGAACAGTAGCTAAAATATGCATCATATTCCATACCTTGTTCCTCATTAAAGGACATGCTAAAATAATCTTACTCTGGAGGAATCTATTGCTCTTACTCTGGAATCTGTTGCTATGATTCTTTCTCACTTGCTTGGTTGAGACTTGATGCTTTGAATAGAGCCCTTATTTTCCTGTGCAGAGAGCCACATGTTGGAATCAAACTGGCCCCATCTTTTCCCCATCTCCCCACATCTCTCTCCCCACCCTTCCCCTCACGAACACCAAATGGCAAAGTGTTTGGAGAGAGATGAGCTAGCAGTAATGTGTGACACTGTAAATAGCCTATTGCCTTCCAGTTGCTCATGTGGGTTTCCACATCCAAAACAACCTTGAAACCAAGTTAGCTGTGCCACTCATACATTACTCTGTGCCTCTTTGCCAATTTTGGTGTCTTTTAGTTTTTCTTTCAGTTGTTTGTCACATGGTATTCCTTGGGACAGAGCAAACTGTGACATTTTGGCATTTCTTGATGAGGAGAGTTGAGATATAGAGGTGGGAAAGGCAAGAGAATATAGAAGCCAGTATAGTTGCCAACTTTGTGCCAGGCATGATGTCAATGACCATTTTAATTCTTAGGCAATGCTGTGAGGTAAGGAGTAGTATTTCTTTGGTTGATGGGGAAGCTAAATCAGAGAGTTTATGTACCCTGGCCAAAGTCACATAGCTAGAGAAATAGTGGGACTAGGATCTGATTCCAAGTATTTTTGACCTTAAAATTTTTTTGGTTGCCGTTAAACCTCCCAGTCCACACACTGAGGCAACCAGAAAAAGGCTAGGATAGAATGGCCTGCCTGGAGGTCAGTTCCTCCTCTCCCATTTCCCCCACTTTCTTGAACTAAGCTTTGGGGGAAGATGGGTGAGCAGTTCTCTCTAAAACACTGTGACATTGCAGTGATGCAGCCCTCAGGTCTATCTGAATTTCAGTCTTTCCACCTGATTCTGTGGAATGTGTTTCTTGTTGGCCAACATATCCTTTCTTTTAAAATTGGAGCTAAGGTTTGCTCTCAAAAGACTGGCCACTTGAAGTCCAGGTACAGTGTTAATGCTTTAAAAAAACTAAGGCCCCCAAAATTGCTTTAGGCATTCATAGAAATAAAGGCGCTCCTTGCTAGAAGGTAACACACGAGCCATCCTTTTTCAGACATCCTGCAGGAAGGCAGAGAAGTGTCTGCAGGAAGGTTGTGGCACCGTGCAAAGAACGTGTAGCCTGTGAAGCCAGTAGGTTTGAGCTGTGTGCATTCCTAGCCATGGGACATTAATTGTGCTTTTAAACACTTAGCCTCAAATTTTCGGTTCATGAGATGGGGACAGAATAAAACCTAGTTCGTTGTGAGCTGTATGAAGCACTGTCCCCAGTGCTGGGTAAACAGCAGGCCCTCAGGACTCACTATCTTGTATTTTCGTATACCAGCCATTACCTAAATCATTGAGGACAATGGGATGCTAATGCTTTCCTGTTGACTGAAAGAGAAGAGTTCGGGATGATAATACCTTTCATCTTAGGCCTGGTGGATAAACAGCAGCTCAGTGGGTTTTTCCTCTATGGTGATGCAATTACTGATTGTGACATGATCAGGACTTATCAAGATTTTCAAAGCAGAGGCATACAGTGATTTCAATAAATAGATACACATAGGATATAATGAAGATTAGTCAGGAGCAGTACCAAAGAAAGCATAGCAACATAAAATAGTGTTTGAATCCAGGGTCACTCATAGATTTGGAAGTGTTGATATATAAGAAAAAGTGAATTATTAAATGAGATATTAAAGGTACTAGTTAGAAAGTGGTACTATGTTGTAGGTACACGAAAGCAGTTAATTTATTAAATGTCACGAGTTAATTTTTAATAGATTACACAGATATTTTTGAAGAACTCCTTGGAATATGATTTCTACACCAAGAGTATATTTTCATTCCCCTTTCTGAGACTTCGGTGATTCTTTTGCCTTATTTATACTTGTTAGATTTACAGTGTATTCCAAATTATATTTTGATTTTATGGTTTAGAATAAAAAATTAGATTTTGTATTTTATTCAAAATTATATTTTTATTCTGTGATAGAATTAAAAAATATGGCATCAAAATTATATTTGAACACAGTGGTGCATATATTTTTTTGAATTAGTGTTTTGTGTTTCTTCAGATAAATTCCCAGAAGGGGAATCACTAGATCATAAGGGAGTTCCATTTTTAATTTTTTAAAAATATATCTTTATTGATTTCAGAGAGAGGAAGGGACAGAGAGAGAGATAGAAACATCAATGATGAGAGAGTCATTGGTCGGCTGCCTCCTGCACGCCCCCGGCTGGGGATGGAGCCCGCAACCCGGGCATGTGCCCTGACCGGGAATCGAACCCCGATCGCCTGAATCCTAGGTTGACGCTCAACCGCTGAGCCACGCCCGGCCAGGCCCATTTTTAATTTTTTGAGGTAACTCCATACCGCTTTCTACAGTGGCTGCACCAGTCTGCATTCTTTATGTTCATTGCAGCATTATTTACAGTAGCCAATATTTGGAAGCAGACCGAACGTCCATCAGTAGATGAGTGGATAAAAAAGCTGTGGCACATTTATACAATAGAATACTACTTGGCCGTAAAAAGGAAGGAAATCTTACCCTTTGCAAAAACACGGATGGACCTGGAGAGCATTATGCTAAGTGAAATAAGCCAGTCAGAGAAAGACATCTACCATGGTTTCTCTTCTTTGTGGAATCTAATGAACAAAATGAACCAACAAGCAAAATGTGACAGACTCATAGAGAGCAGGCTGACAGCTGTCGGGGAGGAGAGCTGAGTGGGGGTGGAGAGATTATAGCTAAAAAGAAATAAAAGAGAAAAAACTCACGGACAGGAACAACAATGTGGTGGGGGACGAGGAGATGTAGGGAGGGGAGGAGGGCATGGGGGGAATAACTGATGATGGACAGAGACTTGACTTGGAGTTGTGAACACACAATACAGTGTACAGATAGTGTTGTAGAATTGTGCACCCGAAACCTGTATTATTTTGTTAACCAGTGTCACCCCCAATATATTCAATAACAAGGAAAAAAATAAAACCTCAAAAAATTAGATTTGATTTTAAGGGTCCAGCATGCATGAGAGTAATATGAAAGCCAATTTTTATTTCTTTTTTTTTTTTTTGAGGACAAAAAGAGTTTATTGATGCAATTCTATTTCACAGGGACAAAAAAACCCCACCCAAATTATCATGGGCTGGTATGAGGTTACAATGAGAAAGAGAAGTAAAATTGATTGATCATTTACTTTTGTCAAGCTCTAAGCTAGTCCTTACATGAGCTTACTTTACATATGCTATTTCATTTAATTCTTTCGTTGAATTTACAAGCCATGTGTTTTGCCTCCATTTTACAGATGAGGAAATTGTAGATCAGAGAGGTTAAGTGTCTTGCCCAAGACCTTTAGGTGGTGATTCATTTACAGTGGCCTAAACAAAGAGGTGATTTATCTCAGAACAAGGCGCCTGGAGACAGACTGCTGGGGGTGGTTCAGTGAAGCAGTGATGTCAGGCTTGACCTCTGGGACTCTCTCGGCATTTTTGTCCTGGTTGCAATATTCTGCCCTAGCTCTAGGCATCCTGTCAACACTCAAAGAAGGAAAAGCCTGGGGGTGGGTAGTAGATCAGGAAAAGTCTTCCCCATATCCTTGATCCCTTGATCGCATGAGCCCAGTGTTAGTAGCCAACCCTGGGTAGGTGGGGGAAGGGGTGCGAGGCTTTCTGGTGGAGGTGGGAAGTGGGCAAGGGTTGGGGTCAGCTTTGGGGTTAGTCAGCAGTGTTTCTCAAAGAAAGTAAGTGATGGCTTGGGAATTCAACCAATATTCGTGCAATTCTAAATCCCAGACATCTCTCATCTGTCATTTGTCCTGACTCACACCAAAGCCTGCTTTTGTGCCCTTGGCCCAGTCTCCTCACATGTCCTCCAGAACTTGGACCTCAGTTCATCAGTTTTTTACTTTTTCCCCGTAATTGCCAATTTATGCCTCCCTGCTGGCATGTTCTCCCTAGCTTAGTGGTCCACAGGAGATGTTTAGAAATGTATTGGGGGAGTTTTTTTGTTCTCATACTGACTGGTTTTGCATGTGTGCCTGTGTGTGTGTGTGCTACTGGCACTTAGAACCTGAAGACCAGGCATGCTAAGTGGCCTGCAATGTGTGTGATAGTACTTAGCAGTCAAGAATAGTTTACCCGAAATACCAATTTGCCCTCATTGAACATGCTCAGGTCTCTCTCAGTGAATAAATGATAAAAGCTCTCCTTGACGCGGGTTCTCCCTCCTCTCTCTCCTTCTTTTCACAGTTCAGCTCCTTTAAAAGTAGCCTGGAATTGCCGCTTTCACTGCCCCTTCCCTCACTTTCTATAAAACGCCAAATCCAATGGACTTTTCAAGTCTTTCTTGACCTCCTGCAGCACTGAACACTGTTGACCCTTTTAGTGCTATTCCAGCAATTTTGATGACAAGAGTAATTATGTTTGTCACAAGTTGGGTGACAGTGGGAATGAGAAAGAGTGGAATTTAGAATATGGGTGGGTCATGGAAGTGGAAATGTCTAGTAAGCAGCTGGGTTTGGGGCTGGAGGAAAGAGGGTGATTTGGGCTGGAAATGTAGACGTGAGCCTCATTAGCAGGGAGAGGGTAGTCGAAGCAAGGAGGGTGGGTGAGGTGGCTCAGAGCTGACACGTGGGCTGAGGAGAAAAGTGTGTCAAGGACAAAACCTAATTTTTTATTCTAAGCCATAAAAGTCAAACCCCACCATTTGAGGGAGGGCCAGAGGAAGTGGAGACAATAAAGGAGCTAAGATGGAATTATTAGAGAGATAAGAAGAGAACCAGAAGAACAAGGAAAGGGGGGCATTTATAGAAACCAAGAGGGAGTTCTAGGAAGGGAGTAGGGAACCAGCCTGGGGTCCACCCAGACCACTCCTTTCCCCTCACAAGGGTCACCCACCCAGGAAGGAAGCCTCGTTAGCTCCCACCCCCACCCCCCTTGCACTCCCATGACCTCAGTGCTGCACTTCTTTTGTTTCTGCATGGCAGTTTACCTGTGTGTTTCTTTAGAAAATCAAGTCTGATTGCGACACTTTCACTGAAAACGCTGCACTGGCTTCCCACAGCTTGGAATATGACTTCCTCTTTGATCTGGTCCCAGGCCACCTCTCCAGGATTTTCTCTTAACTTCCCCGCCCTTGAACAGCAATGTCAAGTCACACAAAGTTATTTACAGCTCCCTGAATGGTCCTGGCCGTTTTATATCCTGTGATTTTGTGTGTGCTACTTCCTCTCCTTAGAATATCCTCTCTTGTCCACCCACAAGCACCTACTCTCTTTTGGAGAGAGGTCATGGCACTTCCGTGAAACCTTTTCTGACTCTCATCGTCACAGAATTTATCTTCCTTCCTCCCTCCCTCCCTCCCTCCCTCTCTCTCTCTCTCTCTTTCTCTCTTTCTCTCTCTTTTCCTCCCTCCCTCCCTCCCTCCTTCCTTTCTCTCTCTCTCTCCCTCTCTTTCTTTCTTTCTTTCTTTCTTTCTTTCTTTCTTTCTTTCTTTCTTTCTTTCTTTCTTTCTTTCTTTCTTTCTTTCTTTCTTTCTTTCTTTCTTTCTTTCTTTCTTTCTTTCTTTCTTTCTTTCTTTCTTTCTTTCTTTCTTTCTTTTCTCTTTCTATGTTTGCACTTCACCTGTGCCCTACTTATGCTTTTATTGTAATTGTCTTGTTTACCTATCTGTCTCACTTGGTATTCAATAGACTCATTATGGGCCAGGGCGATGATTTACTGATTTTTCTGTTACCATCACATACCGTAGTATTGGGAGCATAGTAATAGCTAACTTTTATTAAACAATTAACAATTATTCAACTGTGCTCTCTCTATAAACACAGTAAGCTAAATGTTACCCCCCCACCAAAAAAAAAAAAAAAAGATATGTCTATGTCCCAACTCCTAGAACCTGTGAATGTGACCTTATTTGGAAAAAGGGTCTTTGAAGATGGAATTAAGTTAAGGATCTTAAGATGAGATCATCTTGGATTAGCTGGGTGGGCCTTAAATCCAATGACAAATGTCCTTATGGTAGATAGAACAGTAGGCACCCTGCCCCTATGGCTCAGTTGGTTGGAGCATTGTCCCATGCGCAAAGAAGCTTCAAGTTTGATTCCCGGTCAGGGCGCATACCTGGGCTGCGTACTGGAGGCAGCCGATTGATGTTTCTCTCATACATCAATGTTTTTCTCTCTCTCCCTTCCTCTCTCTAAACATATCCTTGGGTGATGATTAAAAAAAGAGAGGGAGAGATCGAAGAGGAGAAGACATAAAGAAGTCCTTATAAAGAGAGGCAGAGGAAGCCACCAAAAGCTAGAAGAAGCAATGAAAGATTGTCCCTTAGAGGTTTTAGAGGGAACGTGACCTACCAACCTTGATTTCAGGCTTCTGACCTCGAGAACTGTGAGATAATATACTTCTGTTGTATGAAGCCACCACGTGTGTGGCAATTTGCTATGGCAGCCCTAGGAAAGTAATACACACACCACAGTTAAGAGGAGGATCTCTGGGATCTCACTGCCTAGGTTGTTTCCGGGATCCACCATTTACTGTGTGTCCTTTGGCAAATTACTTAACTTCTCTGAGCCTTAGGTTCCTCATCTATAAGGTAGTGATAAAAGTTGATTCTTTCTTAAGGTTATTAAGTAAAGTTATTAAAAGTGCATAGGAAAGACCTGGCAGAGAGTAGGAATCAGTAAGTGTGCGCCTGTCTGTGGGAGGTATTCAGTAGGTTTCCACTGGATGAATGAATGAGCGAGGAGGGTGATGTAAAAAGAAACACAAGCTGTCAACAATAGGATCTAAAGTCCCCGGGTTCTGTGGTACTTGGGCATGCTCTTTGGGAGCTCTCTCCAAAGGTGGCACTCTGACATTCTCATCCCTCCCAGGCCTGGGACATGCTGAGAGGTGAGGTGTTAATGTTCTGCTAATGTTCTGTGTAGCTGTCCTACCACTGAGGCCTTGGTGGAACTACCAGGCAGTGAAGTCTGTCTTTAGGGCTAGTTCTTCGCTTTCTGCACTTTTCTCTCCTTGTTTTGTTTTTGATTCTTTGTTTTGTGTGCATATGCATGTGTATGTGTGTGTTCACATGTCGTTGTTGGTACTTCTCTCCTTTCCAGTGCCCAGGATGGTGCCTCTCACCTGAGGCTGCCCCCCGATCCAGAGCCCTCATGTTGTCAGGGTATCCTTCTTATTTGCTCTCAACTCAGAACTCCTGCTTGTTTTCCTTTTAGCTCCTTTCATTCTGTACTTTTCAGAGTTCTTGTCACCACCAAAATTAATCATAATAGGTTATTTACCAGCTGTCTGTCCCACTAGACTACAAGTTTCATAAGGGCAGGGACTATGTCTTTTTCATTTTTGTACTCCCAGATCCTGGCATATAGCTAAGCACATAGTGAGCCCTTAATACATATTTATTAAATGTGTGGATGGATTAATTATTCCAGGGCAGCAGGTGTCAGTTGCAATTAAGAGTAAAGTATTTTAATCTCAAATAAAATGGATGGTAGGATTCCTCTCTGGTTATAGGCACATACATTCCTTATCTCTAGGCTTCTGCCCTCATAACCTTTTCCTTCTGCACCCCTGCCCGATACCAGCAATCAGCAACTTGACACTCATCTCGTTGCAACGCTCATGTATACTTTCTAGCAGGCAGACGTGGCCAAGGGGCTAGCTCACGTTAGGAGTGCAGCCTGAGGTAGCAGGACACAATTTCTTTCATGCAAAGCACTCGGGGGCCAGTGATAATCTCGACTTTATTAGCCTTCTTTCAAAGGAGGAAGCAGAAATAAAGGTGTTTTGTTTTGTTTTTAAAGTTTCAAAAGACAAAATATGCAAATTATCTGACATGCTAATCAGCAAGATATTACCAACTAACTTAATCAATGCAATGAAGTTTCCAGAGGTAGTAGCAAGAGATTTTGAAACTTTCTGTGGCAAACAATATTCTTTCTCATTTACTTATTCATTTATTCAAAAAATATTTATTATACATGTCCTGGGTGTCAGGAACTGCGTAAGGCCCTGGAGATTTAGTCAATGTAAGAGGCATGTCCTCGTGGTGCCTTGACTGACAACACAGGAACATAAATTAAACAATATTATTTGAGGTGGTGGTAAATGCTTTACTAAAAAGAGCAGGAAGGCGTGTTGTGCACTCTAAGGAAGGGCTGTTGGGACAGTCTCAGAGGAGGTAGCACTTGAGATTTGTTTGATGAGAAGGATGATGATGTGTGAAGACCTGAAGAGCAGCAGCATTTTGGCAGAGAAAACAGCAGATGTGAAGGCCTTGAATATATGTTTTTTTGTTTGTTTTTGATGAGTAGTAGGAAGTTCAGTAGAGTTGGAAGGTGGTGGGCAATGTGGGCAATGACAGAAAGTAAGGTGGAAAGGTACTCTAGGGCAGATCAGGTGGGACCTGAGAGTCTTGCACAGAGTTGGATATTTTAAAATTTCATCCTAGAAGGGAATGATGTAACTTGATTTAGCATATTTTTAGATGGCAGCAGTTAGTACAGTGGATGGAATATATACCTTGGAGCCATTTTGACTCTTGGCTCCACCTTTCAGAAGCTGGGTGACCTCTTGCCATGTTGTGTGACTTGTGTGGTCTGTTTTTTCCTCGTGTCTATGATGGGGTTAATACACACCAACCTTGAAGCACTATTATGAGATCAAATGAAATAACCTTTAAGGGACTCATTACTCTTTCAGGCACATACCTGGTTTTGAGTACATGGCTGCTATTGTTATTTCTAGTAGTATTGAAATACAGATTCCTCTTGAATCAGGCATCATTTCCTTTTGCTATGTCTATGAACTATACAATGTTTAAATTTTGTTGTTTTTACAAAATTTGTTTATAAACTGAAAACAAATTAGCAAAGCAATATAGGAAGGTAGAAACAATATGATTGGCATTATTCTAACTAAATAGCTGCCTCTCCTTTTGAGTTCTTGGAATTCCCATGTACTAGTCCTATGGCCAGTTCCTAGACTTCTGTCTACGTAGTGGCAGCCTGTTACGATTTCCCCTCTTTCCAAATGGGGGTGATGGCGTTGAGAAGATGGCACAGGGATAAGATTTTGGGGTGAGGGGCGTGGGCATTGACAGTGGGAGGTAGTGGAATGGCACAGCCAGCGTGTAGCGTGCCTTGGACTGAAGATCCCTGGCACCCCCCAGGTCCTCGTGGCCTGCCATCATGTGTCTTGATGTATTCTGTTGCCTTGACAACATGTGGCCCAGAGCTGTAGCGAGCAGCAGCCTTCAACCTTTCAGTATCACGTTGCCAGGACAACAGACTCCACGGGAAGCCAGGCTTCACTGTGGCCCGTCCACGCGGGCTGTGTGTGCTGTGGCCGCCCGCCCCCTCCTGCTCCGTCTGCTTATCGGCATCCCCACTGCCTTCCAGCGGCATTCTTTCTTCTTTTGCCTTCATAGGTCCATTTCGGTATAATACTTTCAGCTCCCTCCAACCCCTTTGCCTTTCATTCCTTTACCATTCCAATGTTCTCATTGCTTGGGCAAAAGCAAATATTGTAAATTCTCAAAAAATAAAGCTGCATGAGATAATAAGTTGAGGGGTGATAAGAATGAAGGGGTTTGAAAACATCAAGAAAGGGGGAAATGAGCTTGATATAGTTTCTATAGTTGGGTTGTATGGTAGTGGTTCTTAAATTGAGTGGACCTTAGAATTGACAGTGGAGTTTAAAATTTTTATTTAAAAAAATATACACACATATATATATATATGTATATCTATATATTGATATATCTCTATATATCTCCTCTGGTCCCATTCCCAAGGATTCTGATTTCATAGGTTTGGAGTAAAGCCCCAGTACTTGCTGTTTTCACAGAGTTCCCGCAAGGGATTCTGAGGATCTATCTGTTGGGCTTTCTTTTTATGGTCCCCGATGCACTGTACTCATGTGGCTGCTTAATAATGATTGAGAAGGAGAAAAGGAGTAGGAGAAAGATGGGAAGAAGCTAAATGCCATGATGAGGAGGAGAGCGAAGGAAAACAGAAGGGAGGGGGCAGTGCGACAGTGACAAGTAGAGGCCGTAGAATTGGAGATGAGCACAATCAACCATCAGATGTTAGCTTCAAGGACCGTCTTGCCTCTGACTTTCAGTTGGATGCAGGATAAGAGTTGGTCTAGAATCAGTTAACATGCTCTTCTGGGTGTCTTTTCAATCCTGAATTTTTCCTAGTTACTGAGAGATCAGGGCAGGCTAGATCTGGAATTCCAGAATTAGTCAGGTCCATTCTATTACCCTCTTAAAAAAACGCAAGTGCCCTCTACGTGTTAGTGCTACACTTTATGTGGGATATTGCTTTACCTGCCTTTAGCCAGTGTAACTCTCGAAGGAGTCCAGGATGCAGGCAGTAGGGGTATTATCTCCTTTTACAGATGAAGAAGCTGAGGATTGAAAAGGAAAGTAACTGGCCACATTCTTGCTGTTGGGACCCCTTGTGTGATGACAATAACACCCATGGACCTCAGCAGTATGCTGTGCTTTCTCTTGATCACTTTCATTTTCACAGTCTTCTTGGGACATCTTGCTTAGCCTGGGAAGGGAATAGCCCAACTGTCCAAACAGCAGCCAGCTGGACTTGAGTGAAGTGGATTCCCCCTCCCCCAGTGGATCTTGAGTAGGACCTAAATATTCAGCACAAGAGAACAGCTCTGAAGGACAAAAGAGAGTGAGATGAGAGACAAGAAGTGAAAAGGGAAAGAGCATTTGAAGAGGACACATGGGGGTGAGCAAAACTGCGGGGCTGATTCCCAGTCTGGTGGGGCCTGGACTGAAGCTGCACAGAAGCTCCAGTTCCTTCCCCAGGTCCAAGAGTGGACCTGACCCCCTCAAGCTCCCCCCCACTTTCAGGTGGATGCCCTGGGATTTGTCTCCTGGATCAGATCAAACTCTTCAGTCACATTTCTGGGATTAGGGAGATATTTTTTTCTAGCTTATTGTATATCAGGAGAAGGTGAAATCAGTTATACGTCAATCCAAGATTCCATCTCAGAAGATGAGAAGTTGACAAAGAAGGAATAGTATCTTTGCCTCACTGTCCTGGGTGACTGTAGCTCTGGGAATACACTGTCTCTTCCTACTTCCTGAATAGTCAGCTGTAACTGTCGTTGCCGTGACCACCTAGAGGTGGTACCCAAAAGCTGCTTCAACTGGCCTCTTCCTCAGCCCCATACCCCTGTTGTTGCTGGACCTTCAGCACCTACTCTCCCTGTCAGTTTCCCCAGTGACCAGATGATCAGAGAACTGTTTTTTTGTGCAAGCAGGTATTCAGGTGTGAAAGTTTTCCATGTCAGGGTAGAGGGACAGATATCTGGATGGCCTGGGGCAATGCATGTGAGAGGCAACTTTATCTTGCAGTGTGAGAGCCCTTTCAAAGGAAGAAGGCCCCTCTGTCTCCTCCTCATGATTGGGACAGCACAGAGCACACAAGGCACACTCGGTACATATTTGTTGGTAATGATAGATCCTTTGAAATCAGATGGGAATATGCCATATGCTCTTGGAAAAGGGCCTACATTGCAAGGTGGGATGGATGAGTGAGATGTGTTTTCGCAAGTTCTTTTTATCTCTAACATCTGTGATCCTGTGAATAACTCTCTCCCCCTTGGCCCTGGCTGGCTGCTTGCCTGGAATCTCTGCCAGCCCTTCCCACCCCAGCCCCTCTGAATGGAGATCACAGGGGGGTGTCCTACTCTGGATGGCTGGTTCTAGGAGCCAAAATTGATACTGAAAGCAAGAAAGAAGGTCTTGTATCCTGGGGTTGGAGCCCAGGGATATGGGAATTTGGGCAGAAAGTGTGAGTGCACAATTCTCAGAACTGGGCAGGAGAGGAGTGGGGAATGGCTCAGATAACATCAGCTGAGGTTGACCAAAGGCAGAAAGAGCAGCAGCTCCAGTTGTTCTTACGTGGCCCCTGGAAGCTTTCCTCAGGCCAAATATGGGCACAGGCTGAGCAGCAGGACCCAAGACAAGGCTGCTCTGCTGGGAAGAGAATGAGGGCAGCGGCTGGAGTCGGGTTCTCCTCAGGCTCCCCTGCCATACCTTTTCCCAGAGACAGCTGGCCCGTCTGTATCAGAGGCTGAGACAGGAACACTTTTCTGGTGAACGCCTTGGTTTCTCATCACTATTACTCTCTAAGACTAAATTGGGGGCTAATTTTACCAGGAAAAGTAATGGAGCCTTTGGGGTTCTGTGAGTTCTCCCATTTGCCCTGTAGTTTCTGTGTCCAAGCGGAAGCTCAATGAGAGGGACCTAGCATAAAGTGGTGATGGTATCTTTCCTATTCTTTTTTTTTTTTAAAAAAAATATATCTTTATTGACTTCAGAGAGAGGAAGGGAGAGGGACAGAGAGATAGAAACATCAGTGATGAGAGAGTCATTGATCGGCTGCCTCCTGCACGCCCCCGACTGGGGATCGAGCCCGCAACCCGGACATGTGCCCTGACCGGGAATCGAACAGTGACCTCCTGGATCCTAGGTCGATGCTCAACCGCTGAGCCAGGCCCGGCCGGGCTCCTGTTCTTTTTGGAGACAAGTTCAGTGATTATTAGAAAATGAGCCTGTTAAGCAGAGAGGGGGATTCGGACGCAAGTCTAACTCTCTACATGCTCTAATGGAAGGGCTCTTCCTCTTCCTTCAGCATATCCCACTCTTGTGCTCCCTTTGATCCAGTTGCTCCTAGTCACTACAGTAGGGGCCTCTGAACTTCTAAGAGTTGCAAATATCTGGAGCTGGTTTTGTGCCTGCTGGGAGTTAGCATTAGGACTTGAATAGGATTTTTTTCTGTGTTTCTGGGACTTCCAAGTAGCTGCCCTGGGCACCTTTGCCATCCTGATCTCTATGATTAGCCCAGGGAAAAGTTATGCAATTGGAAAAGAATGTATTTTTAATCATTTAAAAAATTCCCTTTCCGCATCTTGCTCGCTCCCATTTGACAACTGCCATGTCCTTTAGTCGTCCGGTGCTCTTTTTCTGCCTCTTGACTGACTGCTCCCTACTCTGTGCATTACCCACCGATGGAGCTTCCCCAAGAAACACTGTGTGATTCAATCCTGGGTCTGTCTTCCATGTAGTGCCCCAATATGTCCTTCTTACAGGCCCCTGTTTCACTTCAAACTGGGAGACAATCTATAAAACGAAGTCTTTGCCAGAATCTAAATAAGACAAGAGCAACTGTTTGACCCCCTCCAAGGACATTTATATTTTAACTCAGAGGAAGAAATTTGTACTGGTGGAATTTCAGATATCACGTTAGGCCATAAGGGAAATATATATTTAAAACAGAAGGTAGTTTCCTGACTCCCCCAAATCATGCCATTCACAGGGAGCCTCATCAGTCCTAGCTTGAGGTTAGGGTTCACTGGGAGACCTTGCTGTGAACTGAATCAGTAAAGGGCAGCCATTTGAGAAAGGTGGCAGTTATTCCTCCCTGAGCAGGGGACAGCACAGGACCTGCTCTGGAGCCTTGGAGAGTATTACGGCTATCCAGGCAGAAGGCCTCATGGAGCTCCTTCTGGGAGTAGAAGAGAATCCAGTAGGAATGGGATTTCCAGATTGATCAATGGACTCTAGACTGCTTTACTTTTCCATATGAACAGAGGGGGCTCAAATCCTGCTTTCTGAACGAAGAACTCTTAGCTGCCTGGGTCTGTGTCCTTCTTTGTTTCTCCCTCTTAGATTCTCTGATTTCTCCTCTCTGTCCTCTGTTCCCTCTGTCTCTGCTCACTGCTCCCCATCATCTCGTTTCTGGTTCGTGTTTCTCTGCCCTCCTCTCACCGTGTCCCCTCCCCTGTCTCCTGTGACCCGCTCTTCCCCGTGACTTACATTCTATGTGGTACACGCAGCCGTCCTCATGCTTCATCCTGTCAGTGCCCAGGTCCCTCAGTGGCCTACCTTTGGGCCTGGCATAGTTAAAAGTTCCCAGGTGGTCTGCTCTTGACTTTCGAGGCTGTCGGACACTAGCTTTCTAGTCTGCGGCACGTGGTTCAGTTGGTTAGAGCTGGCCTTTGATGGGGCCAGTTAAGGGTATATGTCCTAGCTCTGTAGGACCCTGCTAGTTCCCTCCATTTCATGGATGGAGTAACAATAACAGCTGCAACACAGGTTTGGTTTCTTTCAGCCTCCCTCTGTCTGTACTCCTTTCGCTCCCTCTTCAGTTACTAGGTCTGTTCCGTTACCCTGTTTTGGTGCGTAAGAGTCCTTTTATTTTTACCAATGCCTCTAGAAATCCAGCCCCTCCTTTTCTCTCCTCTCCTCTTTCTCTCCTCTCCATGCCTCCCCTCTTCTTCCCTCTTCTCTTCCTAGTTTGTGCTTCTCTAAACATTTTTATGACTCTTTGCTGTCACTCATTCTTAGTTTCTTGCTTTCTCCTTTATCAGCCTCTGACTGAATTTTCACTTCCTTCCCAAGGCATGTTTCCTGATCCATTTCCCCCTGTCATTCACTGTTCCTGGGCCCTTGGTGGTTCTGGGAGAATGTGCAGCTCTTAATTATTTATAAGCATGAGAGAATAATTACAGAAATGATTTAATTACTTTTTAAACATAGATCCTAATAGCACTGTCTGGACTAGATGACGGTGGAGTTGGAGCATATAAGCAGGAATATTTGATAGGATGGAAAGGGTTGGTTTGAGTGGGTTTGAGGTGGGGATGCAGATGTAAAGTGTCTATAGGAGATTTAATCTCATTTGTGAAAGAACTGAAAAAAACACCCAACACAATAGGCAATTATATACAGCTATGGTTATATAAAATGAGAGACACATGTCAGCAATATCAGAATTAAGGAAAGAGATAGGGCTAATTTTTAAAAAAAAAATATTTTGGATCATATAGGCAGTATAGGGATGGAATACTAGTGTTCATTTTTGTGGTGGTGGTGGGGAGAGACTTTCTTCCCCTTCTGGCTACTCCATGAGATTGAATGGAAATATTCATTTAATAGCAATTGGGGTTATGGTAGAAAGAGCCTAGACTGAACTACAGAGTCAGGAAGCCTGGTACTCATCCTTGCTTTATAACCAACCAGAGCTATTTGACTGGTCAGGTCCCTTAATCTCTCTTAGTTTCACTTTCATCTGAAAAATGAAGGGATTGGGATTTATAACATGAAGAATACTTCAGTAATGGAGAAAATGGCACAGAAATCAGATGAGGAAGAGCCAAGTTGATAATTAAGATGTGGGAGACCATCATGGAAAGTTTGTACTAATGAACTTTTGTAGCTAATCCATTCTAGAAGTTTCTGATATGATGCCTAAGCAGAGAAGGTGTGGATTGAAGGGGAGGTGAGCAATTGACTAGGGGGAAGGCAAAGAAAGGTACAGGAGTCAGCATGAGTAGATTATAAATAATCAAAGCAAATGAGGAACAGGGGCACAGTGTGAAAACATGTTGTCAAATTTTGAGTTTTTAAACTACATCCTTTGTCACAAATTTTGAGGTTTGGCATACAAAGAGAATGTTGTAGCTCTCTACATGCAGTGAAGAAGGGATTGGGGTTCCTGAAAAGGAGCACTTTGTTCTCATCCTCACCCCATCCCAGGCCTTACCTCTTAACAGAAGTCCAATGAATGTGTTACCTTGCTCTACTGTGTCAAAGACCATTTGGCCTGGAAGGGATCTCAGAGGCTAGTGCTATGGCCTTGTTTCATGGTAGAAGACACTGAGGCCAAGGAAGATTAAGTGACTTGCCTGAAGTCACACCTTAGTTCTCTCCTGGAGTTGGCCTAATTTTCCAGATTACCAGGTCAGCTTCTGGTAGGACTTTCACCTTAACAAAATACCAGTTCTGTCCAGTACTTTACAGTCTTACAGATAATATGATATCATGAATTGCCATCTCTCTCCTCTCTTGACTAGAGGTGAATGACAAGAGCAAATTGAAATTAGGATGGGGCAGAGGGAATGACTTCTTTTAAAACCTAGTTCTCTTGTATCTGCACTAAATGTGCTATGAAATAACTGATTTAAAGTACATTAATAAATCTGTCAAATATTGATAAAAGTAAATATCATTGAGTGAATTTTTGGACTATTTTAAGGTACAAGCCCTATATATTGGTTGTTGTATGAATTTATGAAAATGACAAGCAGGCAGGTGGAAAGCAAATCTGGATAAAGTAAATTCTATCTGGTTGAGACTCTTCAGTGATCAAAGAAAGCTTTAGAAACTGGTGTCTCCCAACTATCTACAGGCTACAGACAGGTCTTTCCTTTTCTCCAAAAATGGTGCCCTGAGATTACTCCTTTTACTTCTCATCTTGAAGCATCCCTCTAACTGAGATACTGAGTTCAGAAGGACTCAAGTATGTGAGGGAATTTGTATGCTCCTGGGGATTCATACTGGAAGAGCAGGGAGGCTTCCAGAAAGAACAGAGAGGGAAAGCATGAGAGAGATTAGAAACTCCACAGTACATGTGGTTGGAGATAAAAAAAGTATAACCAAATCTTAATTTCTATGATGTTTGGCAATTTTTAAAGTGAATTTATGTACTTTGTCTTAATTTGATAATTTAATTGTGCAAGATGGGAACTAGACTCTTAGATTGTCTCTCTGAAAAATGAAGGTAATTGTAATTATCTTTCCCATTGTCCATATAAAAAACTAAGACTCTGAGAAGTTAAATGACATATCAAAGACCAAGAAAGTATAAGTGGCAGGTCTATGACTAGAGTCTAGGTCTTCTGGCCACTAATCTACAAGAGAAGAGAACCAGGTAAATCAAACTGAAGAGTGTTTCATGGCAATGAACAATCTATGGTGTCAGGTCAGGACAGGGAAGTCAGATTGCAGAGAAATTCTTTGTAGACCTTGGCTGATGAGATTTAAGTTGATGGAAGAGCTCAGATGGGACTGGAGAAGCTCAAGAAGTTACCTATAGGGCAGAAAAGGAGGCTATGGCTGTATTAAGTCTATATGAAGAACCTAGACATATTAGAAAGGTTGGGCAGGCAGCTAGGATGGGAATTCATAGGTAAAGACTCATACAGAGGAATTTTTAAATAAGGACACGAGAATTAAAACTCAACATTAGTGAGCAAAAAGCAACACTATTCAAGCAAAAGATGGTAAGCCCAAGTCTATAACCTCTCACCTTACCTGCCTTCTCCTAGAGAGTAAAAGAGCCACTATTAAAGCTTTTTACCAGGGTCCACGTAAACTTATTTTGAATAAAGCCCAGAGAGTGTCGGGACATTTTCCTTTCATTAACACTTCATTAAGCTTTGTCAGATATAAGCCTCCTAGCCAGATCCTGGCAAGGCGCTCTTACTGAGGTGATAATGAGGAGAAAATGTACTCGGTTTTTGGCCTACTCCAGAATTGTTGAATGTAGGCTAAAATATATTTGATAACATTGGCTTTAAAATGGATATTAAACATCATTTTACACTGAGCAGTGAAAATAGCAAACATAGGCACAAACAGAATGAGCTGTGTACGCCAATATAACATGACACATTTCAGAGAGATTTGGTGATCTGCTGTGAATGAATTATAAAAATCTGAGTTGTGTTGGACTTAGCAAATGATAGGATCTTGATAGATTTGCAACTTGTACCCATTATCTTTAAAAAATGCCTCTTTCAAAAACAGACATAATAATCTGTATGACTCAGGATATTGGTGCTTCTAGCCCTAATCGATGTTGTCTGGCTGTTTAATACTTATTAACTACAAGGTGTTCTTAGAGTTAAATAGTGCTCGCTTTCTAGTAGCATTCCTAGTGTTCCTAAAAGTCCTGTCACACTGATTTAATGTACAATGAAAGCCTGAAAGTACAGACAGTTTAAGAGGAAAAAAGTATATTTAATCTTTATTTTGAAGAAACTTTTGATCAGCCATGAAAAACTGGAAAAATTTAAAAACTGAATCAGATGTGAATGACCCCTAGAAGTATTTGATATGCACCCGGTTAGCTGGAAGGTTATACTCAGAGTAATGAGCAATCTGATATCAACCAAAATTTTAGGGGGGAGAGAGAGAGAGTGTGTGTGTGTATATATTCTGGAGAATGTAACATGATGAAATGGTGTTTTCAAGGTGTTTTTATTTGGCCCTGTGTTGATACTATATAGTTTTTTTAAAAAACAGTGTGTTACTGCAAAAAAGCAGATTTTCTAAAAAAGGAAAAATAAATCACCCCAGCTTTCCTATGAGTAACCAATCAGAAGAGGCATTGGAAAAAGAAGGAGGTTACCATTTATGGAACACTTGCTATATTTAAGAACTTTATGTGTTATCTTATTGTAATTCTCTTAATTATTTTTGCTGGTGAAAACCCATCACTTCCCTAGACCTCACTTTGACTCTATTTCCATAATGAACTATAGGAGCTAGCTTTCTTTTGAGGTCGATCTTCACAAAAAGTGTTAACATTTTGATAATTTTATTGAATTATCTAAAGATTAGCTTCTTGGAAAGTGGTCTAGGATTAATTTATTCATTCAGTAAATATAATCGAGTATCCATTATCACTGAGAGTACAATAGTGAAGTTGAGGAAATGCATGGACATAGGCAGGATTTTAATCAGTAGTAACATGCAGAATGCTTCACCAAAGGACAAAATGGCACAGGAATTAGGTGAGGAAGACTGAGTTTGAGAAACTAAGACCTGAGAGGCCAGCATGAGAAGTGTGTAGCAGTGAGCTACAAAAATCAGGCATAGTAACCTTGAACCCTTTAAAGGCTTGCTGCACAAGACTAAGAAAAAATAATGTATGTAAAACTGCTGATATAGATGTTGGCACTTAGTAAGTGGTTACCACCAATGTTAGTTGGCTGAAAAATGAAGCAAAGAAGTGCAAACAAAATCTCATATATAGTACAATGCAAATTCAACGTGACTGAATTTAGAATATACTCGAATGGTGAGTGTCATGTTGGACTGTGGCTTTACGAAGCTCCCTCAGGTCCTTGGACTTTTGCAGTGATAGTCCCTCCTTCTACCGGGCGTGCTTCAGTCTCAGCGGAGATTTCAGTGCTTCCAGGCACGGAGCCTCTGGTGACCACTGCTTAGAGAAGGTTTCCTGGTTTCTTGATTTGCAAACTAATTGTTTGATGGTGATGGCAGTGGTAACATGATGTAGCTTGGCGAGTTTTTATTCTCCCAGTCAAAGGCATTTAAAAGCCCTATACCACATTTTATTTTTAATAAAAAAGAAGGAAACGGACATTAAAAACTAAACAAAAGTAGAAAATAAAGGTCAGACTCCTTTAAATTGAATACATTTAGCTGTATCAACAACCACTGCACTCTTCTTATTTTTCTCATCTCTGTGTGGGCCCATGATAACTTTATCATGGATTGTCACTGATCCATGGACCAGTGTCTGGGAAGCACTGGTGCAGATATTGTGGCCAGAGCAGCTTTACCAAGGAGATTACTCCTAGGAGCTGTGGCTCCAGCTGCGTGCCCTGAACTGCTGGTCTGGAGCCTGACAGGTTGGGGCTCTGCTGATATCCTTTCAGCTAGCTGACAGAAACTGCAGTACAACTGAGAGTGTTGCATGGAGGTTCCCGGGATATCATAATTCCCTTCAGTGACTCACAGATGAGGTCCAGGGACGGGGGTAGTGATCGATGTACTCTGTCTTCTCTTCAGCAAGCCTTCTATTTCTGTCCCGTGTGACATATTCATCAATAATCGGAGAAAATACAATCTGTACACAGCTTTCTGGTTGGAAGATTATTTTAAAATTGTGGTGTAGAGAAGAAAGGGTTTATCTGCGAGTTAGACATCTTGGGTCAGAGTTCTGGCTGTCATGGCCGGCTGTGTGCTCTAGGACAAGTCTTTTCATCCACTGAGTCCAGCTTTCCTCATGCATAAGATGAGAATCATATCCCCTGGGGCTCACCAAGTTATCTTCACTGTTCAGACAACCCAACAGTAACTTTCCATTTACCCACAACTAGGTAGCTTAGGCCAAGAAAAATGTTTCTTTGCTTTGAGTTAACATTATATCAGCTCATTGATGTAGGGTCATCACATGCTGCTCCAATACCTATTAATAAAAAGAAGAAACTATAATGTCTTAATAAACCCCTGGATATAGGGTATTATGTCATACTTATAGTGAGGGATGGTTTTCCTTTACTTCCTGCTTCTGGCCCCTAAAGAATCAAGGTGTTACTCATAGATTTACTTTTTTAGAAATGTGTAAAATATGATAGGGCAAATAATTCAAGTCTCAGAGAGGGAAACCCTCCACAAAAAACTGAAGATATAGCATATCAAAGATAAAAGTCAGCTATATAGTATTATTTTAAAATTAAATCAACTAAGAAATACCCAGTGATTTGTAGGCAGAGGTGGGAAATGATCTCATTTGAACTGAACAGGTACTTTTCTGAGTGCTTTATATTTTATTTTACTACATCTGATTATATTATTTAATTATACTATATTGTTTAACATATTACCTTAATTATATCACTTTGAGTTTACTCTTACCCTGTGACATATTATTACCCACAGTTTATACAGGAGGAAACAGGCCAAGAAATATTAAACGGTTGCCAAGGTTGCACATCAGGAAAGAGGTACAGCTGAGACTTAACCAGGCGTCTCTGGCCCCTGCACTGACGCACTCACTCTCTGCCACTTCCCAGTGCAGAAGAAGTGTCCAAGGCGCTTTCCTTAGCCCTGGAATTCTCTACCTGTCTTATCCTGCTGGTTCCTTTATCCTTTCCAATGCCATGACCTTGATTTCCTTTCCAGCTGTATTCTTCTAGAATGCCTCGATGCTTACCAAATGAACAGGTGCCGAGGGAGCGAAGGTGGGCCCAGTGACGCGGGGGGTGCAGCGGGCGGTGCAGCGGGCAGAGCTGAGAGGTCTGAATGAAAGAGCCATGCACTGTGCACTGCGGGAGCAGCGGAGTGTCCTCTTGGAGCTGAAGTGGAACACACCTCGCCACTGAGCTGCAAGCCGTTTGGTGCTTTATGAGAGGACAAGTGCGTTCTTTCTTTGGCGAGGTGGGAGAAACATTTATTACATAGATTCAGGTACAAAAATATTCCAGGATTTCTATATAATATAAATATATACACACATGCAGATCCCTCCCAATTCATTTCAGATTTTCTATTACAGAGATGTTTTATGTTCATTGAATGAGCTATACTGGTTCATTCAATAAAGTCAAAACTTTGTCCTGGTTGTTACTCACTAAAGAAGGTGAATTTTCAATAGCTAATTGATGCCGTTGGGTGGCTTTTAGTAAGCACATTATTCTTGGTTTTTAGGCTTTTATTTTGCCTGTCCTTATTTCTCTGAGGAGAGTGGACAACAGTGGCATAAATCAGAGGCATGTTGTCACAAGACCTGTGTCTGACACCTGGGTGTTCCGCTTGGCTCTGCTTCTTGCCAGCTGCATGACCTTGGGCAGATCACTGAATATCTCTGAGCCAAGGTTTCTTTGTTCATAAATCATAACGAATGATGTAATAATTAAAACAAGGTAATATACACGAGAATGCTTTGTTAAGTGCCAAGCACTCTACAAGGGTTAGATATTATTACTCTTATTAGAAAGAATTGAAAAAGACTCGGGGGTTTTTGCCGTGATGACTATACGCGTGGTTATATTTTACCTGGCTGAACCACTTTCTGATTTCCATCATCTGGAAACGGGTCTAGCCCACACCTTTCCCCTGTGTGACTAAATCATGGCAAAGCTGCTCCTGGGCCCATCACTGTCGCTCAGTTACTTCTGAGCTCTTCTCTAATCTGTCTCCCTTGGTTCATGGGTGTCTGTGCATATCATGCCATATACTTAATTTTAAAGGATGGAAAATCAGGCTACTGTGGAAACTGCTGGATTTTTTGCTGGGGCTTTTGTAGATTCATTCACCATTTTGCACGTGTGTGCTTCACCTTGCCAAAGCTGACTTCACCTCAGGGGGCAATGAGTAAACGTTACGCACAGAGTCCTTGATGGCACCTTTCCTGCCACACGTTGGCAGAGTGGATGGGTGAAAGGCTGACAAAAAAGTGGCCCAGGCATTGGGGCCTCACTAAATGACTGCAGATTCAATGAGCTCCCCAGAGGGGTGCCTCCTAGTATGTCAGGTTGTGGAGAGTATGTGAGTGCTGGGGTCCCTCGAATAACATTGAAGGGTGCCAAGATCAAGCTGGCAATTCCCTTCATATGACTCCCCTGAAATACGCCCATCTCCTGAGGGGAACATCTGGCTTCTCCATCCACTCCCCCCTCCACGTCTTGTCTGTTAAGCAGCGTTGAGGCCATGTTAGACATTTTCCTGTGTCATGCCTGATCATCAGTGACTACTGGTTGAAAGAGTGTTTTGACCCTATTAATTCTTAACAAGGTGACAGGAGGGGAATAGGTAAGGGGGAGGAGAGAAAGACAGGAATCTCACAGGAGGTGGAGGCCAACGGGTGGCAGTGTAATCACACAGGGCCGTTCGAGTACTGTGATGAAACAATGCGTGGATAATTCAATTAGTTTAAAAATGCAGTTCAGTTCAACTCAGGAGTGGAGAGAGAGCTGGGAAGGCAAGAAAGGAAGAATAGGGTCTGGTGAGAACCGTCTGAGGTCTGGGGGACTGCGGAGTTCCTGATATGGGGGTTCTCTGGATCAGGTGGACTTGGACTGGGAGCTTTTTCCTAGGAGAGTGAGGCACCTGAGGGAATATCAGGGGCTTTAAGGGTGGAAAATGGACCACACAGGTGCTGGCTGTGTTCCAGGCTTGGTTCTAAGTGGAATTTTAAGTAGTGAGTTTGTTAAGCACTTCTGAATTTCCTCTTTGTTTTGCATTTGACATTCATCTCATTCTTTCCTATTCTCATCCCTCCGATAGGCAGCCTTCCCCTTGTTTAATTTTCATAAAAGTGAATGGTTTCGCTTTCCTCTTGCATCCTCCTAAATCTTTAAATCTGTGGCAATTCATGGAGATCCAGCTGGAGAAAAAGCGGAATTGCAATCAAGGAATACACGGTGGGCTTTCTATTACACAAATATTTACTCACATGTATGAGAAAGGCAGTGTGTTCGTGGCAGCACCGAGAGAGACTGGGGTCAGCCTGTCGCCCCTTCACAGATTTCCATCAGCTATGCCCCTCACCCCCAAATAACTTACCCCAAATAAACATACGTAATAAATGCAGACACTGTTTGCTGTGAAGTACATATCCCCGGCATACTCGCAGGCCCTGCCTTCCAACCAGACTGCCAGCCCCGCGCCCCTCTACGCCCCTCTATGTGGAAATCCCGAGCCACCATTGAGAGGAGGGTGGTGGTTGAGCAGTGACTTTGAAAGTCAAAACCGGGTTCTGCCTACTCCTAGCTGTTGCAATTTAGGCAATTACACAGCCTCTCAACCCTGGGCTCCTCATTTTAAGTTAGGGTAATAATACCAACCTTGTGGGGTTGACAGAGAAGGAAATGGCTTATAGTGCTTGGCAGATGGGAACCCTTTGAATGTCAGCCTGCAAATGGGTCAGGACCTCACTCCTCCACCTGTGTCTCATTCAGTCCTCGCGACAGTCCTGAGAGGTGGAGGTTATTGTGCAAGTGGAGAGATTTAGGCTCCGGGGATTGTGGCTAGAGCCAGGCCATGCCCGTGTAAAGTGGAGGAGGAGGGCATGTCTCGGAGAAGGCATGTTCTGGGGTGGAGGGGTAGGGTGGAGGGAGGGTTCTCATGGTGGGGGAGGCATGGTTTCCTTCATCTTGGGATCTAGTGAGTCCACCTAAGGCCTTCAAGGCCTCTGCCTTGAGGCGAGGCCACAGAAGATGAGATGGGGCCCATTTTGGGCTGTGGGATGTACATGGAGCAGAAGACTTTGTGACAGAGCCCAGGAGAGCAAGTGGCCATTTCAGCTTCATAGGCTGAGAACAGATCTTGAGAGAATGATGTGATGTAACAAAAACAGGAGAGAGGGTAAGCCTGGGGATAACAATATACATCTGCCTTTGCGTTTTTGTTGTTGTTAAGCTAAGAGGAAAGTGCACTCTCGGCAGGTTACGTGTGACGCACACGGCTCCCACCTTGGCCTGTGGGCGGGCGTGGGGCACAGGCCGCTCGCCCCTCGCCTGCAGGAGCCGCCCTGTCCACTCTGCTGTCGGAGGACGACTGGGAACAGGCAGAGGAGGGACCCGAAGAGACTTTTTAAAAGGAGAGGACGCAAAGTAGCGTGGGAGGCAATATGGTTGAGAATTAGTTGCAAGGTAAAATAAATGCTGAACATTAAGTGCATAATTTGAGTAATTAATGTTCCAGATGGGAGAACAGTTTTACATTCTTATTCATATTTTCCAAAGGTTCAGAGCTACTCATTAAACTGTTTCCTGAATTCCTGTCATAACTGGCTTGATCCCAAAGCACCACACATGGTATAACTTCACTTAGGCATGGTTTCCAGGTGGCTTTTAAACTTGTTTATAAATGAAATGAGTTTTTTTTTTTTGTTTCGTTTTGTTTTAAATTTAGGTCAGAACTCCCAGCCAGTGGAGTGGGCTACAGATGTGGCCAAATTATTGTTCTCATCACTCGGAGGTGCCGGGTCCCCTGCCTCTTTGGCTCAAGATCACAGTCCCCTGAGGGGTCCCGGGAGGGGGTCTGAACGCAGCAGGCAGCCTTGACCCTGGGGCAGGGGTGCTGAGGAAGAAGGTTGAGAAGTACTGGGTTAGTTTAGCATCTACATGCCTTTGGGACAATCTTAAGATACAGGTTAACGGTATGCAAATACGGTCCGCAACCTGCCCAAATCAGAGAGGAGAGGCCCAGTTCAGAACCTTCGCTTCACCGTCTGAAGCCTCCCGTGAAGAATGGGCAGGCCTCGGGCAGCCCGGCCGTGGCCCACGGCAGGCTTCAGGCCTCTTCTTTCTCTCTCAGAGCCCCTCTACCCTTCTTCCTCTTCATAGCTGAACTATTTCACATGATGTTTGAAGACATGCCTGGCTGCCTTGTGGAGATTCAGAGTTGCCATGGTAATGTGGCCTGTTTCTCCAAATTAGGACATATTCCTGCTGCCTTTTTTTTTTTTTAAATGTGGTATGTTTTCTTTCTCACTCAACTCCTTTACTTCTTTAAATCCTTGTCTTTCTTTCTCCCCCAGAATGCTAATTTAAGTACCTGTCCCCAGAACTGGATAGGTCCTCATCTTAAGGAGACACTTTCCTGAACAGCCCCCCCCATCCCTCTCCATGCGGGGCTGTGTTTGTGCAGGTGCCATTTTAAAAAAAAAAAAATATCTTTATTGATTTCAGAGAGAGGAAGGGAGAGAGAGATAGAAACATCAGTGATGAGAGAGTCATTGATCGGCTGCCTCCTGCACGCCCCCGACTGGGGATCGAGCCCGCAACCTGGGCATGTGCCCTGACGGGGAATCGAACCCTGATCACCTGGATCCTAGGTTGATGCTCAACCACTGAGCCACACCCGGCTAGACTGCAGGTGCCATTTTGATGGTGTTTAGGAAGACTTTTCTGCTAGGTTTGCTCCGACTGCTCTTCTGTCTGGGTGGGACTAATAGCAAATGAGCTTCTGTTTTATATGAAAACCTGTTGTGAATGGAAAGAGGTAAGGAAGAGATAGCTGTAGCTTGGATGTTAAGTATTATTTCTCAGGACCATCTTCCTAGGCATAATCATTTAGGGCAGGGGTGGGGAACGTCCGGCTCGCGGGCCCTAAAAGGGCCGAGAAATCGTTTGGCCTGGCCCTGCCAAGGCAACCACAGTTCCAGCCATCACATTAGGGGTGAGTTAATGAAATGTTTGACCAAATATAGCAGGCTAATTTTTAAGTTGATAATTTTGTATTGCCTGCGAATGATGTTATAAATATCCAAGTGGCCCGTGGCAGAAAAAAGGTTCCCCACCCCTGATTTAGGGGTGTGCACATATCATAAACAAAGGTGCGGGCACCTTGTCTTTTCCTTTACAACTCATTTTAGGGTCCTAGGAAAATAGGAGCTTAAAATCAAGAAAGCTCTATAATCTGAGTTTAAGGACAGAAGCTGGTCAGTGCCTAAAAAAAAATTAAAAAAAATTGGGTGGGTAGATGGAGGCGTTTTTTTCCTCCAGAATTTTTCTGCTCCATAGGTTATAGATAGCTCTTCCTTACCTCTTTGAGCCATTTGAATTACAGTTTGTGATGAAAATAGGGGAAGAAAGAGAACAAGGAAAGAGAAAGATTAAACTCTCTTCTCTCACTTTTATTCCTGGTGCTCTGTCCTTGGCATGTGAAGGTCAATTAGAAAAAGTTCCTTTGGGCCATGCTTAGGCAGAGGTGCACTTTAGAATCACCTGGGGGGTGAAAAATGCAGATGCCTGGATCCCGCCCACGGAAAGTCTGATGTAATTTTGGGGGAATGCTCTCTGGGTGATTATAATGTAAAACTGAAGTTGAGGTTTACTGCCTTAGATGGTGATTGGCTTTGGAAGGTTGTAATCATGGCTTCTACACACTTGGTTATAAAGTAGCCATATCTGAAATCCTTGGAGAAAAGGGGAACATAATTCTCAGATTTTGTTAGTTCAAACCTTCCCCTCCCTTCCCTGCATATCACTTTTAGAAAATGGGAGGTCCTCATGAAACATGACCATTCCTTGACCTGTGAAAGAGGTGAAGGGAGAACATGAGACAATTAACCAGGTAAATAGGTGGGAGCTGTCACAGGGCCAAGGTCTACCAGCAGATGGAGGTAAGAAGATGGGAACATAGGTAGTGTCAGGGTGGCTAATGTGAGGGCAAGGAGAGGGAAATAAGTGCTGCTGTGGTCACACTAAGGTCAAAAGATGATGCTCTTCATGGTAAGCCTGAAGGAAACAAGCCTTGGCATTTTTATTTGCTTCTGGAACTTGACCTAAAGCTGCTGATGGAACTTCCCATGGAGGGTTTTTTCTAGTTCTAGACATTATCAAATAGGGAAGCTATGTTTTCATCTAACTGCTTGTTCTTGCCTTTGCCTGTGGGCAGTGGGAGCAAGTATAACAAAAGGTAGTGAGCCTTCAAATAACAAAATTTTGATTGCATTGAGGAAACATCACTAGAATGACCATGCTTTTTGTTTGTTTGTTTGTTTGTTTTTCCTTATGATTTCCATTAGGAAGGACTCCCAGGGATGTAGGGAGGGTCTGATAGCTGCTTTGTCAGGACCTTATTTCTTCACCTGTGTAATGGAGTGGGGATGGAGTGTGGTGGGGCCTTTAGGGTCTCTTTAGTTGTAAGGATGTTGTTTCCATAGGTCTCATGTTGACACCTACCATTTGTTACAAGTTACTAAGTGGACACAGAGAGGAGAAAAGAGCATTCCAGACAGAGGAAATGGCATGTGCAATGGCCATGTTGGAGGAGGGTGCATATGAGGTCAAGTATTAGAGTCAGAAGAAGGCCAGTGTGGCTGGAGCCGGAAATCAAGGATACAAGGAACTACAACACAGAACAGGAGATGGTCATTACCTGCGGAGTGTTTTCAGAGTTCTGTGATGGAGAGACCACAGCTGGTGGAGAACAGCAAGGAACCTCTTCATGAGTGCTACTTGAGCGGATAAAAGCATTATTTTTGAAGAAGGGCCTTGAAGGATGGGTAGGCTTTCTGTAAGTGGGGATGGAGTGGAGGGGAAACAGGCAGAAGGAAGGGCAGAGGCTACATACAAGACGTGGCATGCCAGGGAGGGCCGGCAGCTCTCCATCCTGGCTCTCTTGTGAGATGTGGGGTAGTAACAGATGACAAAGACGATAAAGTGGAGACTTGACTTTATTCTTTGGGAAGCGGCACATTTTCGAACCTTGCAGAAGAATACAGAAAGCTCAGTAGCACTGACAGCAAAAAATCCAAATTTTTACATAATGAGATACTATATTTTATCCATCAGAGTGACAAGTTTTTAAAATTAAAATACTAAGAGTTGGTGAGAGTATGGGGAAATAGACACTCTCATAAGTTCAGGGTAAAAATGTAAATTGGAATGACCTTTGTGGAAGACAGTTTGGCCATAAAAGCCTCAAAAATATGTATACTCATTCCAGCTATTCTACTTAAAGAAACTGATCCTATGACATTGCCAAAGGTTTGTCTGAAAGATGGTCATCACAATATTATTTATCATAGTAAGTAATTTGAAACATTTTTATATGTTCAGTGATGGACTGCTTAAATTACATTGTGGCATGAAGGATAAACCCACTAAAAGTGACATTATAGAAGAAAAAAATATCTAAATAAATGGGAAAATGTCATATTCTATAAATAAATGAAAAAAGTAGGTTGTAATAATTAGTCAACAAATGCTTATTGAGTTCCTACTTAGTTAGGATGCTGTTTTAGAGACTAAGGACAGTATAAATAAGATAGACCTTACACTCTAGAAAGTTATATCCTGTAGTGATGGGAGTGTGCAATCTGAAGGTTTTATCCAGTAGTGGATATACAATAGCCAGTGTGGTGATTGTTTGTAAAAATGAGTATGCTGTGAAGATACGAGTGTTTAAAAAAGGTTGCTCTATAGACACTAAAAGCAGTAAGTTATTATGTCTGAATGAAAGTAGTACAGATGTTTTAAGTGTTCTTTATATTCTTTATAATTCCCCAATTACTAGATATTGTTCCTCTTACAAGGATAAATATTTATAAAAAAAGAAACATAGAGGTCTTAGGGAAATTGCTACATTTTTATGGACTCCCTTTTCATTTGCAAACACTACCTTTCTTTAAGTTTGTTCCTCTGCTTCTACTGGGCAAACAAATAAAAATAAACTAACAAGAAAAATGTCACTCTATCAGAAAAATAGCCCACCTCTATAAATAGAAGCATGTATTTTGGGGACAGATGCATGAAAGCCTTCTCCTATAAAGGCAGATTCCCCTGAAAACCTTGTAAAAATCTAATGAAAAGCAGAGTATTGCTTATTGAATTTATTTTGGGCCTGCTGACTTGTTTCTCTTAAGCCCAGCCTGATTACTTTTTGTTTCTGGATATGTCAGCACACAGTCTTTATAAGGTTGAGTAAGAAAAAAGACAAAAAATATTTAACCAAGGAAATAGCCTGGCCTTGCCTGGCCTTGTGCAGAGACAGGGGCTTATAATATTGGCCTGCTTGACTGGGTCTAGAGCGAATTGTGGGGGTTTCCCCACGTAAGCCTCTTTTTCTCCTTTCTCCTCTCTTTGCTTGTTCCCAGTTTGTTCACTTTATCCTACTCAATTTCAGTCCCTTTAAATCTATCATATTTATTGAGTGTTGCTGTGCTTCAGCATAATGCTAGCTTCAGCTCTCTCTGCCCTTGGCTTTGCTCACCTCTTCTGTGCTTTCATGTCTTTTGGGCCTGAAATGGCATATCCAGTGGCCAGAAGAGGTGTCGGCTCCTGATCTAGAAGAGAGGATCCCCAGCAATTAGTAAACACAGAACTCTCCCACCTCTGACATTGTCATTTGGAATTATTTAGAATTTACTTGCACTGGTTTGATAGGGAACCAGAAAATTAACTTACCTATGTTTTTCACTATATAGTTGTGATGCATGGATGCAGAGGTGGTGATGACCACAATGTTATATGCAAATGCATTAGGACTTCCCTACCAGGTCTCATTTCTCCTCCTCTTGAAAAGAAAGAAAAAAGAAAAGAGGGACATTTATTTAAGCCTCCCTCAAAAGCGAAGAGGCTTTCACTCTGTAGGGTGAGACTATCCCGAGGCTTAACTTGGGGGGGAGATATAATATGTAATGTATATGTAATGTTTGATATATATATATATGGTATGTAGTACATATTACATATGATATATAACAATATATTACATATAATATATAACATATATTACATATATATTTAAACATTTTTTCTTTCTTCCTTTGATATGGTCTTGTGAAGATGAGCTAATGTTTGTATTTGCTCCAGAGAAGATTAGAGCATTTGTTTTTTCTCTTCAATTATATTCGCTGTAGTTTCTCTACAACTCTCATTTCTATTAAAAAATGAAAGAAATGGCCCGGCTGGCATGGCTCAGCAGCTGAGCATCGACCTATATGATCCAGGAGATCGAGGTTTGATTCCTGGTCAGGGCACATGCCTGGGTTGTGGGCTTGATCCCCAGCAGGGGGCGTGCAAGAGGCAGCTGATCAATGACTCTCATCATTGATGTTTCTCTCTCTCTTTCTCTTCCTCTCTCTGAAATCAATAAATACATATTTAAAAAAAAGAAATGAAAGAAATGGTATCTTTGGGTATTTTATAGCATCATAATGCTAGAAGCCATGTATAAAAAACCAAACAAACAAAACAAACTTATTCCTTAAGGTACAAGCATGAGTAAGTTAACCTTACTTATTTCATTTTTTGTAGCACTGATGGTATTAATAAGTTATAATCCAAGTCACAAAAATAATATGATTTGATCATAATAGAAGGTATAAGAGTGAGTTTACTTACTTTGTCCTGCTTTGATTTTAGACCTCTCCCCGAGTTATAATCCCTTATATTAGATACTTTCCTTTACAAGGGCTTCTCCTTTTGTCAAATATCTTGTATGTAGGAGTTTAAAAGGACTCTGGCTTATTGACAGACCTCAGACATTTTTTGATGAAACAATGACAGAGTCACCATCTCTGTTGGCCAGATAGTGGGTTTCAGGTGCTTTGTAGAGTGAATTAGAACTGTCATACATACTCTTGTCTCATCCCCCACCTCAACCCCTCACCACCAGCACACAACACCACTTTCTCACTCCTTTACCTTCTCACAGCATATTGGGAAGAGGAGAGGGGGGACACTTTATTTGAAGTAGCTCCTTTCTTTACGATGGGGAGCTATGTCACAAGAACTCCATAGTATAAGCATGGGACAGCTACTTCTGTAAAGATGATCTTCCTATTCTTCTACTAAATTTAGGGATATTCTCATGTGAGAAACAAAGAGAAAGATTTCTGAAATCTGAACAGGTGGACTTGCCAGGGCTGGTGTTCTCTTACCTCCCACATCTCCCTCTTAGAGACTGACATCACAGAGGATTCCAATTTTAATTTGGATAAAGATAAATCTCAAATATTCAACCAACCAAAACTTTGTAAAATCTGCATCATCACTACGTCTTCTCAAATTTATCTGTAGGCCAGGACTGCAGATAATAAAGCAGGAGTGGGAGTATTGAAAGAACAATTAGAGAGAAAGGATTTCAGCATCCTTTAGTGCTTTATTTTCTTCCTGTCTTTTCTCTTCTTTCTAGACCACAAGCCTTTCTTTGTGTTCTAAATTCTAATTAAAAATGAATAATATTAATTCAACAAATACTTATTGTAGTACATAGAAGCACTCTTCTAGGTGGTGGATATTCAGGGATGAATTAACAGGTCTCAAGTCTAATGGAGTTCACATGTCAAAATCTTGGAGATGGTCAGATAATAAACACATCATCAATAAACACAATAATTTTAGATAGTGATAAGTTCTATAAAAGAAATGAAATGGAATCTTAATGTAGAATGACTGAGGGAGTAGCTTGTTTAGATGGCATCATTGAAGATATTACTGAGGAGGTAAAGCTTGAACTGAGATTAGATGACAAGGGGCAACCTAAGTGAAGATCTGTGGTAGGTATATCCTAGAAGAGTTAACAGCAATGAAAGGGTCTCTGAGGTGGAACTGTAGAGAAGACAGATGTGGCTGGAACATAGTAAACAAAACAACAATTATAAGGGTCGAGGCCAGAAGAAAAGACAGGCATCAGATTATGTATATCCTTATAGAACATGGTGAAAACTTTGGATTTTATTCCACATGTAATATAAAGCCATTGAAAGTTATAAGCAGAGACAATAGGAACTGATTTAATATTAAAAATTTAAAAAAGTATGAGACTTTCACTTCCAGCCATTAGGGAGTAAAACAATCTGGAACTACCCTCCCACCATAAATAACTAGAAAATTGTAAAGGAGAAAAAGAAGCAGCTAATATTAGACATTGGAAAACAAGCAGCACAGGACTGTTATTTCTGAGAAAGGGGAATGACGTTATCCTAGGCTATTTACCTGAAGATAATTCCAGACCTGAGGCACAGGGAAGAGTAACCTACACCAAGTTCAGCAGTCTCACTGAGTCAGACTTTTTGGAGGCTGAGCAAGATTTTTGTGGGGCAGAATATCCAAAATGAGAAAGAGCTCCAAAGATATGCATAAGGTTTCTCTTGAGTATTTGTCCAAATATCAATTTGTGCATATTTGAGGTGAAACTACATGAGACTGGACAAGAACAACCTCTGAGGAAATAACAGTTATCAAGGAGCCATAAAAAGAAAAATTCTCAGAACTCCCACAGGGTCAGGGATCATTCTAGTTCCCTTAAGCCAGAGTGGAAAAACTTCATTGAATACATGGGGCATTCAATAGAGATCTCAGAAGGGCCATGTCTTAGAAGTGGGGTTAAATTAGTGCTAAAATAAAGGTTATTCAGGAATGCCATAAAAAGAAACAAATTAACCTACAAGTAACTTCTTGCTAGAAAAAGGCCTACATTTTTAAAGAATTTTAATAATTACTGTACACACACATACATAATGGGAAAATATGACCTATAAACAGGAAAAAACTCCCACAATAAAACAGTAGAAACATATGTAGAAATAACAAGATGTTCAAAATATAAGTAAAGGATACTAAAAGAGCTATTATAAATATGTTCAACGATGTAAAGGAAGGCATGAACATAGTGAGGAAGAAAAATGGAAGGTATATTTAAAGGACCCAATGGAATTGAAAGGGGGGGAAAATCCTTAATATTTGAATTAAAAAATAAACTGGGTGGGATTAACAGTAGAATAGACATTGTAATAAAATATCAAGGCACTGGAAGACATGGCAATAGAAACTATTCAAGAGGAAGCAGAGAGAAAACTGACAGAAAAATACAAAAAATTTCAGTAACTTGTATGATCATATCATTCAGTACAAATTGTATGTAATTTGAGGCCTAGAAGAGAGAGGCAAATAAAAAAAAAAATTGAAAGAATTAATGCCTAAAATAGAATTCCACAGTTGATGAAAACTATATGAAACTATTTAATTAATATAACTTATGAAAGTCATAAATCCACAGATTCAAGAATTTCAATAAAGCTTGAACAGAAAAAAAACAAGAAGAAAACCACAGTAAGGCACATCATAATAAAATTTCTGAAAACAAGTGATAAAGAGAAAAATCTTAGAAACGACCAGAGAATAAAGGCATATTAAGTTCAGAAGAGCAAATAAGAGTGACAGCAAATTTCTCATCAGAAGTATGCAAGCCAGGAGAAATAGATCAATGCCTTTAAAATACTGAAAGAAAAACATCAACTAAGAATCCTATATACAGCAAAAATATCTTTTAAATATGAAGGTAAAATAATGACTTTTACAGAAACAAAAGCTGAGGTAATTAATCAGTGGTACTTGTTTCTAAGAGATATTAAAGAAAGTTCTTCAGACAAAAGAAAATGGTATCAGATTGAAATTTGGATCTAGACAACAGAATTAAGAACATTATAAATAGTAAATATGTGGGAATTCATAAACATTTAAAAGTATATTTGATTGTCTAAAGCAAAAATAATAACAGTGTGTTATGGAGTTTATAATATATATTGAAATTAAAAATACTATAACAAGAGCCCTAAGAATGGAGAGGAAGGGTGAAAGTTACTACTGAGCTTCTTATACTGTTTGTGTAGTGATATAACATGATTTGAAGAAAGAGTGTAATAATTTAAAGACGTACGTTATAAATCCTAAAGAAACCTTCAAAACAATGACAAAGAATATAGCTAATAAGCCAATGGTGGAGATAACACGGCATTATAAAAAGCAGTCAATCCAAGAAAAAGCAAAAACAAAAAAGAAACAAAGAATAGACATAAAAAAATAGAAAACAAATAGCAAAATGGTAGATTTAGAGCCCAAAATATTAATAATAATACTAAATGTAAAATTGTCAGATTGGATAAAATCTAAGAGTCAACTATATGCTATCTATAAGAAACCCAATTTAAATATAAATATTTAGATAAATCAAAAATAAAAAGATGAAACAAGATATACTATACAAGTTCTAATAAAAAAAAAATCTGAATGGGCTATACTAATATCAGACAAAATAGACTTTAGGACAAGTAATATTACTAGGTGTGAAGAGGAATACTACATACTGAAAAAGGGCCCATTTTTTTCAAGAGGATGTAACAATCCTAAATGTGTGTGTACCTAATCACTTCAAAATACATGAAGCAAAAACTGATGGAACACTGATAGAAAAGGGAAGTAAACAGAACTACATTTATGATATGAGATTTCAATACTCCTCTTCAGTCATTTATAAAAGAAGTATGGCAAAACATATATATATATTTAATATATCTTTATTGATTTCTGAGAGAGGGAGAGGGAGAGAGAGAGATAGAAACATCAGTGATTAGAGAGTCATTGATCGGCTGCCTCCTGCACGCCCCCTATTGGGGATCAAGTCCATAACCTGGGCATGTGCCCTGACCAGGAATTGAACTGTGATCTCCTGGATCATAGGTCCATGCTCATCTGCTGAGCCGTGTCAGCCAGGCAGCAAAACGTATTTAAGGTATAGGTGACTTATCTACCACCTTGACCTAGTTGATTATAGAATATGTCATTCAATAATGGTAGAAAATACATTCTTTTCTAGTACATATAAAATATTTTACCAAGGTAGACAATATTCTGGGCCATGAAACAAGTCTCAATAAACTTAAATGGACTGAAGTCTTATAAAATATATTCAGTGACCACATCAGAATTAAACAGAACTGTTTCTGGAGAAATAAGCAAATTTTGAAAATTAAATAATAAACTTCTAAATAATAGATGGCTCAAAAAAGAAATCACAAGGGCAATCAGGAAATATTTTGAACCTATAACCAATATTCCTTGGTACCAAATGATACAAGATATTAGAAGAATACTATATACTAATATTCCTCATGAACATAGGAGCAAAATATTTAGCAAATAAAAATCTAACAAGATATAAAAAGGATAATATATCATGTTTAATAAATGTTTATTCCAGGAATGCTATATTGTTTTAACATTTGAAAATCATTGTAATATACTATATTGATAGAAAAAGAGAAAACCCATATGATCATCTTAATAGATGCTGAAAAACACTTTGACAAAATTCAACATTTGTTCATGATAAAAACTCTCAACAAACCGAGAGTATAAAGAAATTTCCTCAACTTAGTAAACATGTATGACAAACCTATAGATAGTATCATACTTAATGGTGAAAGAATTAATGTTTTTCTACTAATAATGGAAATAAGGCAAGGATGTCTACTCATACTGTTTCTACTTAGCATTGTACCAGGAGTTGCAGCATATTCAATAAATAATGAAAAAGAAATAAAAAAGAAAAGCAAAAGTGTCATTCTTTGCATATGATGTGGTCTTCTACGTAGAAAATTCTAAAAAATATACATAGTATCATTAGAACAAACAAATGGATTTAGCAAGGTCACAGGATTCAAAATCTATATACAAGAATCAATTATGTTTTTATATATTATCAGAGAACAATTGGGAATCTAAGAAATTTAAATAAAACACTATTTGCAATAGCAATGAAAACATGAAATACTTAGAGAAAATGTAATAAAATATTGTGTAAGACCTCTACCCTGAAAACTATGAAGCATTGTTCAGAACAATGGAAGACCTAGGTAAATGGAAACATGTACTGTACTCGTGGATCAAAATATTCAATACTTTAAGATTCATTTCTCTTCATCATAATCTTTAGATTAATCTAAATCTCAATCAAAATCCCAGTGGGATTTTTTTGGGTAGAAATTGACACGTTATTATAAAAAGTTTATGGAAATACAAAGGATTAAGAGTACTGTCAATATTTTGAGAAAGAGAAAAGTTGGAGGACTTAAGCTACTTGATTTCAAAACTCACTGTAAAGCTACAATAATAAAGATAGTGTGCTATTGACATACAGATAGATATGGAACAAAGTGGGTTCATGAATGGACCTATACTTATATGTTCAGTTGATTTTTTAAATATATATATTTTTTATTTTTAGAGAGAGGAAGGGAGAGGGATAGAAACATAGATGAGAGAGAAACATCATGGATTGGCTGCCTCTTGTACACCCCCTACTGGGGATTGAGCCCGCAACTCGGGCATGCACCCTGACCAGGAATTGAACTAATGACCTCTTGGTTCCCGGGTCAACGCTTAACCACTGAGAGCCACACGAGCTGGGCTGTTCAGTTGATTTTTGTTAAACATTCCAGGTTAATTCAATGGAGAAAGGCTTTTCAGTGAAAAGTGCTGGAACAATTGGATATCCATACGGAAAAAGACATGACCCTCGACCTTTATAGGTATCTTTAAGGAACTGAAATCAGAAATTGTAGATTATATACTTTGGGTGTCATTTATGTGAAAAAGATTGGAACTCCAGTCATCAAATCAATAATCAAAGAAAAGGCTTTGTCTCTGGTCTGGCTGGTGTTGCTCAGTGGTTGAGCGTCAACCCAGGAACCAAGAAGTCACTGGTTCAATTCCTGGTGAGGGCACACGCCCAGGTTGTGGGCTCTGTCACTAGTAGGGGGCGTACAGGAGGCAGATGATCGATGTTTCTCTCTATCTCTCTCCCTTTCTCTCTCAAAATCAATAGAAACATTTTCAAAAAAGGCTTTGTCTCTGTATCAGAAGATTAGCAAGTAGCTGCACATTTATATATTTTAGCCTAAAATATGACATTCTATTTATCCTGATCTTTTCAGATAAGAGGACTTCTACCACAGTGATTTTATATGGTAATGGACCTAATAGGCATGTAGTAAACTATTTGACACACAGAATCTTCTCGATAAATAAAAGTTTATAATATTACTCCATACTTCCATTTTTTAGCTATTCACCTCATCAACCTTTATCTGATTCTGTCATATTTTAATTATGTTTCCTCATGGGCAAACTTTATTTTACCAAATAGGTCAAAAGTGCATGGGCTGTGTACTTATTTATAACTCTTACAATCATCCTCCAGGGCCTGATCCATTTAGAGCTTTGACTGCTGTTTAAATGACTGAAAGGGGAGCACTGCCTCATAGACGTCTTTCAGAATCTGTCAGATTGGCTTCTTTTGACCAAATATATTAGAAAGGTGGTACCATTATTTTTAACCAAATATATTACAAGTGCGGTTCCATAATTTTTTTCATAGAACTCTCCCCCCACCTTTTTGTACATCCAAATTCCCCTCTGAAGCTCCTGTGTTGATAATGCATTAGACTTTTGGTCCAGCCCTTTAAGAAATACAATACAGAAAGTGAAATAGCGAGACAGAGCAAAGTCAGTTTCTTTGAATCTCATTCCTTGATGTTCATTTCACTTGTTATCTTATACATACAAGAGTTAAGACATATTTCATACTTAGGATTGACAATGTGTATGGGCAGCTCCTTACTGCTTCATTGCCTCCCTTAGTTATTCTGTATAATCAAGACAGGAATGGCTAGAAACTCCAAGGAATATATTTCCTTCATTTTAAATTGGGTTGGTGGAGAAAATCTGGCTCTGAAGAGGGTGGTAGGCTTGCAATTCTTGTGAATCCAGTAGTTCTCTTGATTGCAAGCTGTTTGAGGAGAGTGGCCATATCTTAGTTGTAGATAGCTCCAAGGGAGCATTTCACAGTGGCTTGTACTAAATTTTTGTTAAACGATTAAGTAATCAAAGGTCTCATGGCTCCTTTCCATAACAAACTCGAAGTTGTTGTAGGGGCCAGGATTGATCACGGGCAAATGATAAAACAAGAAAGTTTGTTTTTATGTTTCTTTTCATGCATGTAGCATCTTTCTTCCTTTCTGAAGTCTGCTTTCTTCCCTGGCACCAGTCCATTTCTGTTGCTCAGGAGCCATTAACAAATCCTTGATAACAATGAACTGATCATCAGGTTAGCCTTTCTATGTGATGCATCTTTCAGATATTTGCATTTTATAACAACATCCTCTTAAGGGCAGAGGAATGAATTTCAAAATTCAAGTTTGAGTCCAGGAATGACCTTCATCAGGTATATGCTGCATGACCAAGTGTATAAGGGATGGATAGAGCCTTCCCTTCCTTACTCTTTGCCTGGTTTCATTGAAAGAGGATGATTTTGCTTGAGGAGTGAGAGAAGCTCCATGTAAGAAATGACACTTGAGCTGGGCCCAGGACAAGGAGTTTTTCCAGTGGAGAGGTGATTTGAGGTAGGGAGCAGAGGTGAGAAAGAGGGGCAAAAATAAAACATTACAAAAAAATGGAACGACAGCATGGGCAGAGGGACAGAGGTGAAAGAGCAGGGTGTATGTAAGGACCATTGAATAGTCTTGGGTAAATGGGGCAAATATTCCATGGTAGGAAGTGGAAGGAGACTGGATAAAAACAAACAAGAAGAAACAAAATAACATAAGTTGGGCTGGATTGTGAAGGGCCATGTGTGTGACCCTATCCTGTGGGCAGTGGGATGATCTGATTTCTATTCTCAAAAACTAGAAAAGGAGGAATGATCAAATTTCTATTTTAGAAAGCTCTCCTTGGTGGCAATATGGAAGGTGAATTTCTGTGGACAGGGAGACCAATTATCAAGCTGTTGAGTAATCAGTCAAGAGATAGTAAAGGCATAGCAATGGGGAAAAAGAGAAAGAAGGATTTCCTTTTAGGTAACTAAAAGATAGAATGGATAATATTTAGTCACCAAGTTCTCATCCTCAACCCAGTTTATTTATTCATTAATTGAATCAACATTTATCTGGCCCCCTAAATAGGCCAACCATTGTGCAAAATACTTGAGAAATGTGTAGGACATGGCTCCTTTCCACAATGAACTCGAAGGTTAGTAAGAAAAGTTGACATTTAACAATTAAAATGTAATGCAGTGCGTACTATAGTAGAGGTAAGCAATGTGTGCTGTTGGAATATGGGAGAAAAAAAAAGGCATCTAAGAAGCTCCATGAAGGTAAATTCAGTGTTTAACTCATGGTTGTGTCCCTCTCATGTAGTTGAGATAAGGAACCTACCAGGTGCTTAATAAAAATTTATTGTATAAATATTTGAGCAAGGGTGGGTGGGTATAAGGGTAGGCGAATGACAACTTTTCTACTTTATTGTAGACTAGAGAAGGGATCTTTTTCTAGGTTTTGAAAACAGATGGTTCAAAGTATATAGGACTGTGTCCCTAGGTGGTGAGGCTTAGGATAGCACTAGGTACTTGGCTATGGACCTTGTTTCCTCTTTTCTCTTGTGGCTCATGTGGAGTATATTGGTGACTGTAGGCCTCTGAGAGCTAGCTACCCAGAGTAGGGTCAGAGTAACTCTGTTTCCCCTTTGTTAGCCCTTGTGATTTAGCAAAGTCTTTTGGGAAATCCTTGCTTATTGTATTAGAGATAAGAACTCTCTAAGAGAGAGGCTGTATTCAAATTTGGGCTGGAGACTTAAGGAGTGAAGTACACACAGGGCTAAATGGGAGATTCCAGTGAGGAAGGTGAAACCTCAAGGCAGGAAGTTTATGTTGCTTATTGGATTCTCCTGTTCACCAGAAGAATCTCTATTTAATTCTCAACTCCAGAAGCTCTGGATTTCATTCTGTTAAGGGAGATCGACTGAGCCTACAATCGCTTAATTGCAACTAAGAAATCCAACAAATTCTAATAAACCAGACATTTTTTTGTAGTTCAATTATTGTTAAAAACTGAATGTGAATTCATTTGGCAGCAAAATCTGACCTAAAGTGATGTGAAGCTACTTATGGTCTTAATTAAATCATAAAAGTGTTTCTATTTTTTTGTTTTGACAGAGAAATGTTAATGTTATCTAGGATGATGTGCCACCATATTACTTTTTAAAATATGGTTTTTAAAAATTGTTTCAGAGAGAGAAAGAGAGAGGCAAAGAGAGAGAGAAATATCAATGATGAGACAGAGTCATTGATCGGTTGCCTCCTGCACACCCCCCACTGGAGATCAAGCCCGCAACCAGGGCATGTGCCCTGACTGGGAATCCAGCCTTGATCTCCTGGTTCATAGGTTGATGCTCAACTACTGAGCCACCCTGGCTGGGCTAAATCTGAATTAAATTATCAAGTACATTCTTCTCCTAGAGTTTTAGGTAAAGGATTGTACATTTATATTTCCTTTCAGAGATTAATAAAGGCTTTTGAACAAGATAGGTGGGAGTTGAGTTTTGAAGATGCATAGAACCTTGTTTTGTTTCCCAACCAGAGGTAGCATTATCCTCTGTATTAGTTTGCTCGGACTGCTATAATAAATACCACTGACTGGGTGGCCTAAACAACAAATTTAAAAAAAACAAATCTTTATTGATTTCAGAGAGAGAAAGGGAGAGGGAGAGAGAGAGAAACATCAGTGATGAGAGTCATTGATCGGCTGCCTCCTGCACACCCCCAACTGGGGATCGAGCCCATAACCCGGGCATGTGCCCTGACTGGGAATCGAACTGTGATCTCCTGGATCCTAGGTCAGTGGTCTACCGCTGAGCCACACCTGGCCGGGCAACAAAAATTAAAAAAAAAAAATCAAAGTTCTAGAGGTTAGAAGACCAAGATCAAGGTGTCTGCAGTTTTGACTTCTCCTGTGGCCTCTTCTCCTTGTCTTACAGGTGGCTGCCTTCGTGCTATGCCCTCACATGATCTTTCCTCTGTGCGTGCCTCTGGTGTCTCTGTGTGTCCAAATATTCTCTTAAAAGAACACTGTTCAGATTAGATTAGGGCCCGCTCTAATGACCTAATTTTAACTTTATCACCTCTCTAAGGCATATCTCCAAATAGTCACATTCTAAAGTACTGGGATGAGGGCTTCGACATGTGAATTTTAGAAGGACACAATCGTGCCCATAATATGCCCATGGTGGTTTTGGAAATACGTGAATGTGTTTTTTAGAGGTTATAATGACTGCTGAGTGTTACTCTCACTTGATAGATAGGGGCCAGAGCTGCGAGGCAGTCTGTAGTGTAAGGCTGAGCCCTGCATGATGAAGAATTGTCTGTCCAAAGTGCCAACAACTCCTCTCGTGTGAGACCCTGAGGGAGGGTCCAAAGAAGGACTTGGAATAGTCCTGGGGGTGGGGTGTGTCACGATGGTTCGGTCTTTGATGGAAGGTTGAGGCCTGGCAGTCTTTAGGTAATGAATTTTCTCAAATCAACTTTCCCCTCTCCCCTCTTCACTCACTTTTTAGTTGGTTCCCTCAAGCACCATTCCTGGACTCTGTGAAGCAGATGTAATAAAAAAAATAGATTTAAGTACATGAGGTTTGGGTTGGAGTCTTGGCTCCTCATTCTCTAGGAAAATTGAGAAATTTACACTTTCTATGTTTCCCCAACTCACCTTAGACTCTTAGACTAAAATAACACCCCCTTTTAAAAATAAATCCTGCCTTGCCTCTAGGCTTACAGCAGTATGAAATAAAATTGCATGCAGAGCTTAGACAAGTGCTCAAACAACCAGGGCATAAATTAATACCCAGAAATGTGCCTCTGGCATGTGTGGGCTCTGACGTCTCCTGGAACGGCCTTTGGTTCCAGCATGTCCCCTTTTCTTTCCCACTGGGTCCCTTGCTCCTTCCTGCCCTTTGGTAAATGTGAAGGGAGTGGGAATATGCAGTCTCTTTCCTGTTCAGAGCACTGAAATGCTTTACAGAATTTATCATATTTATTAGAGGCGTCGTAGGTTGTTAATTAAACTGTAAACCAGTGCCTCATACAAATGTTAAGAATAACGACAAAATGTATCTGTTTCATAGCATTCACTGCCCAGACAGTACTCCATTTATATTTTCCTGAGTCATGCTGAATTATTCAGTCCCCTTTTTACAATTTTGACATCCAGGAGAAACAAAAACTGTAACAATTGCCACTACAATATAAAAATAAAAATGAATAATTCAGAGCTCCTGTCTTATTTTCCTCCCCCTTGTCTGCCTGACTGATCCAGCTTTGCTTTCCATTGCACAGTACTCAGGAAGGCGAGCAGAGGAGGATTTTCAGGTATGGAAATACAGCCACAGAGCAGTTTAGTGTTTGCCCTGGAAGAGCCCCTTCCTGAGCTGCTGGGAACTCATGGACTGACTGTAATCCACTTTGCTTTTATATGTGGGCTTTATTTACTCTCTACCCATCATCAGGTTATGGCTAAAAAATAACAACCTTTTTCTAATCAGCAATTGTGAAGCCCTCCTTTTATTATGTTTTCTTTCAACAGCTTAACCAGCAACTGAAGCTTCAGGTTCTTCTCAGGTGTAGTGCTTTTGTGCATTTGTGCATTACATGTGTCCCAAGTTCATTCTATCAGGTAGAGAAAGAACTGAAAACAGGAGTGGGACTCTGAGGGGCTAGCTGCAGTTCTCTGGCAGCACCAGGAGCCTTTCTCATGTGCCCTGTCAAGTTCCCGGGCATCTGTTGGCTAACAGGCTTCCTGACCTTTCCCTTGCTCCCAGTCAGTGGGCATGGCTCCAGCTCGGCTAGAGTGCACGTTGCAGAGCTAGATTCCGGACCAGTGCACCGCTGGCTGGCTGTCACTCACCCCTTGGAGGGACTGGAGAAAGAGGCACCGGGGATCAAAGCTTGCTAAATAACCCGTGCTTTCTTCTGTTGGAATTTTCTACCTGATTCTAAGCTATTTCCAAACTTTTATTCTACTTTCAAAATCATGACCAAGAACTGGAAACCGATAAAACAAATTTTGACCAAACCTCCAATTGACCACCAATGATAAAGATTAGGGAAGAGCTGCTTGTACATTCTAATAGTTAATGAAATTCTTCATATTTGTATAATGGCATCCCAGGAAGACGAAAGACAGTAAAAGAATCCATGCATGGGATTAGTAGGCTTATCTCTTTAATATACTATTTGGCAAGATTTTTATGTTTGCAATTTCAGGTTTAGGGTTATTGGCCTTTATATTTTTATTTTTCTCTTCTTTATTCGCCACCTCCCTCCCACCCCCAATAAAAGAGGAAGAAACATGATTTTTTTTCTCTTCTCTCAAGGACATTGATGTATATTAATATAAACAGGAAAATGCCTGGCTAGGGCTCTACTTTCTCAACGTGCCCTTTAATCATTTGTGAGGGGTGCGGGGCATGTGATACGGAGGTGGGTGTGAGAGGGAAAGGGAAGAGATGCTTCAGTTTCAGAGGGCCGGAGGCAGCCACAGAGAGCGGTTTCCATGGCAGTGCTATGGAAACCAGGTTCTGCCGCTCACTCCTTCCCAGAGTAGAATTTCCATGCTTCATATGGCATGGGCTCCAGAAAAGCATGCTGCTGTCTTTTCTGAACTGGGACTTTATCGTCTTGACCTCATTGTAACCTATCGTTCTGGTCTCTTGTAAGTGGGGGGAAATGGAAAAAAAATAGGAGCCCACTTCCGAACCCTGGTAAAAACTCTAAACTTTAAATCTTCTGTGCATTTTCCAGTAGGATGGAGAGAAAAATTAGTTTTACTGTATATCAGTTGTAATTTCCATATACATCCATTTTTCTGGGTTTCATTTTATTGCATTGTCAAATCCCATAGTATTATAGGTGCCAGCTCCTTGTAACAATTTTTCCCCCCAGAATCTGTAGGACTAAGGGTGCAGTGGCTGACCCTTTTGGGACCAAACAGTTCTTATATTAAGAACACATGGTGGCCCGGCCGGGCATGGCTCAGTGGTTGAGCGTTGACCTAGGATCTAGGCGATCAGGGTTTGACTCCCGGTCAGGGCACATGCCCGGGTTGCGGGCTGCAGCCAATCAATGACTCTCATCATTGATGTTTCTGCCTTTCTCTCTCCATCTCCTTTCCTCTCTCTGAAAGCAATAAAGATATATTAAAAAAAAAGAACAACAAAAAAAGAACACATGGTGGTCTTATCCTTGATATGACTTGGATGTGTGCTCAGTATCACAAATGGTGACCAGATGAAAGACCACTGATAATTCATCTTCACTCTGTCAGTGCCTCTCGAGTATGTACACTCCTGGCAGCGGGCTGGTGACATCATTTCATACATGGAGAACTGCAGTTGTGTGTGTGTGTTTGTGTGTGTGTTTGTATGTGTGTTGGGCCTCCTGACATAGGCTGTTGATTTATGCATTCAATTATCACCTGCTTGTGTTCTTTTAATGGAAAGATGATTGTATAAGGAATGACGTCAGATGAAGCCCATGAATACAAGTAACAGAAGAAAAAATGCTAACATTTACAGGCACATTTTTAGAAGGGGAGACAGAAAATACATGAGTATTTTAATCCACTTTTCCACTTCAAAGATAGGCATAGTGGGCTTTAATGGACACCACCCGGTAAGGTGGTTTGCAATGACAGCTTGTTTTGTCAGACTTTAAAAACAGGAGATTTTCTTTTTACTTCTCCAGCTTTCATATTACACAGAAACATTCTCAAAGGACCATTACTAGATTGTGAATACATCTTTTCTACAATATCTTTAAATTTCTGTAGTATATATTCCCAAATCTCCCTTCTCTAATGACTCCATTTCCCTCCTCAATAAACAACCCACCCTTAATAATTTTTTATCATTTTCCACTCAAGGAATTTGTGAATTCCTGGATACTCAGGGTTTGTTTTACTCTTATGGTGTCAGAAGTTCATACACACACACACACACACACACACACACACACACATTTATTCTCTGTTCTGAATGGTTCCTAATATTAGATTCAGTGCTGAAACATATTCCTGTCATGTGTTTTTTGTTTGAGAGATTTTTGCCTTATGGTTTAACATCAATATCACTATATTTGCTCATTGATCTGAGGAAAGGTACCTTGAGTGATGCTTAAATATTTGCTGCCCACCTAACATTATCCCTCATTTATTCAATCAATATTGGTTCATTTGTTTGTTCACTCATTCATCCTTTTTTTATTCATTTAACCACGGCTGGTTCTGTTGTGCATGACACTGTGCCATGGATCAGTCACACCAAAGAAGCCTAAGATATGTTATATAGGCTGAACCATATGAGACTTCTGGCAGTCTACTGCGTTTGACCTGTAAAAGGGCAAGTTTATAGGCTTTAACCTAAGATAAAGGGTACAGCATAAAAAGACTTAGAAAAACAAGATTGACATTTAAAGATAGATTTTAAAAAATCAGAGAGGTGAAAGTTAACAGACGAGTAGAAAATAATGTTCAGAGACAGGAGGAACTAAAAAATAAGAGTCCAGGCCTTCTCGGTTTCTACAGTGACCACCAACACAGTAGTCATTAGCCACATGTGGCTATTTCAACTTCCAATTAGTTAAATAAAATTAAAAATTCAATTCCTTAGTAGTATGAGCCATATTTCGAGTGCTCAATAGTTGCATGTGGCTAGTGGCTATCATCTTGGACAGCATAAGTAGAGAACATTCCTGTCATCACCCGAAGTTCTACTGGCCAGTGCTGCAAGGCAGAGAGGAAATTGGCCATGGGAGAAAAAGGAGGTTGGGAGAACGGAAACTTCCTTATGAATATCTGTAATGGTAGAGGAGAGGTGGGGCGACCTGGGGGAGGCTCTGGCTATTCACTGAAATTCATTAGTTCTCCTCTTGGGTGCTAAGCCTTGTGGCTGTTTTGTAACTGTTAATGGCCACAGTGAAATTGGTCACAAATCCCAGAACATATAAAATAAGCATCACATTAAAAAAAGAAACACTTGCCTTGTAGAAATTCTCTCCTTTGCCGGCCATCTCAGCCAGTCCTAATGGCTAACTGTGACGTCTGAGGTCTGACCTGGCTCTTTGCTCTCCTTATGGTCCCTCTAGCTGAGAGTTAGCGCACCCTGAGGACTGTGCAGAAGAGGAAAGCTGTCATTTGCTATCATCTTTTGAAAGAGTTTTGTACTTTAGGCATTAAGGTTCTAGAACCTCAAATTTTTGAACTCAGCTCTGTATCTCTGCTGTCTCCTTTCTTAGGACTATTTATCTATGGTAGGTTTCTTATTTCATCTGAAAGGAGCCATTTTAGGGAATCCTGAAGTGGTGACATGTTCCATCATTTTTGACTCTGAGTCAGCCGATGGATCATGAGAACACATGTAGATAGAAGCAGAAACACTGTCAGCCTTGTAATTTTCAAATATCCTAAAAGGCGAGGCACTACAGCTTAATTAAATCAAAGCTGAGAAAAAACAGAAAACATCTCGAGAAGATGTCATTACCTGTTCTGTGAGATTGGACACATCTTTACTGACTTGGATGTACTCACTTCAAAAGAGGAATGCATTCTAAATTCTTTACTACATTTACTGTACACCTTATTGAATGAATTAACACTTTGGAGCTAGGCAGGCTTGGGTCTAAGTCCTATATATGACCTCTGGCAGGTGCCTTATTCTTTCTGACCTTCATTTTCCTCATTTGTTATGGAACCTTCTCGACTGGTCATTAGGATAAGAATATGTGAAAAGCACCAGCAAATAGGTACTCATTAAGTTTAGTTATTATTATTATTACTCTTGTTGCTGGTGCTGTTGTTATTTCTGCCTCCAAACTTTGTGTCCTCAGATACCCAGATTCCTGATACCCAGAGCCCCAGGAGTGTAGTAATGTTTGGGATCTACAATATTCTCACATGCTTGCTTTGCCATCTGGCTCTCATTTTTGCCCACTCTCATTCTATCCTTACATCATAATTCTTATATTCGGTATTCAAATGGATGACTCTTTAAATAGCTTTATTGCTTGGTCTTTACTTTTCTTGATTTCCAGTTTTACATAAAATTTCCCAAAACTTCTCAATCGCTTACCTCATTATAGTCCGGATCCCAGTTTTCTATGCTTCAAGAAACGCCTTTACTGTTCTCCACAGTGGCCACTTTAAGGGCAAGTCCATTATCTTTCCATTTCTAATGCAAATGGTTTCATGGTTTTAAATCCAGGTGTCCATGATGAACACCCTGATCAACATATCTATCTTACTATTAATTTTCTTAGTTTGCTTTCTCACTTCCATGTCTCTCAGACATTGTGATTTAATTTCTTGCAGCTGCCTCAGATTTAATAGAGAGAAACACAGACTTCTTTATTTCATTTGCACTTTTTATTTGTTGGATTTTATACTCTTTTATTGAATGCAAAGTACTATAGCAGAATTTTGCTTGTGGAAAATGTTCAATGTTGAAATAGATTCAGTAGTAGATAAGAGAGGAAAAGTGAAAAAAAGAAAAAAAGAAAAGAAGGTATGTACAGGTAAAAATAGAAATTGGGAAGAGTAAGTAGTGGGAAATGCAATGTAATAGGTGAATAAAATTCAGTACAAGTGCCTGACCCCAGAGGTTATTTCCATCATCATTTTGCTAAGAATTTTGTTCCCTCATAGAAGAAAAGAATGCTAACATAGTCTTGCAATTTTTTCTGTTAGGCAGACCTCTAGAAATGGTGCTACAGGGTCTTACACACAGTTTGGGGCCTAGCAAATATTTGTTGAATTGATATTTATGGTTGGATAGATTGACTAACTGAAAAATTTAACTTTAACTATGAACGCTACTATATCTTAAGAGTCACAGGGCATACTTGCTTTTGTCTGTTAAGACTTCTATAAAACAGTGACCATGGATCATGGAGCCTTTAAAGAATCTAAGGAAAGCTGTACACCCTGTATTCAGAAAAGTACCTACATATCAAATCTTACCCCCAGTTTCAGGAAATTCCTGGATCCCTTTGAGGCCAGTTCATGAGCCTCAGGTTTAGCATCTCCACTCCATATTCATGTATTTTCCTTATGTCTTCCCTGTTCCTTATCTGCATTCAGAGATGGCCTCTGTGCCCAATTCCAAACCAGAAGGCTTAGTGTGCTTATCCACTCTCTGCTCTACAATCAGGCTAGTGTGTTAGTTCCCAGATCTTGCAGCTTCATATATTAAGCTTAGATTATACTATCTTATGATGGAAAATGCCTCTTGTAGAACTCAGGTAAGTAATAGTGTCCAGAATGGTACTGTGCACGCATAGGGAGACTCTTCCTTGATGTTTCCATGGCAGTACTGAATATATATATATATACAATTTTTTTTTACAAGACTGGGTTATCTGTAAGTAGAGCCTGTGTGTTGCAGAATGGGAAGGGGCAACAGGGAGGGTTTGGCTTTTATACTGCCAGCTCTATTTTTCTTCCAACATGTTCCTCATTATCTCCTTCCCCAGTTATACATGGCCAGTGTCCATTTACTGAAGTTAGTCTGCTGTTTATGGCTCGTTACCTTGGATGGCAATGGCTAATGATTAGATGAATAAATCTTACTGCTAGATCTGACAAATCACCTCATTGTGACAAGTAGCTAATGTTTTGTTGTCCGTAGGTACCTTAATCCATTTCATGTAGTCAAGCTTCCCTACCCATTGGGAGACTCGTGTCTGTGGCGATGTTTTAGGGGTGTCTGTGGCGATGTTTTAGGGGTGCTGGGAAAGAGGTGCTTCCCAGGACCCTCTTCTCACACAGTATGAGCAAATGGCGCAGGATTTGGATATACTGACAGAGCAGAGAAATAGTGTTATTTTTTATTCCTCCGATTCATCTGATAGTTGGAGCAATCAACATTTTTGAGTGTTTACTGTGTGCCAGCCACTGTACAAGGCATCAGGAAAATAAAAACTCTTAGAAAGCAAACAGAATTTGCCTTTCAGGTTCTTACAGCCCAGAATGGGATAATGACATACAAACTGACTGTTCATTCAGCAGTAATGGGGATTATTTTGCTTCTCAAGGGCCAGTGTGAAGGGAGGCAGGCTGCTGGGAAAGTGCACAGGCTCCACACTCCAGTGAGAAAATCCTTTAGAATGACCATGTGTTCATTCAACTACATTTATTCAACAAATATGCACTGAGTGCCCATTGTAGGCTAGACCTTGGGGCTATGGGCTGGACAAGACAGAATCCCTGCTTTGCTGAAACTTACATTTTCACGATGGGGACAGACAGAAAACAGACAACACAACAGTATAGTTTGTGACAGAATTAAGTATTTTGGAGAAAGTAGAGCAAGATAGAGCATAAAGAATAATGGAGGATGGGGGGGTTCACCTAGAGAAGATGGGTAAGGAAAGTCTCTTCGAAGAGATGGCTTTTGAGCAAGACCTGAGGGATGAGAAGGAACCAGGAGCTTTCTAGGTTAAGAGAACCATAAACAGAGAAACCCTGAAGTGAGGATGAGTTCGGCAGTTGGAAAAAGAGTGAGAAGACCTCTTGGCTGGAGCAGAGCAGGGGAGGGGGCAGCGAATGCGGTCGGGGAGGTAGACTGGGCCCCACAGACCAGACCGAGATGCCTGGATCAAATTCTAAGTGTGTAGAGAGGGAAGTAGAGGGCTTTACGTTGTTAAGAGTACGCAGTGCTGGATGGATATTAGGTGGTGGAGATGGGGGCACAAGCAGTGGAATAGGCGGCCAAATTAGGTGGGTTTACTCATTGCTTCAGTATTCCTATAGTACGACTGCATCGTAACCGACTCCCGCCTTTGAGGAGCTAGCTCATCTGCTGGTGGGCCTTGCTTACTTCTCTCTTCTTTCCCTCCTTAAACCCTTTTTAAACAAACCTTCATGGTGACCAGCTAAGGTGGCTGATGTTTTACCTTATGAGCTTTTTCTTTACCTTTGGCATGTGGTTCCCTCTGAGATTAGGATTTTAGGATTTTGAGTAATAATAATTGTCACTATTTTTAAATATCTCCTATATAGCCAGATGTCAGGCATATATTATTATCTGTTTTAATCCTTACAAAAACTCTGCAATAAAATTCTTATTATTCTCATTTTACAATTGAGGACACTAAAGTTCAGAGAGATGATATGCCTCAGTCATGGCCACACACTAGTATGTAGTGGCTGAGACTTGATCATAGGCCTCTTGGTCTACAAACTTCATGGCCTTCCTACCACATCATGCTATGTCTTATAGTTGAAGGACATGATGAGCTTATTTGGTAAAGTCAGGAAATTGGATTTTCTGAGACTGGTATTATTTAAGAGCAGTGGTTCTCAATGGAAGGTGACTTTGTGCCAAGGTGACATTTGGAAACATCTGGTGAGATTTTTGTTGTTACAAGTTGGGGTAGAGAGTGCTCCTAGCATCTTGTGGGTAGAAGCCAGGGATGCTGCTTAGCATCCTACAGTACACAGGGCAGCCCCCAAATTAATAAATGAATTATTTTTCCCCAAATGCCAATAGTGCCAAGGTTCAGAAATCCTGTTCTGGAGTTATTTTTCTGCATTTCTGGTCTGTTCATAACTTTAATTACTATACATCTCCTAGATCATCAATCATCACTCAGATTATATTCTTTTTGTTCTTTTTCTAAGGAAAAATTAGGATCCAACTGAAAAAGCAAGACTTCTGTTGTCAAGCTGTTATGTTTCGGTGAATGGTTGTCTCCTAGCACCATTTTATCTACTGGCTGCTGGTAGCCTAGGCTCCTATTCCAGTCTAGTGAAATCCTGGGCTTCTGCACTCAACTGCCCCACTGCTCCATGCTGGGCTTCTTTTGGAGGAGGGTGGGTCAGGCTATCAGCACTAGAAAAAGCCCTTCTGACAGAATGTTGTGGGAATTGGGAGCAGGTCAGTCCTAACTCCCTCCTGCTACCAAACTCAAAGTGAGCCCAGAAGCTCTGAAATTTGGAACATGATCTACTAAACAAGTTGCCCTCTGCCAGGTAGCACACCTTCTAAGTTCAAAGATGCTGATGCACATGATGGGAAGACAGAATGATCACTATGCCCCTACCCCCCAAATCGCACAGATAGTCTTTATGGCTTTCTAAATCTAGACACTAACACAATTAAGAGCCTCTGCAGTGATGGTCCTATAAAGGTAGCAAGTTTTCCACACTTTTGATTTTTTTATCTTTACAGTGTATAAAGTCATCCATAGTCATTTCTGACTAGGTCAAGAGGCTCATTGCAATAATACTTAAAGGATAACATATTATACATTATCTTTCTGTTTCTTAATCTCCCCATCAGAATGATATCGTTGTAATTAGCTAGTTATTAATAATAGAAAAGGAACAAAGGCCAGACATGATAGGCATGTCATTTGGGCAGCTTTACCAGGAAGCTGCAATTTTGTATTCCCCAGGGAATCATATAGGGAAGTTAGACATATGCCCAGTAAAGTTGGGGTGACATAGGGAAGGTACTACTTCTCTGTCAGTCACACCTGGGAACAGAGAATGGGCGTGGCCACTGCAAGCGAGTGAACATTTGGGGATACATAGTCCCCTAAACAAAGGAGTTCCCCCTCCTGGGCTCTCGTTGTGCTTGACTCTTGGCTGGTGGGCCTCTTTTGCTCCTGCTTTCTTGCATTCGCCTCTAAGGACCATGGCCATGCTGACCCCACACGCAATGGACTAATGGGCTACAGCAGGAAACACAAGGTAAAAGCTAGCCTGATGCTGGACTGGGCCCGGCCCCAACGTGGAAAGGGAACTCTGGACACTGGCTCTGATTAGCTCTACTGGAACCCCAGCTATACTTCTTTTATGACTGGACCAAGGGAAATGGGACTCTGGAAACCCAGGGCTGTAATTCCATGGAAATAAATCTTTCTACTGTATCTCAGGGGCCTCTGGAAATGCTTATTCCAGTGGTACCCCAAGAACCCCACTTCTGCGAGCCCCTCTCCTACCCTGTAACAAGAGGAGCAGCCTGGAGCTGGGTGAACTGCTTGAAGCCCTGATTCCGTGGCAGTCTTGCCGGGAGGACATGGGTGAGGAAGCGGGCTGAGGGTCCTCGACTTGGTGCCCTTTTTCAGGAGCCTCTTGGCATTTTTACTTTCCCTCTCACTTGTCTGACTACAAAAAAATGCCTTCTGCTTAATACACGTCTGCTTGTAATATTCTGAAACAAGGAGACTAATCAAAGGCCTCGTTCTGCAGAACAGGGATGCTAAATGACAAGATTAATTTCCGTAATCAAGCAGCTTAATTTAGACGTTTGGACATCTTCCCCCTCTGTGTTGCTGATTGAAATTGAGGCAAATTTTGCTGTGGTGAGACTCTATCCTGGCCTAGTAAAGCTTACTTACTGGGACTGGAGAGGGGAGGCAAGGTGACTGTGGCCAGAGGGGAGAGGAGGGAAGCCGAGAGGGAGGGAAAGGGCATCGCATCAAGTGAAATATGAACAAATGCGGAAAAGGGACTGGAATTCTCCCAGGGCCTCTTATTAGAAGTGGTGTGAATCAGTTCATGCAGTTATCTGCACAATGACTCGCCGACCTGAAGTGTTTCAGTTGGGGAATGTAGATTCATACAGTCGTTGCATGTTTGGGCAGAAGAATTCCATAGCAACCTCCAATCCACCAGCCTCTTTTCTTAAAACAGCCCCAGAAATGTTAAGGAACTTGTGCCCGTTCATTAATACCAAGCACAATTTCAGGACAGAAAGTTAAGAAGGTTAAGCAATCTCAGGATTTGCAGGGAAATAAACGATGACAGCGATAGACCCTGTATTTGTATATAGTATTATTGTTTGCAAGGCATTTTTAGTACATTTAAGTGACAGGTTGTGTTGTTCAAATTAGAGTTTGAACTGGATGTTTTTTGATCTTTAATAATATATGATAATAACCTGAATGCTTAATGTTTCTTAGAAAAGGAAACACCTTACAATGGGGATTCAAGCATCTTTTTTTCTCTTGTGCTGTAGTTAGAATTGAAGAGGATTACTTTCAAGGAAGAAAAAAATACACCAATCTTGTATTTGGGGATACCTAGTTGGAATTCTTACCTAGTTCAGGCTTTCTTACATCCAGTCTTGTTTAGGTTATGAGGTTATTTTATGCTGATCCATGAGCCCTGGTTTCTGGTGGGAAATGTGGCAGGTGGGTGAATCGGTGGGCAAGAAGCTAAAGAGCTGTCTGTTTTAACATTGACATTGCCTTTGATCCTCTGTGAGTTGCTGAATCTTTCCGGGCTTCAGTTTCTTAACTGTAAAATGAAGATGCTAATACTGATCTGCCTCACAGAAGAACTAACAAATGTATGTAATGCTCTTCCCAGACACAAAGTACTAAATAAATAGTAAACAGTGAAATAAATTGACCCCTAAATAAAATGTATATAGGGGAAATGAAATCAAGGCCAGAAGAGACTGAAACTCACAGCCAAGAAGAAAGGCTGTGTGTGTTGAGGAAAGAGAGAGGGGATCTTAATGTCCTGTAAATCCATGAACTCTAGGTTAGCACAGCCAGGTGCTCGTGGATTGAGACACCACTGTGCACGTGAGCTCTAGCCCTTACGACCAGTATCTTAGAGAAACATCATTTGTTTATTCATTTAAAAATATTTATTGAGTGCCTATTATGGGCAAGGCATTATTGGTTCAAGACACTCTACACGACCTCACAGAGTCTGGAATTTATTGGAGGTAAGAAATATCTGAGAGCATATACATAAATCTCTGTGTGAACACTGCAGGAGCTGTAAAACTAAGTGTCATGTATGAATGCAGAGGGAAATTTTAATTAGTGTGATCGGAGAAAGCACTCTGAAGGAGGTGGCATTTGAATTCCACGGGTTTCCATGGGTAAGGACAGAGGCAAAGAGGAGGCAGTCTAGGTGGAAGCACCAGCATGGCCAAGAATGAAGTGCAGTCATTTTCAAGAAAGAGGAATTCAGGAGTCTTTCTTTGAATTTGTGTTGAAGGGTTGACGAGAAAGGACTCAACAATAGGTGTGAGTAGACCAGAGCCCTAAATGACTGTGGAGAGCCTGAAAGGCATACGCATATATAAAACTAAAAAGTTTAGGAACAAAGACCCCGAACACTAACGAAGCGCTGATTTTCCTGGGATGCGATCACAGCAGACACTGAAAATCAATTTAACAAAATCTAAGTAATGCGCAATGTAGGTTGGACGGAATAGGCTATTGAGGACCGAAGCAACTATTTAAGATGCCTTATCTAAATATAACGTCTCCTAACAGAAAGAATCTGAAGAAAGCTCAAGATACAGTGAGATTAGAAAGAAGAGGCAAAAGTCTGACAGGTTCATACTTGATTGCATGTTCCAGCGAAAAGATATAATTTGGCAGGTTCAGAGAGAGATGAAAATGGGTAAGTAATGAGTAAAGCGCTTAGTGAAATGACAGTTCATACTGAGCACGATGTCGTTCTATGCACTGTACTTTGCACGGAAGCAGGGACATAAGTGACTGGTCGGGACAAACATTAAGCGCAGGTTCCCAGGCAGACAGGTGAGGCCCGTGTGGGTTTGCTTTCTCCCTCAGTTGAGACTTGGCTGCGGGTAATCCCGTGTGAATTTTCTTCCCTCATGAGTGTGTCTTGGTTTTTGGCCCCCCACAGTCCCTACCCCCTTCCTCTCTCACTGTAGGTTTTAGGGTGCTTTGCTGTGTACTCAGATACAAAGCAAAAGAAACCTTTAAAAAGTATTTTTGTACCTGTTCACAATCCCCCACATTTTATTTCAGTTTTTGCTTTGGTTTAAAAATATGTTTTGTTTTGGTTTATAAATAAAGAATTTTTTTTATACGTCATCGTAAGATTGATTGAAAAAAGCCTTAATTTTAGAGAACAAGTATTATGGACTAGCCAACAGGGAGGGAAATGTGGGTTTTGGAATATGGTTTCTAATCTCAACTCTTCTAGTTACCAGTTATCTGGACTAGGTGAGTCACTTAATCTGCCATCCTCTGCAAGACCGTGAAAATCAGATGGTGTATGAACAGAGCGCACTTAGCCCAGTGCCTAGCACAGGACATGAACTTTATTTTCTTCTGAAATTAAGTACAACTTTAATTATTTTTTTATTACAAAAGCAATATATGCACAGCAGTGAAAAATTGGGAGACAAGGGAAAAATTAAAACAGACATCATCTCCCCAGATAGTGGCACTATAAACGTCTCTCAGTGTGTGTTATGTAAAATAAAAATGGGGTCACACCATGCATACTGTTTTGTATCAGTCTTTTCTATTTATTTATATGAATGATCGTTCTTTCCTGTCAAAACATCCTTCTACATAATTTCTAAATGACTACATAGAATTCTGCAATTTAATTCTCTATTGTTCAGCACTTTACATTATTTTCAAATGGAAGGATTTTACTAATAATATAATGATGGATATCCTTGTAGATAAATCTTTTTGTTTATCCTTAATTATTTCTTTAGTATAAATTTGTAGAACTGGATTTACTTGGTCAAATAATATCAGTATTTTTTTGGCTTTGGGTGTATATTATCAAATTGATCTCCAGATATTTTAAACTAGTATGTGTGCTTGTACAGTATATGTGTGTACGTATGAAGAGTATCCATTGCATCATATGCAATGAAGAAAAAAATTTTTTTGCATATTTAAGAAGGTAAAATGTTATCATTTAAATTTCTATTTAGTTGATTTATTAGTGAGGTTGAACTTTTAAATTATGCTTATTAGCCACTTGCTTTTTACTTTGCTTTTATGAATTGTCTGTTGTTCTGGTAGGTACTTTTGAGTGGCAGCTCTTTTGTCCCCCTGTGTCTGTCTTCATGATTTTGATTTTAAGTATTACTCTTTGTTTACATGTTTGCTTCTTCAGCTAGACTTCAAGCTCCTTCAGGGGAGCATCATATCTTATTTTTTTCTGTCCTGAGCACCCAGCCTAAGAAGGACTCAGTAAGCATCTAGTAGGTATTAGTGAATAGATGGGTCGAGCAAGTGGAAGGGTGGATGGTATATGAAAATGAGCCGAGTGAGCCCTCCCCACACGCTCACCCAGACTCAGCGCAGTCAGCAAGTCTAAGCCATGCTCCTGAGCAGAGTGCAGAGCTGCTGCCAGGACCAGACGAAAAGGCTTATTCCAACCGAAGGTAGATAACATGTAAGGTAGTGAGTAAAGAGGGCAGGAATTCTGATCATGGGCAGAGTGGTCAGTACAGGTTCAGGTAAAGCCTGAATGAGGGACAGCTTGTCAACAGGGCTACATTTCTCTTGTTTTGTCAATGTTTTTCTTGTCTGACACCCTGAAATTGTTATATCTGATTTCCTCATTCATAATCTGACCCAGCAGGAACTCTTTTCTTTTTTAAAGCCCCACAGCCACATAATCTCATTCTTATCATTTCTTTTTTTTTAATATATGTATGTTTTTATTGATTTTTTAGAGAGAGAGAAAGGGGGAGAGAGAAAAAGAGACAGAAACATTGATGAGATTGCCCTGACCCAGAATCAAACCGGTGACCTCTTGGTGCATGGGATGACGCTCAGTCCACTAAGCCACACCAGCAGGGCCAGAAAGAACTCTTTGGAGTATAAAGGATCTGTGCTGTATTTATTATTGAAAAGGTCACTTTCATTTGGCCAAGACCATTTGTTTCATACTGGATAGTGGAGCCATTTCTACATGCTTCACTGGCATGTTGTCACAAAGTCCTCTGTCCCTTTAGTCATTTGAGAGGTTGGACCTGGTTGTGTAACACCTCCTGGTGGTATTCTCTTGCTTTCTGCTTTCTTTCTTGGATGTCTTTTTAGCTCCCCATATTTACAGGAAAAGTTATAGGAATGAAAAGAAGGAAAGACATTGACACTAGATAAATTGTTTATAGATTCCTACAGAGTTTTGATATATGGGTCACAGATTGGGTTCTGAACATATTATGTCAGGCTGTTTTATACAGTCCTTGATGTTGGTGATAGTTGCACAATATATTCCACATGTGCTTAATAAACATTGATTACACTTTTTATATAGAACTTAATTCTGAATCTGTATTTGCCATCAATAAGTATATGTTGATATGGCAGATTTTGGTTTATTACAAATTGTATGTATTGTTTGCTGATTGTTACCTTAGTAGGGACACATAGTTTTATAAATCTCCCACTTATTTTAGGCATTCAACCAGAAACAAAAGAAAAAGGAGATAAAGTTCCTTGAGGAATACATTCTTAATTTGTATAAACTGTTAACATTTGCCAACCTACTAGAATATTCTCTCTGAGATAAATAATATATAGAGACCTTACCATCTTACATCATTTAAGTACATATTTACATTAGAATATAACAAGCCATTTAAAATATGTCTATGCAGTACCAAGTGAATTTTTGTCATTTACTTGGTTTATTGGATCATTGTGGACTTGCAAGTCTTGTGGTTTAAGTTCATGGTGAATGCTTTTTGAACCTGTGACATCCAGTTTGGTCATCCATAGGAGCACAATTAATTAGATAATAACGTTTTTTATTTTATTTTAAGAATGTGATGCCCAGGAATACCATGTTGGTTTCATCTTGTGATTTCTGTGCTTATGACTCCAGAGATGTTTATACCATATGGAAGCCCCAGGAGTGGGCATAGAGTGATACTTTAGACAATTAGTGGAGATTTAAATAAACTGGTACATGAAGAAAAATCATGAGAAATACTAATAACTTTGAAGCAACTTTATTTTTATTTATTTATTTTTTAAATATATATTTTTAAATCCGCACCTGAGAATTTTTTTTTTTTTAAATTTTAGAGAGAGAAGGGGGAGAGACACACACACACATTGATGTGAGAGAAAAACATTGATCCATTGCTTCCCATATGCCCCCCAACCCAGGATTGAACCCAGAACCTTTTGATGTATGAGGCGATACTCTAACCAACTGAGCCACCCTGCCAGGGCAACTTCGGAGCAACTTTAGACATGAATGATAAAAATGATTAGATGTTTGGATAATGTGAGTCAAACTAAGGTTAACAAATACCATCAATAAAGATAGAGCTGGGATAAGAAAATGTATGCTATTGTGTTCAGTGAATATTGTAAACATACCATTGTACCCACAGCACTTTGATGGGAGAAGGCAAGTAGAGGCTAAAAAGGCAGCAGAAAGTGGGGTGGGTCTTCAAGGTCAAATTGAGCCCAGCTGCAGGTAAGCCCTGTTGCAGTCGGAAGAGTAAAATGGCATGCATTGGTTGGTCTGAGGGAGCTGCTTTGTGTTCCTGTTATCAGAACTCTTTATATTCTGATGCTGATCTTTCATCGACATTGAATGAAAGGCTTGTATTGTTCAGTAGGGTCCCCTGGGAGAAACAGAGTATTCCAGAGGTGACATCTTCCAGGCAAGCAGCAAGTTCTCAGGTCTGGCAGATTTTTGTACTAGGATCCTAAGTACCTTCCCTATCCCTGCTTAGTACTTTCTCCTGAGGCATTCTCTCACCAGCTCTCTCACCATGGGGGGCATCTTTAACTTGCCTGCACCCCTGCCATCTTTTGACAGTCAATTTCTTGAAGAGACAATTCAGGACGCTCCTGACCACCTTCCCTCCTCCTTGCCTTCTCCTCCCTTTCCTCCCTCTCTCCTGCTGATTTGTTATTATGTACTGCAGCTGCCTGGAGGATTTTAAATAGACCCATAATGGCACAGCAGCGCCTCTTGGAAGTTTAAATATAACCTTCTTGTTAATCTTGTCTGCGCTGGCAGCAGGAACAGCACCTGGAGAAGGAGGCAATGGGCGAGAGATGCTTTAGGGTTCTACCCTGAGATCACGGTTTAGCAATCTCTCAGGTGCCCTATGATCTGAAGGCATTTGGACTCAGCCTCACGGTGACTATACCTCCGCCTAAGTGGATTTGGTGCTGGATTGACAGTCCCTAGAAATGTAAGCACAGCGTCATTCCAGAGCAAAAGAGGCAGGGTGAACAAAGGCTAATGCCTCAGATTCCTCTCCTGCTCTGCCAACCGTCCCTCACCCTCCGCCACCCTCAGGGGGGAATGTGTTTGGTCTGCTTTAGCTTTTGGCCCCGGGGGTGGGGGGCTGGAGTGGGAAGGGCTAATTAATGTCAACTACCTGAGTGCCACCGATTCTTAAGGAACAGGTGTATAAATCATGGGTGCTTCCAAGGCACAGTATAAAGAACTCAGACAGCTTCCAGGGATGTGATGGGGTGGCTGCCCTGACCCCAGCTGATGAAGTTGTTCATGAAGCAAAGAAAGGCTACAATTCTGGCTCTAGTTCTCAAGTTTGTCAATATTTTCTTAGATTTAACAAATGTCAAACCCACTAATTCAGTCATTCAATAAATATTTATTGAGTGCCAGTGATTGTTCTGAAATCAATGGAAGAAAGGGGCTAGAAATGAAGTAACTTGTTATATTCAAAGCAGACCTTAATATTCGAATGATAAACTGTTAAAAATTGAGGTTTTCTGGCATATTAATACATGTCCTAATATCCATCTGGTTCAGTTTTTTCCTGTTGAGATGTTCTAGGATGTACTCCTTATCCAAGGATGGGAATAAAACAGTTAAGACATTTAATGAAAGAGAATTTAAATTCCATAAAGTGTGAGGAACTATGCTGAACTCTTAGTGTAGGTAGAAAAGACAAGGTGATAATTCTTAAGGCAGTTTACAGTATAAGAGGGGAGCCTGAACAGATAATAAGGAGCACATCAGATATTTTTATAGTATATTTTGGAGTATGTTGTGCATTCACATATGTAGTTCTATTTTGTACTTACACTACCATGTGAGATGGCCATCACCATCCTCATTTTATAAAAGAAAAAAACTAACACAAACAGATTTAATCATTTTCTGAAAATCAACCACCTAGTAAATTGTGGGACTGGGATATCTGTCTCCAAACAAGATTGTGTATTTTTCATCTTTGAATCCCGAGGGGCGGGTATGATGCATGCCATGTTGTAAAACTGATATATTTTTTAACTGAATGAATGAAAGACACCATTCGTTCTTTTTCATAACATTGCTATCATATAATCATTCTATTTAATTTAATTAATTTTTTAATCCTCAGCCGAGGATATGTTTTTATTGATTTTTAGAGAGAGAGGGAGAGAGAGAAACATTGATGTGAGAGAGAAACATCGATCCGTTGCCTCCCATATGTGTCCTGACCAGGAATTGAACCTGCAACCGTTTAATGTATGGGACAATACTCCAAACAACTGAGTCATCCAGCCAGGGCTCAAATATTCATTTAAAAATAAACACACAAAAAGCATTTAAAACATTTTAGTAGAGAGGTTACTGAGGAAGGGGGATGAATTAGGAATAACATGGGTTACTAGGTAGACATAGTGGGTTAAAGTCAACACATGTGTTCTATTAAGGACTTGGTTAGACATGCCTTGGTAATTAGAGATACATCCCAAGTCACAGTAGTCACCCTGGGAATACAGGGAGACATCTCAGGTCAAGGTTGGGTGTAGTTGGTTATAGCATCAATATTTTAAGGGAACTTGTTAGAAATGTAAAATCTTGGGCTCCACCCCAGACTTTCTGAATCACAGCTGTGACTTAAAAGAAGAGTTGGATGTGTTTGAGTAGGTAGAGAGACTTTTTACAAACTGAAACCTGAAAGTTATTGCAGGTAGGAGATATGATGATAATAAGGAATTAAGTATTGCTAAATTATTGTAATAAAGTAGCAGAAAGTAAGAGAAGACAAAAAGGATCACAGGAGGGCATCTATCCAACTAAATCATTCAAATTGCACAGCATTATTTTATAAGATTTCTAAGAATAAAGAGCATACCAAGTCATTTTTTTTTAGAGTTTTATACCCATTATATAAGGACATTACCTCTGTATCATAAAACTCTCATTTCAGTTTATTTAATAGCTTTTAATCCTCTATGAGATTGAGACCAATCATTTGTCACTTTACTCAAAATATATAGTTTTCTACCTACCTGTATGATGCTGAGCTTATTTGAAAATGTCTAGACAGGTCCTACCCATAGTCTGAGAACCATTAGGGATTTTTCAAAATTATTAGTATAATTATGCCTAACATGAGTGCAGCAGACTAAACCAATCCTCGCCTAAATGGGAACTGGTTTCTCTACTTTTCACTGTCATTTTAGGAAATGTACAATTGATAACATATATATATATTTTAATGTTTTTATGGATTTCAGAGAGAGGAAGGGAGAGGGAGCGAGAGATAGAAACACCAATGATGAGAGTCATTGATCGGCTGCCTCCTGCACACCCCTTCCTGGGGATCAAGCCTGCAGCCCGGGCATGTGCCCTGACCAGGAATCGAGCTGTGACCTCCTGGTTCATGAGTCAACACTCAACCACTGAGCCACACCAGCCGAGCTTATACATATTTTTAATCATCTATTTATGTCTGCAAGTGAGAAATACAAAATCTGGATGCTGTATCCCCCTTTAGGGAGTTTACTGTCCAAATAGAGAAAAGTGAAGGCATCAGATGCCTTATCATACTAAAATCTTTGAGGAGCCAGTGAACAAGGCAGATATGATAGATAATTAGGAAAACTAGGGTCTTTTGTCCCAGTTTTGCCACTAAATTTGTATCTTGGAAAACACCTTAGTTTCTTCAAGTCTCAGTTCCTCATCTGTTAAAATGAGGAGTTTGGACTGGGTGGACCTTCAGGTCTTTCCTGTTCATGCTTCCAAGCCTGCAGGGGAAATGTCCAATCATGTGGTAGAGTGATGGATGGGAAGGTGTAGCTGACCAAATGGGAGAAACCGGACTGCTTCAAAAAGCCTGTTTATCTCACAGAGGGTTTTTAAATAAGTTGATCCTTTTTTTTTTTTTTTTTTTGCTTTATAAGGTGACTTAATATTTGCATTACTAATTGCCTGCTTTCAAGGTTAATGGACATTTCAATTTCAAATTGTCCTTAAAAGCTTTTCTGAATTGGGGAAGGGCTTGTCTGGTCATTTGCAAGCCCAGCTGCAGTCGACCCATGCCTGTGCCCCGTGGTCACAATTATGCTCCCCTTTGGCCCTATTTCCTCCACTGACAAAGTGAAGTTAAAGAGAGAGAAAGCCAAGGATCTGGCTCAGCTAGTCAGAGCCTCAGGGAATGGGGTAGGGACTAAAAGCCTGAGGTTCTGGTCCTTAGTTTCATGGGTCTGTAGTTGGTCAAGTTTTCAGAAAAGGACATATTTTACAACATTTAAAGCATTTATTGTGCCCCAAGAAGGTCTCCATTTCCATTTATCTTTCTTTGGCAATATCAGAAATAAACGTGCCATTAATAGCTAACATTCACTGAACTCTTACTCCTTGCTGTGTATTGGAAAATACTTTATATGCATCATCTCATTAAATTCTTATAAAAACCTAATGAGTTGTGTATTGTTATGTTCATCTTATAGGTGGGAAAACTGAGGTTCAGAGAGTTTATGCTGGGGGCATAGCAGAAGTACATAGCAAGGTCAAATCCAGTTCTTCTGAGTGTAAAAACAATTTTCTTTTTCTTTTTTGCCACTGCACCAACCTAATTTTTTGAAAAGATCTAACCCATGCTTTAATGATGATAAATACAGATATCCCGATATAACATTTTCTTACCTTGTTACATCACTAACTCAGTTAGCTTAATATCCACTAAATGTGCCTAGATTTTTTTCTCTGCTCACCTCATATTGGCTCAGATTCTTTATACTAAGCAGCACTTGCTTCTGTTAATGTTATTCTCTTCGTTCTATGTCATGATTATGTACTACAGTCATTTCGAATTCTGGTGGGTGAGCAGAGCTGAGTTCTAATTGCTCCTTTAAGTCCAGAAACATCTGACTGGCCTAAGGAATTCTAGGGCTCTGTGGCCTTACTCAGCCGTCCCAGGAGCTGGCTCGAGGCGTGGGGCGGCTCTGCTCCTGGCCAGGCGAGCTGGCAGTGGAGACTGGAGTGCGTACCTGCAGGGCAGTCTGGCTTCTGTGCCCAGGACGACGAGGCGGCTTAGTGTCCATCTGGACTCAGTGATCACCTCCTGGGAGGACAGAACCTGAATTAGCTTGTCACGGCTGAGCAGAAAAGGGCACTTGTGTATTCTGAGGCTTGGCGAGTAGAGAAGCACTTGCCAGCATTTTGCTGAATTATATCTTCCCACTCCATGGATAACATTATTTATTTTTAGCCTCATTTCTTCTGATTACTCAATTGTCTTGAACAACTTCATGAGAAAAACGATATCTCTGTCAGACTATTATAGAGGAATTTCTTGTGGGAGCTGTACCAATGCAAAAATATTTTATTTTCCTGGATGTCACCGAATCTTTGTGACCTCTTGGGTTCGGAAGGGGGAGGCGTCACAATAATGGTATTTGCTGAGGGATGATAGTTTCTTCTGGTGATAGCTCATCCTAGCTCAGTGTTTAATTTAGTAGAGAGGTTCCTTTGCAGATGCACTGAAATGGACCAGCTGCTGTAGAGGCATCTACTGGCCTGTTGCCGTAGAAACAGAAGGGGTCCTTACTTAGGAACATATAAGTATGTAAACTACTCTCCTTTCCTTTGCTTCATCTTTTTCCCACTTTCATTAAGGAATTGAAGACATAGACTTCGAAGGAATTAAAAACCTCCCCCTCTCCATTTCTACCTCCCCAAAGGTCTGATGTGAAGAGGAACTTACTGATTGTGCTCAGCTGCTGAGACAGGTTTTGAAGAGCCCCATTGGGACACTCCATTCAAATAAGGGGCCAAACCACGGAGAAAGCCAAGGTCAGAAAGGGCTTATCCAGCCTGTGGTTGTCAGTGAGGGGAGGTGCCGAGGCTAGGTAACCAGAGTCCTTTGGGAATTTATGAAGAGTGGATTCAAATAAGAAAATGTGGGCCAAAGAAGAGTGTGAGGAAAACAACCACATTTGCAAGGTCCTCAGTGCCAAGTGCATTCTGTTTGGAAAGGAGGGAGGGTCCCAAACATTTTTGGTTGGAGGACAAGTGTGCCCTGAAATGTTCTTGAGGACTGAAGATGAGCGAGTTTAATAGCTTGATCCAGAATATTCAGGCCCACCTTGGGATTAGGCTGTATTATAGATGTCACGAATGCAGTTAGGGATATTACATGGAACGCTGATTTTCCCAGGCCCCTCCGCTTTGCGCGCGGGTAGTATCAGCACGAGTCCAAACCACACTGGCACTTGCTTCCTCCTGCTCATTGAAGGCCACAGTCCCTCACAAGGTCGTCATCTGCAGGTGTGTCACAGGCTCGCAAGCAGTCCGGTGCCATGTTTGCTGGGCGTGGCTGCCGCTTCGGTGGGCTTTGGGCTTTCCCTTGGCTTCACTGTCACTTCCTCTGTTTTTTGCATGTTGTCTTCCCCCACTGACACCACAGTGTCCCTCCGGCTCTCACGGTTTCCCGCCGGGCACGTTCCTCAGGGGCACTGAGCCTTCATGATGCTGACGCTTCACCTTGGTCTGTGTGACGTATCTGGAGGAAGATGCCTCTTCCCCATCACGTCTGTCATTCACGATACCAAAGCTGAATGTGACATAAACTCTTCCCAAGGTCTGAATGAAACAGGTTTTCAGTGTGTACTTAGATCTCCTCTTCGCCATTCCCCGAGGGACCCACAGGTGAGGCTGGGAAGGGGTCTGAGCGGTGGCATCATGGCGGCTCCTACACCGCTCCTGCCTCGGGGGCCATAGCTTTGTTAGTGGACTGCCCTTTCCTGACTCCCTCTTTCCTTGTGCCACATTCTCCCGCAGGCTGCTCCTTTATTTCTCAGGAACACAGGCTTCTGCAGAGCCCACCCCTTCAGTTTCCAGGACATACCCAGCACTGAAAACGCCAGGGCCTGCTCACCGCGGGACGTGGCCTCACGGTGCCAGGCCAGTGCCGTCCCTCAGGAGGTGGCAGACTCTGCCGTCGGGTGGGAGGGCAGCTGAGGCTCACGGGAGAGAGTAGCCACGGAGTCAGCGCGCCTTCTCATCGCAGCTCCCACTCCTCCCAGCCCTACAGGCCCGGGGGGGGGCCCTTAGCGTCCCTGAGCTTCAGTTGCCTCATCTGAACATTTCAGTGAAAAACTCCCACCTCACAAAGCTGTTGAGAAAATGAAAAAGTAATAGAGAGTGGTATTCTTATGGTTAACTCGGACAACTGTAAGAAAATTATAGGCCCCTAATAAGAAAGGGAGTGTAGTATACGGTTCACGCTACAGTCTGCGGTTCACCTTGTCATTAAAAATTCCGTGACTCTTTCAGAAGAGGTGGAATGTTAACGCGGCTGTCACGAGCAGGTTCCGTGGAGTCTCCTCATTCTCTCCGCACCGTCATTTTTTCCTAGAGCTGCTATGTAGGGCTCCCCTAGCCGCCTTCTCCTTTCCCTGACGTGGAGCCCAGGCTCTATCCCCTGTGCCCTCTTGGAGCTGTTGTTCTGTCCCTGGGGCAGAGCTCCAGCCTTGCCATCCTGCTCCAACACCAACCTCTGGCTTTGCTCTGCCGAAGGTCTCTCTCTGAGTCCTTACCTCAACTCTAGTATTGCCCAACCTGCTTGCAGCACTGACTTGGGCCCTAATAATTGTTCTAACTTCACTTGACCAGCTTGAACAACAGGAGCTGGCATCTTTTCTAGGCCCAGGGTTCCTACTACATATTTTGTAAAATCACTTCCCAGCATCAATGGGAAGTGACCATGCCACCCCCCCCCCAAAAAAAAGAAAGAAAAAAATAATTCTCCACAGATTGTTCATGGGAGATGAATATTATAAAAAGTAATAGCCCTGAAAATTACGGAAAAAATAATGAGGGACTTCTGTGGGCAGGCTGGTGCTGTCCTTTACTGCACATATGTATTTGGATCTTTCTAAAGGGAAATAAAAACTTCTTCATCTGGTTCAGGAGGACTTGTGATTAGGGAACAGTGTTAAAAATGAAGGTCATTTTCCCCTTTTTAAATGAATCTGGTATTCAAGGAAAGTGGAGATAATGAGCTCAGAGAGAGATCATATCAGAAAGGCTTGGGGGTAAGTAGGGGTGAGTAGGACAGTGAGGCCCGAGGAGCCAGGACCAGAGGAGACAGGAAGATAGAGGAGGGTCAAAGGTTGGTACAGAAAGTTGGGGGTGATGCTGAGGGGGCAGGTCCCTGCAGGGATATTATACAAGGAACCAAAGGCCCTGCAAGCTGAAGGTTAGAGGGATTTACTGCAGAGGGACTGTACTGTGATGGATGGGAGGTGGAAGCTAGTAGAGTCGAGGATAGCTTTGCTCCTGGACTAGACAGTACTTTGCATCCTCAGTTCCATGTGAGTTCAGAAGTTTGAAAGCTGGGCAGAAGTCTCAAGTGCGGAGCTGTCCCCAGCTGGTAACTGAAGTATCAAGTGTATCAGGGCTCTGTGAAGACAGTGATGAGGTGTCTTCATGCTTTAAACTCATGACAAGCTTACTGACATGAAACTCTTCTGATTTGCCTCACCTCTACGGTCGTGTGTTCCAGTGTCCCTCCACCCTTTAGAAAAAAGAAACAGTTGTGCACGTAAATGCATTGCATCAGAAGCTTTGTGGCCTGAAGACGGAAGGAGTTCTTCTGGAAAAGAGAAAGATTGCTTCTCCCACTTACAGCCTCCCCAACCGCCACTGTGGCCCCTCTCCCTGATTTTACTTCTGGGTGATGGTAATAGCAAGTTAATTTCAATCGATACCGCTGGTTTTAGGGAATGCTGAAAGATATCCTTTTAAATCAGATTTTAAAAAGAAGAGCAGCTAACATTTATTGAGCACTTACTTTTTGTACTCATTGCTTTTTCAAATTCTAATACACAGCCCTGAATCATTTCATTCTTGTGCCAGGGCACCATTATTATCAGTTTACCACTGAGGAAACTCAGGCTAATGGTGGTTAGACAATTTCTCCAAATATTCAGAGCAGCTAAAAAGCTGATCTTGGCTGACACCCAAGTTTCACACCAAGGTATTTACCATCAAAATGTTCTTCATTTTAGGGCTTCTTGAGATTGAGATGAATAGGCCCAGGGGAGCACCCTAAGCAGTAGCACCCTTTGTCCTCTGAGCTACTCTGAGCGTCTTCTAAAATCTTTCTGCTGGCATGTGGAAGGAAGGCACACACTTTGTTCAATAGTAACATCCTTTCCAGTTATTGCCACTTAAGATCTCAATTACTAGATACCATTATTGCAGTGGTTTATCTTGTTACCCTGGTTATAGAGGCTGTTGTTGAATATGAGTTCGGCATGCAGGGCTATGGATAAAACACTGTTTGATGGTTTTAAAAACATTCTCTCTTGTTTAATGAGGACTTTAAGCGTATATAGAGGGGAAATCAAGACACTTTTTAAGAAGCCTTTGGCAAGAAGTGCTAGAGGTTTAGCTGGGACTAACTTGAAATGTGGAGATGAGCTATTAATCAGTTGGTCAGCAAATTAAGTGAGTTCAACATTTGCAGGAGCTGTATTGCTCTGTTGTCAGTTTTATCTTCCACTTGCTTGGAGGCAGTGAGAGCAAAAGGCCCGATGGTCAGGGCCAAGGACGGCCTTCCTCAGACAAAAGGAGAATGGTCTCTACTGGCAGCCAAGTGAGTTCCAGCAGAGTCCTCGGAGTTCAAAGGGAGATGCTGGGATGAAGCTATTAATACCTTCCCTCGGATAAACAACCTCTCCGTCTGGGAGCAGGGTTTAACTCTCGCAGGAAGCATCAATACAGAGAAATTAAAGGCTCCTCAAAGAAGAGAAACCAAAGTTTTAGAAGAGGCACATGAAATAGTGTTTCCAGTGGGCACCAGGTGATTTGTGTCTAAGTAGCTGGAGTGCCTTCTGGAAATCACTCAATTTTTCCATCCCTCTGTGACCTCATTTTAAAAATGAAGGTGTTGGGGTAGATGACTTCCAAGGTGCTTTTAAGTGCAGAAACTTGATGGTTCTGGAAAATTCCTGGCAAGAGTTGAGTGTATTGATAAGGTCTTTATACCTAGATTTTTAAATTGTACCTTTCTAAAATTAGTATATAATGGTTATAATTTGTAGAAATGAGAGAAATGTGTTAGTATTTTAATAGTTATATTGGCTGAAAATAGTTATATTTGTAATTGTAAGGGGGGAAAACAACTTACCCTTCTAAGTTCTTCTGGCTGGTCTAAGAATTAAATTGATATGAGACAGATTAACAGGAGAAAAGACCAATGTAATTGCATACATATGGGAAAATGAGAAAGATTCCAAAGACAGGCAAAACGAGGTATATATGTCATTCTAGACCTAGGAGAGGGAGGTGGAAGTTTGGAACCTCAAAGGAAAGTAAGGCAATTCACAGGAAGGTGGAAAGAGTTAATGTTTGGTAAACAAATGTTTGCTGGGCCATACAGAACAGTGGGACACAGAAAGGACTTTGACCAAACAGGTCTCACTGGGTTCTTCCCTATCACACACTAGTTCATATTCAACTATAGTTACCTGTGATGATAGCTCTCTTCCTGGAGCAGGTCCTCTATCTAAATTCTTTTAGGCAGTTAGAAGGAAGCCCAAAGGTTCTTCCTGGGCCTTTTGAGCCTTGATTGTTTTCAGCTGGAACTGTTTCCCTTGCCAAAGAAACACATTTTGGGGTACAAATTTTGCTTTCCTACACAGTTAACATTTTTGAACACTATAATGGTCTTCCTAATGTTCCAAGAGTCCAGTTCTGTCCTCTAAACTCAGCATCTTTTCTTAGGAACAAAGTAGAAAGCTTCATCACATACCATCTTGCTCCCTCTGATGTCTCCTGACTTTGGGAGAAATATTATCATTTCGCTTCTCCCAGCTGAACCTCTTTCCAGCTACCAAACTGCCACAGTCATGACCCAGAGGCAACCTGATATTTTTTCCTTCCCTTCACCTCCTTTGGCTCTGAGATGTCAGGCTATTAGTCCAAAGAGGACTTAAGATTCAAGGGGGCTCCATGGGCTTATAGCTCAGACAGGCCTGGGGCGAGACTCTTTGTAGTGTAATAAGATAAGTTGCTATTTTCAGGCTGGCCTGAGATTGCCATCACCACTTATTACATTGGGTCATTTGGAGAATGGTTTTGGGATTCTATGTGATAACTTTAGAGTTAATTTTTTTGGAATGTGATGTATTTGTAGATTGAGGACTGACCAACCTAGTTAGTGAGGTAAAGAAGGTGAGATCTTTATTCTTAGAAATGTGGGTTTCATGTTTATGCCTGTTGTCCACCTTCCCCTTTTCTTTCCTATCTAGAGCAAATAAAAGGATGCTTGCATCTTATTTAAAAAGGTTACTCCCACTAGCCTAAATTGTATCTTCAACTGTGTAGAAGTCTTAGTAATAAGCTTTAGGAGACTAATAGGATATATGAAATCCTTAGATAATTTGCAAATGTCACAAAAGCTCGTATTTCTTACTCTTTTCCCCCATGAGATCTTTTTCTAACTGAATTGGCTATTATTTGTGTTTTATTTAATTGGTGCTGACTGCCCTTTGGCAAAGGTGCTAATAAGCATTGTGCAGTGGGGGGGGCAGGGGCTGAAGCAATGTCACTAAGTCAGCCTTTGATGAAAGAACATCTGAAATAATGCAGATGTTTCTGGCAGGTAGATGCACAGCCCTAGAGTTCAAAGACTTCTTTTCTATTTAAGGGCATTCCTAGCAACAAAGACCCGTCTTACTTGTATTACCTCCCTCTCTCCTAGATTGTATAAAATAGAATCTTTACCTTTTCTTGTGATACATGTGAGATAATTCGTGTAAGCAGTGAGGAATTCAGCTTTTATCCAAGGGGCTTCTCATAAACTCAAGAAAGTTTTCCAAATAATAGTGGATAGATACTTTTCCAGGCCTCGGTTAGGCCTGACCCCGTGTTTCATCCAGTTACTTGTTATGCCTGTTTTTATAGGTCTTAAAAATAACACCGCTCAGATGAATGAGAATTTGGGGAGGGAGAGGATGAACATAAAGCAGCAGGGAAGAGCTGTCTATCAAAGGTTCCTCGGAGGAGGTGGATCACTGCAGTCTTTTCTTTTCCCCTTTGAAGTCCGCATTTGTTGTGTCTCTTTTGTGGAGAGTCTCAAACTGGGAGGACTAAGGGCCCTTGAATAGGCCCTTTCTCCAGCTCCCCCTGCAGCCCCTGCTGCTCTCCGCGATGCCCCCACACCGAGCCGCTGAATCGACAAAGCGAGGGAGCGGCCGCGGGCGCAGCGGCAAAACAAGCTGTGTCAGTTTCCCTCGCTTCCCCTTTGAGTTAGTGAAAGAGCTATTTCTAAGCTTACACGGTTCACCTGGGATTGTATTCAACCAGGGTTTGCTCGCTTTTTTTTCTTTTCCCTTTTCTCCCATCCCTGATACTTGTGGGCAAATCTGGTCCATTCCTGGTTCACGGTTCCTTTCTTTGCCCCTAACGTCTGAAACTAATAAACACAGGCCAACTGCGGGCCTGCTTTCTTGTGTGTAAGTGTGTCCACCAGGACTAGGGACTGCACTGGTTGACATTTTATGGGAGTGCGGTTCTTCAAAAGCACGTGAGTTCAGCTCTGTGGCGTTCTTCGGGAGACAAGTCCATGAAAGAGGTCAGAATGAGATTAGCATGTTTGAGGCATCAGTTCTACATATGTGGTCCCAAGTGAATTGAACACAGTTGAGAATAGGGGAAATTCAGTTCAGTTGTATATTAAAAGGGTTACTAGGTAGACTTTTCCTGACATTTGAATTCAAATGAAGCCAAATATTTATTTGGTGTTAGATGTAATTTCTTCCTTTAGTCTTGGAGTCTTGGCTGAATAGCTTGGATGATTACAGTAGCAGGAGAAAATGAAATTTACTTGCTAGGTTTGGTTTAGGCATTCTAAAGGACAAAAATGGGCAAAGGCAAAACTCTCAGCAATGATATTTTCCTGGGTGGCACAAAATTAGCATAATTTTGGAGGATTCAGATATTTGATTCATGATCTAGTACTGCTGATAACTGTGGCCTTGGGCACGTCATTGAACTACGTTGTGCTCTAGTTTAATTTGTTAAAATAAATATGGGAAATTCGAATTAAAACATGATGTAGCATAGTATGTATTTACTCCTGAAGACCTAGATTCACATTTTAGTTGGCTACTTAATAGATATTTGATGCTGGACTGGTTACCATTTTGAATCTCAGTTGGCTCATCTATAACATGAATAGTAGTAATAGCTATGCCATAGGGTTGATGTGTAATTAAAAGAGAATGCACAGAGTGCTTAACATAGTACTGGCTCATAGTACATGCTTAATAAATATTATTGGTGGTGGTATTGTTAGTATTTCATTTTTATTACACAAAAATACAGTAGAAGATTAGAATCGCTTCCTAGAGTGAGTGGCTTTGAATGAGATTTTTAAATAATCATTTTTATTTTTTAATTACACTTGACATACATTATTATATTAGTTTCAGGTGTGATTAGACGTTACATAACTTACTAAGTGATCATCCCAATAAATCTCACACCAATATGACAGCTGAATGGGATTTTCATTGATGGGAAACTGCAAGCATATGAAACAAATTGGACAGAAATATAAAGGTGGAGAAATAGGAGACATGTTTGGTGAATGGTGGAGGCAGGCTGGTGTGGCTGGGTCATAAGGCATGGGGGATTGTGGTGTGAGGCCAGACTGGGAAGGGGAATTTGGGTGAAAATGTGACAGGTGTGATTGGCCTTATGAGTGGTTTGCATTTTATCCTGTTCAGTGCACATGTGAAAGGTTTAAACTTTTTGAGGAGGGGAGTGACATGATCATACATGCTTTATGATGATAACTCATATATTATACAGATGGGTTAGAACAAGGATGGGTGCTTGAAGACCGTCAGGGATTGATTTTGGTAGAAAAACTGAGGCATAAATGAGGACTTAGAGAAGTAGTGGCAAGTAAAGGGAAAAGAGAAAGGACACATTTAGATATAAATTATTATTGAATTTATGATGAGTTTTTTGCAATTTATTTTGAATTAAATTATTAGAAGTTAAAAAACAGCATAACATTTAAAAACAAGGTCAGTAATAAAGAACATAAAAGCAACATTAAGTGAAGTTTGTCAGTTTGCTATTTTTGTGTTAATACAGTATCCAGAACTTAGTGGCTTAAAACAGCAACCATTTTTATTTCTCATGACCCTTGGAGTCAACTGGAGAGTTCTTCTGGTCTTAGCTGAACTCACTCATGTATCTGTGGTAGGCTTTGGATGGGCTGGTTTCTCTGCACATCTTGGCTGAGTTCTCTCATGTTTGAGTGTTGGCTGGCTATGGGCTGGTTTAGGATGACCTCAGTTGGGACAGCTGGGCTTTTCACCATGTGGCCCCTCACCCTCCATCAGGCTAACCTGGGCTTATCAAATTATGACAGGTTTCCAAGAGAGAAAACAAAAGTGTGCAAAGCCTCTTGAGGCCTAAGCTTGAAACTCGCACACTGACAATCTACCACATCATATTGGCCAAAATGAGTCACTAGGCAAGTTCATTTCCAGGGGTAGGAAAATAGACTATACCTCTTGATGGGAGGAACTACGGAGTCACATTGCAAAGAAGTTAATCCAGGGAGGCTATAGATCAAAACCATGAGCATATGTAGTCTGTCACATGGGGACAGCTCATATTGAACGATTTATTCACATGACAAATATTTATTGAGCACTTACTATATCTGAGTCACTATTCCAGACTTTTTTTTTTTTTTGCCTCCAGGAAGCTTCCCTATTAAGTAGGGAGACAAACACCTAGCTAGCTAGCTAGGACACAAAGGGATATGTTCTGTACTAGTTATACGTTCATTCCTGCCTTCCCCGACCTTCAACAAAGACTTGGAACCCTCAGACTCCGCCTCTCCTAGTTTTTGAGCTGATCTATACCAAGTCTGGTCAGCAGGTAGGTTCTAGAGTTTTGGTGCTTGGAGTAGGCTTCTTTGTTTATTAAAAATAATCTTATTTCACTCCTTTTCTTGGATCATTTGCTTCATTACAATGAAACATATTTTATCTCATGGAATAGCCCAAATCCTTCATCAGCCTCTCTGAATATTCAGTCCTCAGTCAGATACCTTTGTCCATGTGCCCCAGATTTTTGTGCCTAAATCCTGCATGCCGTCTTTATACCATGGTGTTTTAGCTTTTGAAATATTTCTCTGTTAACACCCACCTAACTCTACCTATTGCTTGGAACAAAGGGCTACATTTCACCCTACTGTTTCTGGTTTTCTAAAAATCTATTCATGTTAGTATTCCTCTTGTACTATATTTTAGGGATTGGTAGAATGTTTGCAACTCATTACATAGGGAATCCTGTTGCTTATAAGCAAAAGTAGGTATGCGTGGAATCACCAATTTATTTCGTTCTTTATCCCTGGTGTAGGAGCCCTTCTATTTTTCATTATCCTGCCCTTTTGATTATTGGAGACCTAAATGAATTTTCAGTAAAGGCATTGAGTGAAGTGAAGCTATTCCTATTTTTGATCTTTATATTATGTTAACTTAACCTTGAGTATATAAATTATAGTTTTTGTATATTAGTAGCATTTAAAAATTTTTCTACTTGGTCTTTGGAGTAATTTGGTTTCTTTTGCAAACAACAGTGGCCTTGGTCAAATCACTGGTACTCTTTAAATGTGGGAGAGCTCTGATTCCTCACACAGTATATGCCCCTTCCTATGAAGACAGGACAGCTCCTCCCCATCTCTGCAGACTAAAGGATGGATTCCTACCTATATCTCTACCTTCAGAGTTCCCAACCTACTACTGAGCTACAGGTTTGACCTTTAGTGGAGAGCTAAGATGAAGCTAGAGTGCGGTGGGGCGTGAAAATATATAGGTGACTTGGGTCTAGAGCAGAGCCTCCTAAGTTTGATTCACCAAAATGAAAGATAGCTCACAGCAGATGTACAAAGTGGAACTATAAAGTAGTGACAGTTCTTTTGTCAGATCTGCAAGAAATAAGTCTCATTATGTTATTGTCAGAAATGGAGCCATACTGGATCACCTGTTTTAAAACCAGAAGAGCTGAGAAATAATCTAGAAATCTTTCTGTATTTCATTGTAGCTTCAACTCAAAGACAAAAGTGATATCTTACAGTATGACAAATTTATTCTCTGAGAGGAGAAAAGGTATATTACTATTCTTAACCTCAATGGCAAAGATCACCCAGATATAGAAGAGGAGCGTTTGCTCTCAAGCTGCTTAGAAATGTTGACAGCCACAGAAGCCTAATCTCTGGTTGCTTCCAGGAGAGAGAGAGAGGGGGGTGGGGAGGACCTTGAGCAGCCCTGTCTTTTTCTCTGTGTCACCAGCATAGGAAGAAGAACTGAAAACTGTTCATTTTTCTTTGTAGTCTGTTTCCTTCCCTCGACAGGCCTGCTGATTGACCTATGTTTTCTAATTATAGAAAAAGTGAAGCCTATTTCATCAAGTCAAATAAATTCTGATCCTGTTTTATGTTCAACCTCACTAGCTCAAACTCCAGCACATAGCTCTGTTGACACAATTGATCTACAGACACTGAAGAGCTAAGGTTTGACTCTAGTAATAACACACGTACTCAATGATGGGGTGTGTATGTGTAGTCACCTCAGATTTATGTTATAGTGTCAGAAGAATTGACTCACTTTGTCTATATTTTATTACACAGATACTAGATTAACAGGGTCTTAGAGTGAACCTTAGAGGTCATTTAGTTCAATATCTCACTCAGCACAGGAATCCCTGACATGTGGCCCCGAGACTCTTTCTGCTGAAACATTTCTGGTGACAGGGAACTTACTTGGATGGCCAAGAGAATCCACTCCATTCAGGTTGTGAAAGGTTTTCTTTATAGTGAGACAAAACCTACTGTGCTGCAACTGCCATTGTGAGAGTCATATTCTATCCTCTGGTTTTATTTTTAACTATGTTTTCCTTCATGTGACTGCCTCCAGGTACATTATGATGACTCTTGGGCAGTTCTTGAGTTTCCTTCAAACTAAGCAGCCTAAATTTCTCCAACTGGTACTCCAATTCAGTGATTATCAGATATTTCATGCTGGGCATTTGATCAAGCTACCAGTGATCAGTTTTTCATTGTGTTCTGTTTACTGTTGAATACAACAGAATTATCATCTCCCTTGTTAGACATGATAGCCTTCTGTTAAAGTAGGTTAAGTTTGCATTAGCTACTTTGGCAGCCTGTCTTCCCAAGTCTACAATTATCTAAGATCCAAAGTAAGCCAAGCCTTCCCCATGCTCTCCTTGTGCGATTGGTATTAAATTTAACCCAGTTCAGTATCATTTCTTTAGGCTGATTTCATCTTTCTAGCCTTCCCATATATTTTTTAAGTTTGATCTTTCCCTCCGACACCTTCGCTGTTCTTCCCAGCTTTCTGTCATGTGCACATTTTGTAAATTTGTTGAACTCTTTCCATGTTGTTGATAAAAATGCCGAATAAAACAGGGCTTGGTCAGAATCCTTTGGTTATCCAGCAGAGAGCTCCCTTTAAGTTCTTTTTCCATCTTTTCACCAAGATTTCATAAGGGTCTTTGTTGAGCCTCCTGCTGAAATATTTGGCCACATATGTGATCAGAAAATATTCCTTCCTGAGAAAAATAAAGTTTAGGCATATACTATGTGTACAAAATTGCTTCCCTTGTTTTTCTCTCCTCTTTTGCAAGTTTCATGCACCATGCACTTACCTATGCAAACATATATTTCTTGGTGAAACCTGCTCTTACAACGCCTTCTCTGAGCCCTAAAAATTTTATTTTCCTCTATAGATAGTATTATACAATGTAGCTCTGAAAATATTTTTGCTCTTAGATTATTTCTGATTCTTGACTTTGTTCTTTATAAATTCTCCTCCCATGTAGCTTTATAAATTCTTGCTCTCTTTTAATAATTTTACCTTTAATAGACTGGGTTCTTTAGATTTCCTTCCCACCACTCTACATCTATCCATTAATTCCCACTCTCCAGTCTTTAATATTTCCAGTTCTCCTAGCATCTAGGGTTGTTTATAAAGGAGTTTTGGGAGCCATGGTGCATCTGCTGTTTCTTGTGGTTGAAATGAGGCCATGGCTGGGGATGGATATGCACCTGCTTAAAGGCCACATAAATAACATTCTGCAATATTTGGGAGGGTAAGTCACGGTGAATGCTTGTCTCTGGCTGAACCTTTATGAAGTACTGGCTAGAATTCAGGCACAGAGATAGAAGCTGCTTACATAAATGAGAAGACTAGTTTTTAAAAAATAGCTCTTTGGTGAATAAGAAATTAGATACCAGGTAGATAAAAATTGTGCTTCTTACTGTGTCTGCACTTGGGCTGTACTTGGCAAATTCACCTTTGTGTGTTGCTTTTGGTCTGTCTAGCCCGGGATAGGCATTATCTAATTAGTTAAGGACATGGGACTGTTCTAGGTCATTATTTCTCCACCAAGTAAAGGCAGTGGCTGGGTAACAAGTTCCTAGAAAGAGGTTTCTTGATGTGACAACATCAGTTCTTTTGGATATTGAATAAAAAGTTAGAAAATGGATAACAGTATTGGGAAAAGAAATAGCTAAATAATCCTGGTGATAACAATAGCTAACATTTACTTAAACCTTACCATGTTCCAGGAGTTGTGCCTGCTCACTGAATTCTCATAACAATCTTATGAGGTGTATACTGTTACTATCAGCTTTTGGGAGAGGAGAAACTGAGGCACAGAGAGATTATATACCCAAGATCAAACTGCTAAGAAGTGGGAGAGCTGTAAGTAGCTGAGTTAGGCAGTCTGGCTCTGGAGCTGCTGTGTCTAGTATTGTAGCCATTGGCCACTTGTGACAATTAAGCACTATAAATGTGACTGGTCTGCATTGAGATGTGTTATAAGTACAAAATATACACTGGGAACTGAAGACTTCATATGAACAAAAGGATGTTCTTTTAATCCTCACCTGAGGATATGTTTTCATTGATTTTTAGAGAGAGAGGTAGGGATAGAGAAAGAGAGAGAGTGAAGGAGAGAGAGACAGATAGACATTCATGTGAGAGAGAAACATTGATGGACTGCCTCTCATGTGCGCCCTGAGTGGAGATAGAACCTGCAACCTACGTGTGTGCCCTGACCAGGAATCAAACCGTAGCCTTTTTGGTGTATAGGACGATGCTCCAACTAACTGAACCACCAGGCCAGGGCCTATTAATAATTTTTATATTGATTACACATTAAAATAATATTTTGGATATATTGAATTTAATAAAATATAAAAATTATGTTTACCTAAATCTTTTTACTTATTTTAATGTGTTTACTAGACAATTAAAAATTACGTAAGTGGCTCATACTCTATTTCTGTTGATAGTGCTATTCTAGAGATTAACTGCTTATTTGAAAACAAATAGACAAGCAAACTTCAGTTTTGGCAACATCCATAAAGTTAAAAAGCAATGAAGAAAGTTACCAAACAGAGTGGTTTGGTGAGTTGAGTTGGGTCATGTAGGGAAAGGAAGCTGTTTATAGGGTTTGTTATATCTGGAACCTGGAAAGGTCACAGAGCCCTTTCTGGGCAACTTTGCAGTCATTAATTTCTCCCTGAAATTAAGAAAAAGTATTTGGTCAATAAGGAACTGGCTTTCTTGAGACCCACAAAAATCTCAGAGCATTGACGTTGGACCAAAACAAAAACCAGAAATGAAACATCAACTAAAGGGGAGGATGACCTAAAAGAATGGGCTTCAGGTGATTTCACAAGGTGGGCTGAGGAGGGACAGAACAGTGTTTTTAGTTAAGTGAGTGGGATCAGTAAAGTCATTCCTGATGAGCCACCAGACAGACTAAGTAAGGTTTGGCTGGCAAACGCCAGTGTGGTTGCAGAGTTGTTACACTATAGTTGACCCTTGAACAACAGGGGTTTGAATTGCATGGGTCCACTTATACATGGATTTTTTTCAATAAATCAATGGTTGGCCTTTTATATTCCCCCAGTTTCACATCCATGGATTCAGCCAACCATGGATTGAAAACAGCATTTTTTCCATAGTTGGAAAAATGGATACAAAGGGCAGACTGTATGCATTGTCCCATTTTATATAAGGGGCTTGAGCATTCACAGATTTTAGTGTCCATGGGGAGTCCTAGAATCTATGCTCCGAGGGCACCAAGGGACAACTCTAGGTAAAATTTTTGGGGCATCAAAAGTCATACTTGGAATTTTGATTGTGCAGGGGGTCAGCACCCCTAACCCTTCATTGTTCAAGGGTCAACTGTACTTCCATGCCGGTTGGTAAATAGTGGCTGCTCTGAGCTGGTGAGTGCACCCAGCCTTTCCTCCAGGCTTTCCCACAAAGCTAGCACCTAAAGGGCTCATGCCCAGCAGAGCAGGCCTGAGCCCTGCTCCAGCCCGTCAGTTCTGCTTGGCTGGCAGAGTTACCAGTTGTTAAATATTTTGTACATTATCTATGCCTAAGTGAAACTATAATTTGTAACTTCTCTAATTTCATATAATTTGCACCATCATGTAATATGAACAGAGAGAGTTGTATTTTCCAGAATACTTTTCAGAGAGAGTAACATATTCTTCAGAAGAAACCATTTGAAAAATCCACCTTGGGTGGAAACTGAGTTTGAGGGACTTCAGAGTGGGGAAAATGTTCTGCTTGATATAAGAAGAATTGCATGAGGAAGGTATAAAAACATATACCTGTATATCTACATCCATCCATCCACATCTGTATCCATCCATCCATCCATCCATCCATCCATCCATCCATCCATCCATCCATCCATCATCTTTCTAAAGTCTTCAAGAAGGAAGAAGGGGAAGACCAAGGGTGCGCAAGAGCCATGGAGATGGTTCAGGTTCACTACATCAGTAATGTGGCCCCCACCCAAATCACATGCAAAATTTCTAAGCCCACAGGATAGATGGACAGATGGATTTTTCTCTTTATGTAAAAACCAGTTATGGCTGGACTTCAAATTTCAATTATTTGGGTAGAACAGTAGCAGACAATCAGGGCAAACATAAGTACTCGGAGAGAGACCAAGAGAAAGTAACAGACAAGCTGCAAAACATTTAGGAAAGATTTTTGACTGTGTCAGTCTTAAGAATTGCTATTTGGACCAAAATCAGTGGGACTGCCCAGGAGTAGAGGGCACCAGCTGACATGTGGGCTACACGCACATACTTAGCACCCTAAATGCCCGTTGCGTAGGTTCTGCATATCAGTGTTCTTTGGAAGGGGAGCAAAGGAGAAAGGCTAATGAATCCCCGGGCTTTGGAGGAGGAATCACCCCAGGTGCTAGTGATGGAAAGATGCCAAATGACGTGGCCCCTTCTCTTCTTTGGGGCCTTTTATCCCAGCGGCGGATCGCGCGGCCCTGACTTTTTGTCCTGCAGAGGGCGGGGTGCTGTGCAGCAGTTGGAGGCAGCGGGCTCGGGACTCCCCCGACCTCTTCCTCCTGCCACCCTTCCTCTCCCCATCCTGACTCGCCTTCCCTGCCGGCTCCTGCACACGTGAGGTGGCTGGCGTGGGCGCGGAAGACAAGTCCAGAGGGGTGGAGACTATTCAGTGACCAGGCTGTAGACGAGCGGTTGGTAGGTGATCACTCTTGAGAAAGAGTGTTTGTAACGAAGTTGGTGGGAGGAGGCTCTTGGCTCCAGTTCCTTCCTATTCTTGGTCTCGTTTTTCACTCTCTGCTGTCTCTGTGTTGACTTTCTGTTCTTAGAACCCAAACGGGGCATTCCAAAGGTGACTGGGGCCGAAGCGTCCACACCCAGAAGCTGTTCTCACTCAGGTTCTTTTTTCCCTTCCAGGTCAGGGCGAGACAGGGCCACCAGGTTAATGGAATGGGGCTCAGGGTGATCCTCGCTTTGGGAACAGTGCCCCTTTGGGACTCCCATTAGTGTGCCCTTGCTCTCTCCTTCCATTCTTACCTTCCCCCGCCCCCTCCACATCATCAAACATTTTGCAGAACAAGCAGGACAACTAAAGCATATTTGTTCAAGTACACAGGTGGGGGGATGAAAGCATACAAAACTGAGCATGTTGACTTTAAGAAGGTTTGAGAGTCTCATCTGCCACCTCCATTCCTTGCTTTGATAATCATGTTGCTCGCATTGTCTTTTATTTTTCTCTTTATTTCATTCCCTGTTCATCTTTCTATCCTCAGGTTTTCTGTTCATTTTATTTGCTCTAGTTTAATGCCTGTTAACTCCTGCTCCAATAAAACCACAAACTTTCACTAGTTTTAATCTAGTTAGTTTTAATTCTTTTCCAACAAAATGACAAGAAATGAAATAGCACATGCGCACTGTAGTATAAGCTTGTATTAATTTGTTCCCTCTCAGTAATTTTCAAGGACTTCACATTTCCTACCTGTTTAAGTCCAAACTTGGCAACCAGAATTCCCAGTTTTCCCATTTTCACAATGAGATGAAAAAATACATGTGGCTAATAAACATTAGAAATGTTTAGCCTCACCATAATGAAAGATATGGAAATTAATACAACGATGACATTACATTTCTCGCCATCCAAATTGGCAAAACTTTAAAGAATATATTAACTATGGAGTGTAGTGAGATCGGCACTTTCTTACACAGCTACAAGAGTGTGAAATGATGTGGCATTTTGGGAAAACAATGTGTAAATATGTATTAATGACTTTAAAAAGTTAATGTTCTGGACCGATGTTTCCCCAATTCTACTTGTGAGAGACTGTCTTTGTGACATCAGATGTGCAGACAGAGAAGGGAAACAAATGTATGTATACTATTTCCTGAGCGTTTACTCTGTATCCACCACTACATTAAGTACTCCACAGACATCATCTCATTTACCTGTGAGACAGGTGCATTACTTATACATTTTAGTGACCCAGGGAGGCTCAGTAACTAGTCTAAGGTAACAAACAGGCCGAAGGTGGTAAAGTCCTTTCCAACCTAGACAGTCTTACCACAGAGCTCCTGCTCTTAACCACCGCCCCCCGCCCCATGCTGCAATGCAGTATAGTGCTAACCTATTGTATGTTTTTTCTGTTTACCTTTTGCTCCCCTGCTAGATCCCGTGAAAGCTTAGGCAAGAATCTTCTGTCTCTGTATCCATCCTCCAAACCCAGTGTCTGGTGTTATTTAGGTGTTTGATAAATATCTGCTGAAGGAATAGTGTAATTAAACCTTTGTTGTCCTCAGAACCAACTCCTCACTTCTCTTTGAACTGCTCCCAACACTTCAGTTGGCCTCTTACCTTTTTAGTACCTGGCAATAATAATCACCACCACCACCCCTGCCACCACCGCCATAATCTTACTTCTCTATGAGAGTGTTCTGATTCCTGATCATGTGCGATTCTTTCTATTTCTAAGCCCCATAACATTTTTTCATTCATTTTGTGGCAATTACATTATGTTTTGCATTATTGTCACTCGTATATTCTAAGTGTCAGAACTATAAACTCCCATTGTTTTTGCATCTTCCTTACTGCCTAGGACAGGTCTTGCATGCTGTGCATGCTCAGAAGTGATTAAATGCATGCTATGTTTTTAGAGGTAAGTATATAAGGCTAGGCTATTCATCAAACATGTCCCCCAACTAGAGCCCTTGATGCAAACAAAACGACTTTAGTAAAAAGCTCTGCAGTGTTATGGCCCATTTATATTAACTCTTACTTTGGGCGTTTTACTGGGCAAGATTAGTAACCCAGAGGGTGTTAATCCCTTTTGCTATGTCCCAATACTCCAGTTAAGGCCTGAAAGAGCAGATTAAATGTCTGTTCTAGACTGAGCAAAGCCACTATCCCCATTCGTATTACTCCTACTTCCCATCCCTGGTTGAGCATCTCTGATAAAGTTGGCTTGGAACCACATTGTTTTCTGAGTATTGGGCAAATGAGCTTTAATTAACTATCTGGATGTTCACCTTTCACCTTATTACACTTTTTTTCCCACTTTTGGATAAAAAACTCCTAGAAAAATTAACCAAATTGGACCCAGAGCAGTTCTTTTTTTTTTTTTTAATTTTTAAAATATATCTTTATTGACTTCAGAGAGAGGAAGGGAGAGGGTGAGAGAGAGAAAGAAATATCAATGATGAGAGAGAGTCATTGATCGGCTGCTTCCTGCATGACCTCGACTGGAGATTGAGCCCGTACTCCGGGCATGCGCCCTGACTGCGAATCAAACCTCGATCTCCTGGATCCTAGGTTGATGCTCAACCGCTGAGCCATGCCCAGCCGGGCAGCAGTTCTATCTTTAATGTGTGTAACCGATTTTGTACTCATTTGTACCAGTAATCAGCTTGGTAAAAATAAGGGTTACACCTTTGATTTGTTTCTGCTTTTAATTTACTGTTAAAAAGCTCCCATCTACCTATATTAGCAGGAAAAGCAATTTCACCCTCTGAATGTCTTTCTAATATCCATGCTAGATTATTCAAGAATTCTAAGAGTTTATTTAAGATATGGATCAGCCTGATTTCTAAACCTCAGATGGAGAGAGAACTGGGAGTCTGAGCTATCTATAAATAGACCCTGGCTTTTCCCCCCCCAGATTGCCTTGGGCTTGTGATGTTTCCGGTTACATTCATTTGCTCACCCACTGTTCTCATGACAGGACAGTGTTCCAGTATGTACGTCCGGAGGGATTTCCAGATTCAATCTGAGGCTGTGTCGACACTGGTCCTCCTCCATGACCTCTAGTTCCTTTTGTGGAGCTGGGTTCACATCGCAGATTTCCCATTGTGTCATGGAATGAGCCACCCATTTCCCTTTCCTATATGAGTCTACAGAAGAGTTTCTAGTAATTTCGAAGGAGTTTGGGGGCATCAGTCTCTTTTCTCCCAACAGAATCCTTGATTCCTTCCTGCCCCCCTCCCCACTCCTCCAGTGATCACTATTGTCCATAACAAGAGACATACTTTTGTTATACTCCTAAAGTCTTCTATTACTTCTCTCCCAGGGAAGAAGGTATTTGTTTTCTTTTGGGAGTTTCTGGGAAGAGGCAGATTTCTTTTCCAGTCTTTCTCTGTGTCTACCTTAATGAAGAAGCAGCTAACAACTTCTTTTACTGAACTATGTTATTTTCCATGCCACCATGACCCTCCCTGTGTGTATTTAATAGATAGGTACTCTGTATATCTAGATCTTTCTGTGTTGACTCCCTTCTGCCTTTCTTGCACATGCACATAAAATATATTGCAAGTGTGTGCATGCATGAGCCACAACTAGCTATTTCAGATAATATAAAAATCAAATTTGGGAAAATCAAGGAAAATGTAGACCTCTAAATAGAGAAAAACTGTCTCCTTAATAGAGCTTTATAGTTTCTACATGGCTGGATTGGAAGGAACTTACCAAGTCTGTGTCTGTGAGTCTTTGGGTGAGCACTGATCACTTCTGAAGTTCTAACCATCCCTTCCAACCTAACACCCAAGGACTCTAGTTGTTTAAGAGTGTTTGAGTATGAAATTCACCCACAGCTGTAATCATGGTATAACTAGGCCCTCCCAGAGAATGCATCTTAGAGCATGTATTTGACCATTGAGTGGTATAGATAAGAATACAGGTTGAGATTTTGCTAAATGAGAATATGTTTAGAGAGCTGAGGGTGGCTTTGATGTTGAAGAATAGCATAGGAAAATGTGATTATTTTTGTAGATCTATGAAGATATTTTATTTGTAAATGGAAAAAAATTCTGTTTCAAGGCTGCTTTGTTACCTGTGATAGAAATGTACTGTGTGTTAAGTGATTCAGATATTTAGAATTTTAGTTTATTATTTCTGCCTTACCACTTTTTGCTCTTAGTTTAGGTATTTACTCTGTGCAGACATGATTTAAATACTGCTTCTTTCTCAGTAAGAATTATTTTGCATATTCTGCATGTGTACCTAGAGAATTTCATATCCTAGGATTTTGATTAGCTGACATTAGATGGATACTTCAGTGGGTACACAATGGCTGATGAGTCATCAAATAGAACTAAGAGAAGTGGGTGGGGCTAGTGGCCTGAGCAGGGGCCATAAATTAGAATGAGAAGTAGGTAGTTTTAGTCTTTTTTAATGCCCAGAGCAAACCATTAAGTGCAAAAGAGCCAAAAACTAATGATATTCCTAAATTTGGGAAACTCAGATTGGGGCTAGCCTAGATGAAATATATAATTGTTACATGGAAAGAAAAGATTAGTTTTCCTTAACATAATGAAGAGGAATTGTATCTGCTAAAGTAAGGTAGCTTGATGGTAAAGAGCCATCAAAATGGCACTTGCCAAACAGACCCAGTGGAAGCTCTAGCTTCTGAGACTGGATGGTAGCTGGGAACAGTAGCTGAAGAAGATGACTTTTATGAAACAGAAAAAGCAGTATCATCAATACTGAGATATTGATGTAATGCTGAGTTGGTGAATGTTCTTCAGACAGATGACTGGACAGTAAGAAAGGAGAAAGAGGCAAGACTATGTTTCTTGGTCTTGAAACTGTAACAACCATTCAGTTGAGTGAATGACATTTTGTCAGAGAAAAATTAGTGGGACCCATGTCAAGACCTGAGAAAATAGAATGTTCTCACATACTCAGAAGGAGACAACTTGAGAGCCCCATGCTCCCATACTGTTCTGGGTTGTATTGAAGGTCCAGTCAAACTTGAAAGCTATGTTTGATCAAATAAATCTGATTCTTATACAGTGAGGACCATAAAAATGATGATGAATTTGTCAACTTTCCAGTTTGTAAATATGTATGAGATATGATGTTTCCTTGCTAATATTTTTGGCCATAATATGTGATAAGCAGATTCACACTTAGTGAATCTGAGATTTACTGTGTACCGGGCACTGGATTGGGCATTTTCATATTATTTTCTCTTCTGATCCTCTTTACAACTATAGAAATGAAGAATAAGCACTTTTGCTTTCTAGAGAAAAATAAGGCTTCGATAAGTTAAATAATTTGTCTAAAAATCAAACCTCGAAGTGTTCAGATTTGAATTAGAATTTGATTCCAAATCCAGTTCTTCTTTGTAGACAGAGTATGCTTCTTCTCCCTTTTTTTTTTTGTACTTACTGCTGTGCTATCTTGTAAATCTTTCTTTTGAAACCCTTTAAGTTTATAAAGAGGAAAATCTAAATTTTAGATTTTCACTTGGAGGCCATTATGAAGTAGCTACAGGAAACAAGTTATCAAAAATCACAAAGAAAGTTGAGGCACCTGAGGATGAATCTCAGTGAGTAAAAGTTAGCAGAATTGTCTAGAGGTTGGTGCCCCTCATTCTTATTAGACAGAAACCATCACAGAATTTCTTTAGACCATTATTCTCGGGAATCAATAACAGATCTACCTCTGTGTGTGGTTAAAATGGGGGGAGTGTTTGGTTTGTGTTGAGATGCTAATCTCAAGAGCTAACTTAATTTTTATTTGACCTTTAATCTTAATACTAACAAATAATTTTATGTAACCTCCTCCCACATACCAAATTACAGTGAAATACATTAAATATTCTAGAAACTAACCTTTTGACAACTACTCAGCCACCGTTTTACAGAGAGTGAACTTAATATTTTACCTTTTTATATTCAGGCACATTAAGTTCTTCTGGAGGCCAGATAGGTCAGTGAAATGCTCGGCAATTCGGAGGAAACAGAACTCTTACTTTGCCGGTTGGAGCCAGCTTCTCCATCCTAAATTCTTAAGACTATGGGAAGCAATTTGAACTGAGTGCAGATCAGCTTTATGTGCAACTTGGAAAAGCTGAGGACTGGGATGAATTTGGCTTCTTTCAGGGCATATTGATAAAGCACTTGAAACAGCAGAACAAGACGGGAGAAATTTTATTTCTGTGGAAAATGAGAAATAGTTAAAATTTTTAGAAGGCAGGAGCCACATTTAGATGAGCAGAAATTCAAACAAAACAGGAGTTTAGAGAAAATAAACAACTCACTTGCTGAACTGTTGGAGGATGGCCTCACGCTGCAGAACAACTTCCTCAGGGCCTGCCAGAGGCTGGCGTGGGCTCCGGGGCCTCGAGCACATGGAAGCCGCCGTCTCATTACTGTGAGTTACGTGGCTCTGCTCCCCATTTCTCACTGTACACGTGCAGTCCGCGTACAGTCGGAGGTACCTGACATCATCCACCAGCTTTATCATTATTATTTTTTATTTCGGGGCACATTTGCCTGTAAAAGGGATGTGATTTTTTAGCATATGTTACACAGCTTGCTAAAGCAAACAGGCTTTTTCTTCAGGTAATCTGTAAATCATCAAGTAAATGATTTGCCTTTATCACCAAGTAAATTGTACCTACTTGCTGTGCCCAGTTCTGTGCGTTAGCCGGGTGTTAAGTGCTGAATAAATAGGAGTTCTGGCTAGATGAAAGGACAGAAGGAGGCCTACTGCCAGTGTGTAATCTTGCCCTTTCAGGGATGTGCCTGAGAGCTTGGGAAGGTGTGTCCAAAGTCCTGGGTATCAATGCAGCCAGCTCGCCATCCATCTTCAGGACTGCTTGACAGAAGGCCACGCTTGAATGAATGTTGCAGTCATTTGGTGGATGAAAACTGAATGGGAATAAGAGAAGGGCCTCGGTGGAGAGGGTCTTGTGTGAATGACTTTGTATTACTGAAAGGAACTCTGTGCAGCCACCTTTTGCTTCAGTAGTCTCAGGCCAGGGGCTCAGCCTGGCTGAGACCCAAGGTGCAAGTCATCTAAGACTTTCCCTCATGAAAACAGGAAGCTGTAAATTCCAAGGATGATGCTATAAAGCAAGAAAACAGTAACTCATGGTAGCCTTTTAATTTTTATTAGGCTCTTTTAATTGGTAGGAGCAAACAAGCAAACAAATAAACAAACCACAAAACAGAAACAAAATACCAGGCAAGTTATTAAGAGGATGTGTATGGAGAGAGCTGGAAAGCTCTGAGGAGGGACTAAGCCCCCCTCCCCCCCCAGGGCTGGTCTCTCTCTAGGATATCTTGGTCTGTATTTTAAAGTCCTTCCACTTTCCCTGTGCATCTGAAGATTTCTACTTTGGACTTCCTCTGCATCCCATAGCTTCTGTTTTATCATTGTGTCAGAGTGCTCATGACATTGGTTTGTCATGGCACCCAGTCAATTTCACATTCTAGATGAAAGACCTGCCCATTCTTTCATTGTTTTGGGTTCAGGTTCCTGAGAGAGATTTGGTGAACTGAGCTCTTTTTTCTAATCAGCCCAGAGCTCAGGCACTGGCCAGTTTAAGGACGGGCTGCTCTGTTCAGGTACCTACTTGTGGTTAACAGTACCTGTGCTGTGCAAAGAGGGGCTGAGCCTGTGGGCAGGGGAGGTTAATCTAAAAAAAAAAATTGGGCACAATAGATATGAGCAGTTGACATATCAAAGAAGGAAGCTTAACTGATTCTACCTTTAGAAGTCATTCCCCGAGCAATATGGAAATGCTCTTCTAGAACATATGTAATAAATGAAGCCAATTTGGCATCTGAAGACTTACTGTGGCCAAAACAGGAGAATCTTGGCCTTTATGTGACGGAAATGAGAGGCACACCTGGGAGTGATTCTTCCTTACAGCAGAAAAGAATTAAGAAGTTGAGAGAATTAAGGAGAGAGGAACTTACCCTTCATCACCAAAGATGTGAAAATTAAGAATTTACTGTAACAAAGTGACTTATTTGATGGAGTTCCTTGGTAGGAGGTCTTTTGTGACTTTGTCTAGATAATTTGGATAATCTTTGCACCATGTGGAACTCAGAATTATGAATACAAGAAGATATATCCTTATAAGCCAAGACATTCTTCTTTTTGTGTGTGTGTGAACATAACTTGCAAACTAAACTGCTTATTTCTAGTAACTTGCTAATAAGTTGTTATATATGTAACCAACATAGGCATCAACATACAGACATGGACATTGTGTCCCGCCCCATTTATACCTGGAATCACCTCTGGTTCAGACTCTTTTTTTGGCAAAAGGTGAGAAATTGTGTTAATACTCAGGGAGTTCATTGCTACTATATAGTCATTTAATTTCATGGGGCCAAGAATAAAAGCAGATCTTAAAATATACCTTTGATTTATCAGTAAGAAAATAAGAGAGAGAGAGAACATTATGCTTCTTTAAAAGACATGGAGGCAGTTTTGAGAACTGATAGCATATAGGTAGTCGTCTATGTATTTTTAAATAAATGGAGCACGAAGACTAATAAATTGAACTGAAGAAAATTTGGCATCAAGCAACTTTTGTGAGTTGCTTGGATTTACATCGCAATCCCAGGTCATCTCTATACAAGGAGCACAAAAATGATTGATCTCCTAACCAGTTATTGAAAACTGTTGGAGGGCCAGAGGAAAAAGGCTGGTGTAAAGAAATCAAATACATTGAGAGAAGGGAAAGACTAGGAATGATCATTCCCTTAGCTTTTTCTGAAGGAACACAGAAAAGAAATCTTAACAAAATCAATTTGCAATCACTTGAAGAGAAGGGTTTTTTAACTGGGTAGTCTGACTTCATAAAGGACAGTCCTGTCCTACTAATCTAATCCTTTGAGATGAAAATGAAAGGCTGGGTAGATCAAGGAGAAATATTTATATATAATTTCATTTAGACTGTGAAATGCCTGAGATAGTGGGCATCAGAGGCTCATTGTCCACCTGAGGACACATATAAGGCTGAGTTCAAGACCTGTATCACTTATATTTCTATCCACAGTCTGGTATTTGGATTGAAATGCATGGTTGCTTCATTTGCTCACTGAATGGAACTGGTGGGAGAACTAGCAAAGAAAGAGATAAGTAGAAAGAAGCTTTAAAACTATAGTTGCCCAGCCATACTGCCCTTCATTTGCATCATTTCTATGACACATATCCTAAACCTCATGCTATCATTTAACTTAAAATAGTCATAAATTATTTTGCATAATTTGGTCTTATTTTCCAGTTAGCTCACCCTAAGGATGAGGATGATGACTTATACTTCATCTCTATCTTCTATAGCACCTGATAGGCATTTAATAAATATTTGATTGATTAGCAAAGAATCAATAAGATTATAAAGGACTAGAGGTATGATGTCCAATAGAAGAATACTGTAGGGTAGCAACATGTACCAAGTCCATCACTGGTGAGCAGTGCCAGTGTGCTAGTGGACTGGTGCATAGGAGTGAAGCTTAAGGAACTCATGAAAATAAACTGTACTACTAGGCAGGGCTTCGACTTTTACTAGATGACTGTGATCATCCTGTGGTTCACAATTAAAACTGGAGTTGGAGTTGGTTCAGATGAGAGCTATGGCAGTGACCAAAGGAAGCTCGAGGATGTGTGGCACACTGGTTGAGTGCTTGCACTCTGAGGTCAGACGGAGCTAGATTCTCAAACCAGCAGTGACCCTAGGTGAGTTACTTAACTTCTCTAAGGCCCACTTTCTCTATTGGTGAAATGGAGAGAGTAATAGGGTTTATTTCATAGGGATATGAGAATCAACTGACAATGCATGTATAGAACCTAGTATACTATAAGCAACTCACTATTGTGATACGAACCATACTAAATGAGAAATAAAGGGGGGTTGTTTCACACAAGATTATGACAACCATCATCCATCTTGACATCAGTTTGGTTTAGTTCCATAAATATTTTGAGGGCCAAAGGGCTTAATCTGCAGCATAATGGGATCAAGATACACATAGGGAAGGGTTTCTGAAAGTCAGGATTGTTGGACTCATTGGCCTATGTAACTGAGAAAAACTGTGGAATTTTCTTTGAGGACTTGGAAATAATCTAGTTCCACCTCACATTCTCCCAAACTGGTTTAATCATGGTCCTATTATGAGCTGGGCTAGTGTTGTCTCAAGACACTCTGATTAATGTCAATTCTTTGAGCTCTTGAGCTGCCATTATCTAAGAGTTTAAACTGTGCTTATGAAAGATCAATGTATGGGCACTTTTCAGCAGTAACCGATTAACATCAATATGTCATTGCTGAGCCAGAAGGTTACCTCCATTCTGTTCCGTTAGCATAGATCAGGATTCACAGCCAGCCAGTGTGAGTCTGATCGCTTCAGGTGAGTTTTTACTACCAGTTCTAAAGATAATGAGACTGTGTCTAAGACTCATACTTGTCTGCGATGATTCATCTGTAGGCAGGGGCCCCGCTGTAAGGGATCCAGATTAGAGATTAATAAATGCTACATCTGGTTGTAACATAGCTCTGTCCTCCAGAGAGCCTGATGAGGATGGGTGAAAGGATAAGCTCTGAGCTGCTTTGTGTTTGAAATGCCAATTGGCATTTTCTTTAAAGGGCTCTTTTTTCTGCTTGCGTGCTTCCGTCAGAGCAAAGTATTGAAGTGAAATTCTGTGAACTGTAGAAATGTGGGAGCCCACTGAGTGTGGTTTAAAAACAAATACATAAACAAACTTCAAAATAGAAATGAATAAATGGGCCATCCCTTGTCAAGTTCTTATTTGCAGGAAAGATCCTGCCAACTATCGATGCCTCCCTTGAGTGATGGCTGCTGCTCATCCCTGCTTGTCCATCTTCCAGACTCAGGTTGAGATATTGACAGCAGTTCAGTTCCCCAAGGCCCCAGAAGGGAGAATGGAAACACTGGTTGGGCTAAGAGTATAGGCCAGTCAGGCCACTCCAGTGGGGTCTTTATCTGTGAAACTAGGACTGTGAGGAAGGGAGACAAAGAAAGAAGAAGCCTGAACCTGGGCTGCAGTGCTGGTGACAGCAGTGACAAGGTGCTTCCCGGGAGTGTTGGCAGGGTTGGTGTTGCTAAGTCAGAGGGGACAGGCTGGGCCAGAGAGAGTGCTGTGACTGTGTGAGAAGCTTGATCCCCCGTATCCTGTGCCTTCTAAACCAACTATTCCTTCTGTGTGTGGATAAAGAAAGGAATATGCTGTTTTCTAGGAATACAGTCAAAATTATATGATAAGAAAAATAGTTTTAGTGTGATTCTGCCTGTATCAGGCTAGGAGCTGGGTATCAGTTCTAGTAGATTGTGTTCTACTTTCAATGAGGCTTCACATACCCATGACCCCAGGGCATCAGGGAAAGAAATCAAAGGGTAAGCTGTGGGAGCTCTGAACTCTTGAAGATTCATTTTTAGTGCTAATAAACAGCAGTCATAAATGAGGCACAGCAAAAATAAGAGTTTAATAATTCTGGAAAAGCGCAGTGATTTTCAGCATAAAATGAACAAAGAAAATCTTAAACAAACTTAGATGCAACCAATCAAATACTGGACACTGTTTTCATTTTATTGAGGCCAGACATACCTGTATCTGAACAGTGAGTCTGGGGAGGGTCAGAAGGCTGGGAGGACTGGACTGAACCTTGCCACGAGGCTGCCTGCCACAGGGCGGGGCCCAGCAAGCTTCGAGAAGCCAATTTTAACCAAACAACCCACTGGGTGTGATTCAGATTGGTGGAGTATGCAGGGGTTTAATATAATAGTGGACAAAACAACATAAACCTGTTGATACTAATAATGTGCTAATCATCTCACAGTTAAGGGCAGGAAAGGGGTGTCAGATCTCAGTTGGCGTCTGCAGTTACAGGGAGCAGGGTCCAGCATCAGGGTATTAGCAGTTTGTCAGGGACTGTGCAAAATAGAAGTTCTGAGTAGGGCTCTCCATCCAGTAGAGATGGAATGAAACTCAGGACATGAGGAATAAACTTAGTCCTTTGGATTGGGCACATGGCGAGGCTGTTAGGAAGGAAGGGTTCTGGGTGAGCATGTTTGCACCAGCCAGGCTGGCAGCAAGTACATCAAATACTGGGCTTAGAGTAGCCCACACAGCTTTACATGTTGTTGGTGAGTCCTAGCCAGTCCCTGTTTAAAGATTGGAGGGCATGCCAGTTTTAAGTTCTACAGTCAAATGAGGCCAAGACAGGCAGGTGCTAACAAACTGTTGAAGATATATATACATATTTTTTAATCTGCCTGAATGCAATTTTATTTTCATTTCTGGAGCCCTTCAAAATGCATTGCCTCTTTTAGCCAGAGGACCAAAATTGGTTTGGGAGATGTGAATACATTCAAAGACTCATTGATTGTCAACAGCCATACTTCGCTCTCTGTGAGGAAGTGGTAATCAGTTTTCCAATTCAGGGACTTAGGAAAACCGACCCCTGGATGTTTGGTGAGAAAAGCTTTCTCAAAAAACTTCTTTTTGCCATTGAAAACAATGGCTTGTTAACCCAGGCCAAATGAGCACGATTGATCCAAACTGTAAGTTCGGTGATGCTTCGTCTGTCTGTATGGAGCAGGGATGGAAGGACAAAGAGATCTTTGTTTTCCAGAGACCTATGTCTATTAATCAGTATCTAGAAACAGTGCTTTGTTATTTTTAGCAACAAATGAGGTGCTAGCACTCGTAGCTTGATCAAATATAAAATGCCTTTTCTACGCTCTCCCTCTCCTGGCACCTCCCCACTTCTCTATTCCCATTGGTATATGAACGTGATGTTCTGATCAGATACGTATGAAGAGAAGGGAATGTTAATTTATTTGAGACAAATATGAACATCTCTACTTTGAAAAATGTGGCTAGTACATCAAGTACCAACACGGGCTTGTACTTAACCCTGTTCTTTAATAATTATCACAGTTCTTCTGTAAACACTACCCTCTCGGCTTCAGTTCAATGGGAAGATTCTGATGGCATAAACAGTTTTGGATTTGGTAGTTCACACATAGTAAAAAATGTTTTGTTTTCCCTAAATAATATGGCTTAGTTTTATGATGGCTTTTTTTATCTTATAAATGCCCAGATGTATATTAGTGTTGAACACACTTGACTTTGTAAACTTGTCTAAATAAATTTGATCCGATATTGACAACCCTACTGCCTAATTAATACCATTAGTTTCATTTTTACATTATTTTTCTCTACTCATTTCATTTTATTCAGCTCTCTCTGTTCTGCCTTCTTCCCTTGTGTTTATTTATAAGTATATTTATTCAGTCACAGAACTTGATTGTTGCTGAACTTGACAGCTTGCTGTTTTATAGAAAAGAACCTCTTAATGAAAATACAAGTCAATCCGTCTGAGAGTTGTTTTGATATGCATAATGGAGCAGGCCATTTAATTTAAGATGAGATGAAATAGCCTTGTTAGGGTTTTGGCAGTCCCAGTACCTTACAGAGGAGCACAAGCACCTTCCAGAAGTTCTCTTGGTATTTTCTAGGCCCTTTGTTCCTGGACTTTAATTCTGCAATTCATTTGGGTATCCTACGGAGAGGGGATCTGCCTTTCTAGTCTTCCCCTCTCATTGCCCTCTCTGTTGCTTACAAGCTTTCTTCTTGCTGTAAAATTGTCACTGAGTCCCAGAATAGCAAGAGCCTTGTAGGCATTCTCAAAGTGAATACCTTTAGTTTTTCTCAGCTGTGGCTGAAAGTTGGTGATTGAAGCACATCCAAAAGGGAGACTCAGTCAGCAAGGAAAATGGGGCAAAATTCAAGGAGAAAGCAAAATTATCTTCCAAAAGAACAAATATGAAAAGAATGCTGGCTTCTGCCGGGAGTTGTTTAGTCATCCAGAATGGCTCTTAAACTAGCCTAATCTGCTTGAATTTCTGTGCATAGGCTTTTGAAAACTCAATGTGTTCTCCTTTGTATTCAAAGGTTTTTTTTGTTGTTTTTTTTTTTTAAATGGGTCTGGCATTTAACAGGCAGGAAAGATCATGATTCTTCACCATTAAGCTTCCACTGAGCGTTTCAGTCGTGATATTTCTGATTAATGATGAGGCTGGAGAATATCAGGCGTTTTCTCTATCTTGCAAAACTCAGACATGATTCAAAACCAGCCTCCATAGCTCACACCAGCCTCAGTCACCTGAAAAAATGATAGTGTGGAATCAGAATTTATAGTCACCACAAAGGGAGTCTCTTGGAATTAAGTGGGTAGGGAAAATCCTTTCCTTGTTTTGGGAGAGGAAAGAGATTTTGTCTCCCATATTCTGCTTCTACTCTGTGCTCAGTGTGGGAGAGTTAAAAAAGAAATCCCCAGGACTTCCCTTAGGATAGCTCACCTCATCATTTCCACACTTGCCTCCTGGTGGCAGTGGAGAAAGTTCTCAGCAAAAGCCTAGCAGTTCTAGCCTTGAGTCAGACACACAGATCCTCCTTTAACTGAAGTTAGAAGGAAAACAGAAGGATTTTCTTTACTCAGGTACTAAGAGGAGAGACTGGAAGGAGAACCAGATTTATTTAACCTAAAACTACATTGATGTCCTAGCAGGATCATAATTCCTATGGTGTTACAAAGTACTAACATTTGAATAATGTGAAAAGCTTTATGATACCAGAAAAATATAATCTCAATTGAGTAGCCAACAAAGATAAATCAGATTTGAGGATTATCTGGTTGCAACATCAATTACCACATTATTTAATTCAACAAATATCTACTGAGAGCCCACCATGAGCCAGGCCCCATCCTGGGTGCTGAAATAGAGTAATGAACAAACAAATGATGATCCCTGCCCTCTGGGGATTAAGCTCTAGTTGGGAAGATGTTCATACTAAATATATGAAATAAGTACTCAGGTGGTCTGTTAGGTGGTGATAACTACTATGGCCACAAGAAAAAGTGGAGCAGGTTAAGGGGGATCAGGCACGTATTACTATTCCACTGCAGGGTCAGGATTGGACTTCGTTGAGAAGGTGGAGTTTTAGCATAGACTTGAAACAGGTGCTTGGGTAACCCCTGAGGATACCTGAGTAGCTGGAGGAAGAGTGCTTCAGGGGGAGGAACTTGCTAGAATAAAAACCTGGAGCAGGAAAGTGAGGATGTTCAAGAGAGGTCAGCTGCATGGAGCAGAGTGTAGGAGACTGGGAAAATGTGCGCTCTGGGGGGCAATGGGAGTCCAAATCAAGGGTGTTGGCTTTTCTTTTTAGTGAATTGGGCAGCCATTAAGGTAGAGAATAACGCCTTATGGTTTAAGTTTTAAAAGGATCATCTTGCTTCTTTGTTGAGCATAGACTGTAGGGGGCTGGGGCTGAGGCAGGGAGGGCGGTTCGGAGGCTCTTGTAGGGACTGGGTGAGGGATGGTGGTGGCTCATCAGAGCTGGTGAAGAAAGGTGGTATTCTAGATACACTCTGAAGATCAGCAGTCAAGGTTTACTGACTGGATAGAGGGTTCCAGAGAAAGAGAGGAGTCGGAACTAGAAGGATAGAGTTGCCTTTAACTGCAATGGGAAAGGCTGAGCTGTTTGGAAATGTTGGAGATCTTTCTAAAGATATCTGAGTGGACATGTAGAATAGGCAGTTTGATATAAAAGTCTGAAGTTATGGAGAAAGAAGCGTGAAAGTGGTTGACTTATAAATAGAATTTAAATCAGGAGACTGAGTGGGATCTCTGAGGAGGTGAATGTTGATAGAGACGACATGAGGACCAGGGATTGACCCTGGGGCACTCTGGCTTCAAGAGCACGGAAGAAAGAGGAGAAACCAGCAAAGGAGACAGAGGAACAGCAGCCAGTAAGGTAGGAGGAGAGTCAAGAAATTTGGAACCCTGGAAGCCAAGGGAAGGAAGCCAGTGATGGATCAGCCATGTCAAATGCTTGTAGGTAAGGGTGACTGCAGATGGATGCTGGAGTTGGCAATATCAGGGTCACCTTGCCTTTCACAAGAGGAGTATTAGTGGAGTAGTGGGGTCGAAAGTCTGGTGGGAGTTAGTGTAAGAGAGAATGGGAGAAGAGGAACTGGAGGAAGTGAGTACAGATGATGCTTTTAAGGGCTTTGCTGCAGAGAAGAGTAGAGGAGTGGCCAGGAGCATTTTCTGCTCTCTGGCTGGCTCCAAGGAGAATCCCTCACATTTTATACAAATGCAGTTAATATATAACTATTCAGGCCTTCTGTGTTTTTATGAAGTAGTTATGTACCATCAGCATAGAACTTTGGAACCAGATGAGCCTGACAAGGTCATTTCAGTTAATCTCCCACCTAACAAAGGAATCTTTCTATAATATTAATACAACAAATACACCTTTTTTTTTTTTTTTTTCATATGCCACCTAAGGATCCAGAAGTGAATAAGGCATAATTCCTTCTCTTGAGGAACATATATTTTTAGTGGGAGGAAGCAGGCATATATGCTTCCTGTGTGATAAGTGTTATGATAGATGCACATACAAAATACTGTGAAAGCACAGGGGAAAGAAAACTTGACTTGGGAAAGTTAGAAAAACCAGTATGCATAAAAAGCTGCCATCTGAACTAGATCTTAAAGATGAGCATGATGTTTTCCAGACAGTGCTGGGGAGAATCCCTTTTCCAGATGATAATCCAGCTTGCTCTGTTTGCATGCTTATAGCTACAGAGACCTCGCTACGTTATAAGGCCAATTCCATTTTAAATAGCTATAGTTGTTGCAAATCCACTTCTTATATTGAGACAAATAGTGCCTTCTAATATTTCTACTCATTATTCCCAGTTTCCCCCTCTGGTGCTAATGGTCAAAGCCTTACATTTTTACCACATAGGTCATTTCTGTATTTGAAAATAGATATTATGCTCTCTTTTAAGTCTTCTCTTCCCATATTGATAAAGAGGGAAGTGAATAGTCTCAGGTTGGGTTGCCTGGGAAGCAGACTCTGAGAATGAGGTTGGTGTACAGGTGGTTTGTTGGGGAGTGCTCTTGAGATCAGTGCTGTGAAAGGGAAGGGAAGACTGAGCAGGAGTGGGCAGAGGGGAGAAGTAGAGGTAGGAAGTGGTTTTAATGGAAATTCCAGCCAACCCTGTTGGGAGTTCTGAAGATAGACTGATCCTTCAGAGCTGTCCAGAGTTAGAGCAAAGACCAGGTCTTTAATTCCATGACAACCAGTCATTGGGCCAGTTTACTCCAGCCAGAGGGCATGACTTTGGGCAAGATGGTTCTCTTTTGCTTACACAATCCCCAAAGTCACTGACGGCTGAAACCTATTGCCAGGGTGCTCTCAGCAGCTGGAGTAGTGAATCCTTTATTTCTGAAGTGGGTCTGTAGGGGCTCTGGGTGAAGCAAAAGAAGAATATCATGCACTGCTAACTCTTTTGACAGTTATTTTCTGAGAACAGGTAATACAATGAAAAAGTACCTGTTTTTTTGTTTCTTATTAGCAGCCAAACACCATGAACACCTATGTGATGGGGGTTAGAAATAATGATTGTAGACTGATGAGGTCTAATGTACAATTGAGCCTTTCCTGTGCCAATTGCTCATCTCAGTCATGGTGGCCCTTTCTATAGGAATGCTTTAAAGGTGCTCTCAAGGCAAGTTGAAGAAGTACATTCATGCAAAAAATGTGACTGGGACTCTTTATTAGGAGAAGGAGACTGCTCCAAGGACTCCTGCACATCACCGTTTTGTAATGATATTGGGAGATAAAATGTAAGTGGGGAAACATATAGTAAGCTGCATGCTGAACAATGTCCCTGTCCTTCATCCTAGAAGATGACACTTCTCGTGGTGATCATAATGCATGCTGGGTGACTGCAAGGATGGATGTGTGGCCACCAGTTCTTTCCACACCACACACACATGAAGATCACTCTTTGATTTGTGGCTATGGCCATAATTTGCAAAGCCTGTCACTGCTTGCAAGTTATAGTTAGCCCAAAGCTTTGTTGAAAAAGAGCTGTCCCATTCCCGATTACCATACACCAGATTGGTGTGTCAACTAAATTAATAACATGGGACCACTCATTATACCAGGAAACATTTGCCCGGGCTATAACTCTGTCTCTTAATTTCCGTTTGGCTTCATTAACCTCCTCTTGATGCCACAGATAAAATTGTGATAATAAGGCACTCTTATTTAGTGAAGATTGTCAAGATAAAGTGGTGGAACTGGACATTGATGGGAGCGGAGGAGCCAGGAAAGGGGTGATTTAGGGATGATGGAATTAGAAGTAAGATGAGGACATGATAGGGGTGAGATGGAGCTGTGTTATTTTTTCTCTTTTCTTACTTTCCCCACGCATTGGCTTTCTTCACATAGTCGCTGGCAGTTTCTTAGGAGTTCATTTATAATTGTGAGAGAGTTTTAACAGAAGACTAAGAGAGGAGAGGGTCAGGTTGCTTATATAATAGATTGGTTTTCTTTTAAATTCAATATCATTAGCACAGGCTCATTTACAATGGACCTCCATGGGTTTACTCTCACGGCTACCTCTCCATAAGTATTTGAACCAGCTGTGTTTTCACTGTAGATGGAACTATGTGGGTGTTCAAGAAAGTCCTTGTGATAAGACATGTTCATTTATCATAGAATGGGTAAACTTTTTACAAGTGGGGTCCCTTTCATCCTGAGCCTGTACATTTTAAGGATTTTTTGGAAGCCTTTGTCACTTTGTTATATATCTACTGTGAAAACTCAACTGAAAATATGTCTCAGAGAATCACCCAAAATCCCTTGAGCTGGATGTACAACAAGAAAAACAAATGGCTATTTATTTAAGTGATAGTCATTCTGGGAGGGTTGTTCTGTCACTTGCCTTCCTGTCCTGTGGTTGTGGATCTCTGTAAGTCCCTGACAAGTCTTGGAATAATTAAACACTGTTGTTTTGGATCCCCACTACAGCCTATAACCTAAGGACAAGGTCCACTTCACTGGAAAAGCAAAACCTGTATTGCAGCGGGAGAAAATCGGGAGAGGGGGTTGGCTGCAGTTTGCAATAGGCACACATGAAATCGTTATTTTATTCCAAATTATTCCCACTCCCCCGCCCAGCCATTCTTGGTGCCCCACCCTCTTTACATTTCTGAGTTGCATAGTCCTGCGGGGCTCCTCTTTGCATGTTTAAGCCAGGGGAGGAAGCCATGATAAAATCATTTTACCCTTTTCAGAAAGACTCATCCCCAATGACTAAGCATCTACTGTTTCCTTCTGGATAGCCTGTGGGAATTGTGAAAAGTCCAAGCCACACAAAGCAACAGGAGCTCTGGCAGAGCAGAGGGGCTGGCAGCTTTCATTGCTGAACCAGTGTCTTTGGACACCAGCTGCATTTTTTTCAATAGTGGGTGCCTCCAGGACTCTCAGCAATCTCTCCCCTGTACCACAATATGCTCCTGATCTAAGAAATAACTGTATAATCTGTTTAAAAGCCTGGTCGATTGTCACTGTATTTTGAAGCTCTAGTCTGGGAGATTAAAAAGGAACTGCCACTTTGACAAAGACGGTTTTGTTAGCCCTGACTGTTATAAAGTGGAGATGAACCATCAGATAGAAGATAAGCACACTGACCAAGAAAAGGGATGCCACCACCCTGCATGATGTCAGGGGAGAATGGACCTTGAGAGATGGACAAGGGTCTTCATGTTGTGCTTTCGGATTCTTCTAGCTGGAAGGTGGAGATAAAATGCAGGGTGTGGCATCTCAGAACAGCAAGAGAAACACAACTTCAGGTGGGAGAAATTAAAAATGGCTCCTTCCTCAAAAGAGGGCAGAAGCAGAAGATGCTCAGAACTGACAGAGGCTTATGTGTGTGATGCAGAGGTCAGACCAAGACCTGGGGCATCATGCATGCAAGAGAAAGAATGCTCTTCTGTAAGTTGCTCTAAAATAAAGCTTAGTCACATCTGGGCTTGAATACAAGTTATTCTAACTTGTGGCTTAGATATTGTTTGAGCCTTACTCTAACTTGCATACCTCATTGTCAGAGTAGAAGACAGAGATAAAACTAATTGTGCTTTAATTTAATAGATATACCTTTATAGAAAATATACCGATGAAATCTTGTACTGTACATACCCTAATATGCATACCGAATCCCGCCCACCTGCTGGGCCAGTGTGCCTACACCCCCTTTATAGGTAGGTTTGCCTGTAGCTTGATGGCATTTCGGATTGTTCACTCCGACTGAGTAATATGCATCCACAACTAAGAGTCCGAAGGGCTTGAGAAATGGAAAGTGTGTGTGCCTGCGCGTGCGCGTGTGTTTGCATGATTTCTTGGAGAGTAAAACCTGACCTGAACTGGCATGAGGCCATTTAGAGTCTTTACCCCACTTTATGAAACTCTCCATATGTTTTACTATAGAAATATTAGCGTATTAGATTCTTAGGAAGCTGTCTTGGGCTCTGGCAGTAGCCCCAGAGATTTCAGACAAGGAGTGTGTGTAGACCTATGTAGAATTTCTCTGGCTCTAGGAGATAGCTTTGGGAAGAAAGGTATTACAAGTGTTTGCAGCTGAAACATATTCAATTAGAAAGGCATTATGTGAAAAGGTAAATAATGGACACAAACATTTCTATTCAATTGGTTCAAAATTTCCCTTGCCATCTTTGGTTTGATTTCTCTTTCTCTCTCTCTTTACATTCTTACTATTCTAGGATGAGTCTTCCATGTTCTTCCAGTTTGGCCCATCGATTGAACAGCAAGCCTCCGTAATGCTCAACATCATGGAAGAGTATGACTGGTACATCTTTTCTATCGTCACCACCTACTTCCCTGGCTACCAGGACTTTGTGAACAAGATTCGCAGCACCATTGAGAATAGCTTTGTGGGCTGGGAGTTGGAGGAAGTCCTCTTGCTGGACATGTCCCTGGATGATGGAGATTCTAAGATTCAGAACCAGCTCAAGAAACTTCAAAGTCCCATCATTCTTCTTTACTGTACTAAGGAAGAGGCCACCTACATCTTCGAAGTCGCTAACTCAGTAGGGCTGACCGGCTGCGGCTACACGTGGATTGTGCCTAGTCTGGTGGCAGGGGATACGGACACGGTGCCCTCGGAGTTCCCCACGGGGCTCATCTCAGTGTCCTATGATGAATGGGACTATGGCCTCCCTGCCAGAGTGAGGGATGGAATTGCCATAATCACCACCGCTGCTTCCGACATGCTGTCTGAGCACAGCTTCATCCCGGAGCCCAAGAGCAGCTGCTACAACACCCACGAGAAGCGGATCTACCAGTCCAACATGCTGAATAGGTGAGTGTGGCAGCGGGCACGCTGTCGGCGGGGGCGGGGTTCAGCTTCCAGGGCTGGGCTGGGCACGTGGAAAGAGTGGGAAGAGCAGTTCAGGAGGCCACAGGCTGAAGGCTGGCCACTGGGATGGCCGTTGTTCGTGACAGTGTGAGTGTTTCGGGTCTGAAGCGTGCTGTGGCTGTGCGCTCGTTCTGAGAAATACAAAACAGCTCCCACTTATTGAGCACTTAATATGCGCTGGGAGTTACTCTAAGCATATTGCAGTTTTTACCTCATTTAATCCTCAAAGCAACAACTCTAGTAAACAGGTTTTAAAATTTGTTTCCATTTTACAGTACAACGGAGTAAGGCTTATAGGTATAAATTGTCCAAAGTCACACTGCAGGTGGGAGGCTCATGGGGAGTCGAACCCTCTCTGGTCATCATGTACGTGATCACTCGGAAAGACACCACAGGCACAGAAAGGAGGGGGGACCAGCCCACTGATCTCCCTTTGCAGTGCCGGGAGGAAGTGGAGAGTAGGTTATATGGGTGGGTAGGCACATGAACAGGATGCTTCCCTTGGTTTTTCTCTCTTTTGCCTCTCCTCTCTCTGCCTTTAAGAGTGAGGATGCTGCTGTAGAGGCAGCTTTTATGGCTGCTCTCAGTCTTGTTTATTCAGTAAGAAGATAAGGGTGGAATTCTGCTTCTCTGACCTCACCTCATAGCCCAGCCATAATTGCAGAGTATCCTCAAAGGGGTAATCATGTGACCGTGTGGGGCAGGAAATTCTATAGGGTGCATTTATATTTTAGTTATTTGTATAAAACTGCTACATATGCATGTTGTAAAAATCGGAACAATATAGAAGAGCACAAAGAAGAAAATAAAAATGACCTTAAATCTGACTAATGAGAAATAATCATTGTTGAAAGAATTAGTGAGCATCTTTCTAGACAGCTCCCTGTGCATGGAAACCTATGTGGATACAAATCTATAATTTTACGTTAATGGAAATGTATATATGCTTTTCAATAACCTGACTTTCTTTTCCTCAACAATGTTTTGGGCATCCGTTTTAAATTTAACAACTATATTAGACATATAGCAAGGTATTCAGAAAAACTCAGTACGTGCTCAGGTCCCCACCATTCAGCTTAAGAAATAAGATCTGAGAAAGTGTACTGTGGGGAGGTCGACATACATTTAGTGGAGGCTGAATGTGTTCCTACTTATCCTTGTTTAACTTCTGGAAAGGAGTTGGACTGTTGCCTCTCAGTTAGGCTTCTAAATTCAGAGTTGAAACTAAAACTAGTATTAATGTAGCTGTATCTGTGCTCCAGTCCACATCTTCTCCCACCTTGAACTTGGCTCTTTCTGCCATCCCTCGTTATCACTGCTTGCTTGGTATTGACTGGCTTGGTTTTCTTCCTCCCTCTGGTAATTCTGTCTCAGGCTCCTTGGCACACTCTTTTACTTCCTTTACACATCTTTGGATATTAGTGCTTCTCAGGGCTCTGTCCTAGGCCCTCTTCTTTTCATATCCGTTACCAAGGATACAGTTAATGTCTGTAAACTACCCCCAAATTGATATATCTGGCTGCAATCTCTCACTTGAGCCCCAGGTCAGTATCTCTAACTGTTACTAGATATGTTTCTTTAGAACGCACCATATCCAAAGCTGATGGTTTTCTCCTCCCACCTATTCTAGCCAAATCTGCACCACCTATAAAGGCTACATCCTATTACCCAGTTTCCCATAATAAAAATTTCCAATGCCCCTGATTCTGTATCCCTGACACCTAATAGCCAGTCAAGCATTTTTCTGTGGGGTTGCCCCTGGAGTACTCCCACTTATTTGCATCTCTGTGCCATATCCCAGTCCACCTCTTCTCACCTGCATTGCTGCAGGGCCTCTTCAATATCTCCTGGCTCTCAGTTCTGCTTCTTTTCAATTTACATTGCAGCCAGAGTGATCTAAAATGAAAATGTGATGCCATCAGTCTCCTACTCACTGCCTTTCAATAGGTCTTTATTGCCCCTGTAACAAAGTCCCATCTCCTTAATATGGTTCGCCAAGTCTTCCACAGCATGGGCCCGCCTGTCTCTCCAAAACTGCCGCATGCTACTCTCTGCCTTAAACGCCGCATTCCCGCAATACTGAACTTACTTTAGCTCTTTGAGAACACCATGTCCGCCCTCACCTGCAGCCAGTGTGCGCTGCGTAATCCCTTCCCGCCAGTACACAAATGCAGATGCTCCTTTACCTGTCTCAAGCCCTTCATTCAGGTTTCATTCTTGGCATCGCTTCCACTGGGAAGGCTTTCCCAAACCCTGGACTAATATCACCCTGTAATAAGCCTTTAATGCATCTTGTGCTTTAACAATAAAGCCACTCTTCAGACTGTTATAATTACATGCTTTATTATCTCTCTCCCCAGTAATTCTGAGAAAGCAGTGACCTTTCTGTCTTACTCATTTCTATGCCCCCCAATCCTAGCACAGTGTTTGTCTCAGGGAAGACCCTTGGAGCGACATCCTCCAAGATGCTGAGCTGTCCAGTGCATACTTCCCTCCAGGAGCTTTCTCATTCTGCTCCCCTTTGCAAGATAATAGAGAGTTCCTTTAATAACCCACTATTCATTCTGTTCTGTACATTCATGTTTTCTCCCCCTGGTTTTGGTGTTAAATTTAAATCTGATTTAGATTATTTTACCAAGTGTTAGTTCATTTTCAAAAAAAGGTTAACTATGGAGGAATATTGAAACTAAAGCCTTTGCTGAACAACACAAGGAAATTAAGTGGGTGTTACTTTAAAGTCCATAAATATGGTCCAGGAGTACCTGCTTTTATCTTAAAACTTCCTCTGGGAAAACAGGGATCTGCAGGTATTATTATTTCCCATCTGGCTTACTTTACATTAGATGTAAATGTTTTTTCTCAAGCCTGGCCTCTAACCACTGTATCTTTAAAACCACAGTTGGTTTGAACCTTGGTTACCATCTCTTATGGCCACTCTGGAAGGTAGCCTTCCTAGGTTCTCTGTACTCCTTCCTTAGGGGTTATTGTCAAGATAGCCACAGATGCCCACTTCCATCTTCTAAGTATAGCAGTCTTAAAAGGAACAGGGATTGCACACTATTCACAAATCCCTCCAGGACCAGTGTGGAGCTGAGAGAAAAAGTCCACCTTCACTCGATCTCCCAAGGATACAGTGTAAAAAGTGTCTTCAGACTTACCAACATACTTTTCCACTAAGACATTTCCTCTGTGAACTTTCTCTTCTGCCCCAGTCCCATGATTTCTCTAGAATTCTGTGTCTAACTCTGTGGGACATCTTCTCTTGGCCGTTTCCCTGTCCATATCCCTGCATCCCTCGCTCATCTTCATTGTCTTTTCCTTCCTCTCCTCCCAAATGCAGCTTCTCATGATCCTTGAATCCAATCCCTAGCCTCTCTTGGAAATATATTAATATATTTTTCTATCAGGATCCAGAAAGGATTGGGGTTGACTAATGGGGACAAGAAGGCACCCTCCTCAAAGTCTGAGCTGTTATCACCGGGCACAACGCTCAAAATCATCAGTGGGATTCAATTAAGCCCTCAGTCCTTCCTTCTACTTATCCTGGTCTGAAAGCACACTCTTCCTCCCTTCGGAGCTCCAGTCTCACTAGGGTCACTCTTTTAAATAAGAAACCAAGCAGCACACCATTTAGCAGCAGCAGGAAATCTTTGCAAAATAAAATTGTTGCAAATGGTTGGTTGTTTTGTGAGGATGGCCCTCTGTTGGCCTGCTGCTCATCTCTGCCACAGCAGTGGGAGGAAGGCCCCTCTGGGAGTGACCCAGCCCTAGGAAGACACCAGGAATACAGAGTTAGGAAAGGGTTGTCCTCTTATCTTCTGGACACCCAGCAGCATTACCAGGCCCTGTCCTGCCCAGAAGCATTATAAGGGGAGGTGAAACCCTCCTTTATTCCTGACCAGACTATGGCTTTCTTTTCATGTGAGGCAAACTCTTAAGTCTAGACTTAGGGAACAGGGACAAGAGGTTCTGTGATATCCTTGAATGCCAAAAAGAGATGCATATTTGAAGGGATTCACTTGTTACTGAAGGAAGAAATTTTTTAAATGACAAACATTCTCAGAGTGGATCCTTAAAATGAACTATTTTAGTTCCCTAGTAAATAAACTTTATCATGTGCCAATCCAAATTCCTTACTGACTTCTTCTTAGCTCCTTGAAGCTCCTTCAGCTATAGACTCTCTGACTATCTGCAAATAGGCTTTAGGCTGCTGGACAAATCTTTTTACCTGAGTAGTAAGACAAATACAGAAACCAGTTGAATTTGAATTTCAGATAAACAACGGATCATTTTTTTTAAGCATCTGTCACAAATATTGTCTGGGACATGCTGATACTAAAAGATAATTTGTTGTTTATCTGAAATTCGAATTTAACAAAGTTCCTGTATTCTTTGCTAAATATGACAACCCTATTTTGAACACTAATAATTAATTTTCTGTTGGAACTCTGTGACTTTCATTTATGCTTTATTAGTAAATGTACTACAGTGTCCTATACCAGTGATTTCACCTTTTTCATCTCATGGCACACTTAAACTAATTACTAAAATTCTGTGGCACACCAAGAAGTACATATTTTTGTCAATTTGAAAAAAAAAAAAATGGTATAATTTTGATCTTTCACACCAGACGGCTACTGTTGTGTTTGGCTGTTGTCATTTTTTTATTTGACAGTCTAAGAGAAAAGAGGTCAGTGCCCCTGACTAAATAGTCAGGTATTGTGTGTTTTAAAAATTCTTGCGGCACACTGGTTGAAAATCACTGCCCTATACCATAGCCTAAGGCAGGCTGAGAGAGTTTTATTCCAACTGGGAACTTTATTTGATTGAAAGAGTTAGAGAATTTCTAATGCCATGCATTTTCCAAGTAAGGACCTTCTTAGTCCCTGAGAAAAGTCTGAAAACCTTTTGGTGCCAGATGATCTGAAAGTGTTGAGAGTAGGCCAGTTGTCTAAACCCTTCCTTATCTCCTGGAGCTAGAGCAGAATTGTTAGCTATTAGTAGACACACGTCTGTATTTTTCCTTTATCACCTCGTGGGGTGGGGGTAGTTAATGGTTATTTTCCTTTTCAACGTGCTCTCTAATACTCAGTTGGTCTGTTTCTGTCACTCGGGTGATGGCACACCTGCCACTCACCTCTAGGCTCTCTTCTGTCCTGAGGATATAGTGTTACTACTTTTCATACTTTTAAACTTGTAGAAAAAGCAGATGCTCTTTGAAATGGCTGGATTTCAACATAGCATACCTCTTATGAATCTTGCCTAATTATTTTTCCCCAGTGTCCTCAGTTTTCCTACTCAACATATGTTTTGCACCCACCCATCCTAGTTCTTCCTTCTTCATTAAAGTTGCCATCTCAAAAGGCCAGAATCCTCTTCCTGGCCTAGCTTTTGAGAGATGGCGATAACTGATGTGAAGAAAGGTGCTTTCTAGGTTCTTATTAAAAGAGCTGCAATGAACAGATCTTCCTTTAACCTTGAGCAGACTCCCCTCCTTGGAACGTTTGTATTAGCTGGACTGCACCCGTGGGATGCCCTCTTGACTCTCTTGGCCTGGAAAATGCTAAGAAGTTAAGAAACAAATGAAGAATTGAGTCCATAAATTTTTAGACACTATGGGCAAAGCTGCTTGGTTAGTACCCATCTCTGGTGGTTATTAAATGTTCATGGAGTGACCAGCATAGACAGATTTATGGTAAGACAAATATGTACTGTAGGTGAACTAAATACAATTTACATGTGTGACTCAGTCAAAGGCTCTGTAAGTGCATAATTATAAGTGGAACATCAGGCATAGTGGCCCTTCATCTGACTAAAGAAGTCCACTGGGATCTAAGGAAAGCTACGTTTTCATATGAAATGTGAAGAAACACCTGTGTATACAGAGAGAGACTTCATCTGCTCTACAGAAGGAGATATAAATTGAGGAAATAACTAGAGAATCTAATAACTATCCTAAAAGACATGTTCAATGCTCATTGTAATTCAGGCAAAGCAAGCTTTAGCTGTTCATGGAAGAATGACGGAGTGTGAGGATCTTCAAACTCTTGTTTTCTTCCAGCCTTTCACTTTTTCATATCAGATATATAGATGGTCACTTCTGTAAGTGATCTTTGCTTCTTTCCCTTACATTCGAACCTGTGAAGAGTGTTCTCAGTGTTTAACTTAACACTGAGAGCCCTACATGGTTCTTTCCCTAATTGCTATTTAATCCTGTGGCCGAATTGTCGAATTTAAAACTTAGCCGTGCATATTCGGCGCTTCTTTTCCCTTTCTTTGCCCTGTGTCCCTTCTCTTCCACTCCCCCCCACTCTTTTACATCTGCTTCTTCTTCCTTCAAAAAACTATTTACAATTTGGAGGAGAGGGCAGGAGACAAAGGGGGGAAGTGAATGGGAAAAGGATGACAGAAGACAATTTTTTGGGTGGAGGGAGATGCATTTAGTGCTGGGAGAGAAGACACAGGTGGTACACTGTAGGAATAGGATGGTCTCGAGGACAGAGGCAAGATCAGAGTAGATCAATGACGCTCAGTGGACAAAGCAGACAGGTCACAAAGGACATGGGTTGGTGGCGACGGTAAGGGTTAAGAAGAGGGTCATGAGGTATGCGCTCAGAAGCCACCCCGTTGTCAGTGTGAGGAAGTTATTAACTCCGGGATTGGTTGCCTTTCTGAGTGTCAACTGCACACCAGCATTGTGAGTGATCTAATTTGATCCTTGCGAAAATCTTAATCCATGCAAATGTCCTCAGGATTTCCTGATTACCTGTTTAAAAGGGTAATTTGCACTTCCCACCCTCCCAAGCATTCCGTATCCCATCTCCTGCTTTATTTTTTCTGTAGCTCTTATCTGACGTACTGCATATATTTTATTTTTACGTATTTTGCTGTCTCACTCCTCTTGGTTGAATTCAAGCTCTGAGAACAGGACTTCTTTTAACCTCTGTGTTCCCAGCACAGTGACTGATAGATTGTGTAATCTTGATAAATATCTGTCAGATAAAAGCATAAGTGAAGATAGGAATCATTATCCCCATTTTATATGTTTCTAGGAAACCTGAGGCCCAGAGCCCCCCCAGCTTAGGCTGTGTGATGATGCCTGGATCCGCCTGGGGGACCTGGATGTCAGCTCCTTACTGTGTGCGCATTAGCCAAGCTTTGAAGAAATCCCAGCTTCCCTTAATATCAGAGCATTAGAGTTGGAAGAGTCCTTGCTGCTCATATTATCCATCCCTTTCAGTACATGGATTCTCACAGAACAGACGATAGAGTGATGAATGGATTTTATAAATGTGAAAACAAAATCTCAGAGTGGTCACTCATCTATTAGAGGCTGGACGGGCACAGAACCCAGGTGTCCTTATGGCAGGAGCAGTGCTCTTCACAGAGCATGCTGCCTCTTAGCTGCTTGACTGTGTCCTCAGAAGGACTGGCAGGCAGCCAGGGCTTTCCGGTTAACCTTTGCCCTGGCCTGGCAATGTCCCCATGATTCTTGCTCCCTTGGTTCTTACCCAGGCAAGGGTGCAGTTTCAGTTAATGGGAATTGAAGGTGGTGTTATTTAGGAATTGAGTGGGATCATTTCTCCATCTGCTCGCTCTCCCCACCAGAAGATAAAGGCTGGCTGGGTGGGGGTAAGAATGGGGGCGAGTTGCCAGAAAGCTAGAGTGCTGTCATGTGTGGTTACTGACATGGGCCGGAAGCCTGAGCGAGGGCTAGACCGCAGCCGACCAAGGTCAGCTTAACTGACAGGAGCTTCTTGAGACCAGAGATGGTGTTCTGGCTTTTGCATCTATATATAGGACCTCACATATTTGAAATAAATAATGGTTTGAGCCTGTCTCTTTGTTTCCTCTCCATGGATGTGTCAGGGGCGCATAGGTGGTCATCTGCTGGGAGAAATCTCCGGGACCTGATGTGGCTGATAAGGATTTAGAAGAAGCAGGGTGTTCAGCCTGCCTGGTTTTCAGAAGTGGTTGCTAAGGGATCTGAACCAGCACTGCAGACAGACGCACACGTAGAAGCTGGTGAGAGGGTGAGCAGGAGCTGGGCAGAGGAACCTGCCCTTGACTTTCAGGCTGTGATCAGTGGCGCATTCTCTTCCGGGAGCCCTGGTGGGGTTAGTGCGCCCAGACTGGCACTGGTCCCCAAGCTGGGCTGGCTGGTCACACATGAAGGAACTGCTGCTGACAGATTAGAGCTCCCCACTGCTGAAATCTGTTCGCTCTTGTCCAGCTTCCAGCAGCAGCAGCCGGCCGGGGGCTGCCTACTGCCTCCCTCGCCGCCGCTCAGGCTTTTCCTTTCCCTCATTCATTACTGATTCACACCGCCCCCCACCTTTCTCTTTCTTCTTTGCCATCTCTTTCCCTATAGGGTGTTATGTTCATTGATCTTTTGCTGCCCATCTTTTCTTCTCACCAGCTTTCATTTAAAGCTTCCCTTCCTTTAGCTTTCTGTGTTCATAAATGACCACACGTGGGATTCTTGCACATACACATACTTACATGTGCATGTATTATATGTCCATACAGCACATCTTTATGTATGCACATTTGCATCTGTCAGCCGGAGTAAAGCATTATTGAAAGAACTGGATAAGGCACTTTTCCATATTAAATTTGATGGCATAAGAAAAGTTGAGTGTGGGATAAAAGTTGGGAGGAAGCCTTTAAAATGGCTCGTCTGGAATTAGCTTTGGTGAATATCAACAAGGTATTTCCTTCCAATCTGATTCCACTTTTAAAGTCTTGATAACTTTAAGGATAGTTGCTAAATAACCGCATCACATGTATTGTTTGGGCAAGGGAGGTAGATGCAGTAGTCAAGTGGTTCTATATACTTTCAAGAATCCCTAATGTCTTCTTTTTCTAAAGGAAATGTTTTCTGTGACAAAGCAATGGAAATAGCCATGGGAGCCACACTGAATATCATATCATGTTGTAAAACAATATCATCTTCATCCTAAGTGGTCTTTTGCAGAATTCCCTAAAAAGGATCACAGGTGCAGTCCAGATGAGGATATGTGTCAACATACATTTAGCTTTTGACATAAATCCTGATGATCAGAAACTTCAAGTTGTTCATTATTAGAATTAGTAATTATTAGAATTAATAATTGTAAAAAGTGAGCATTTTCATACAGGGAATCCTCATGTCTGTCATCTCACTGGATCATTACAATGAACCTGTGAGGACTGCTATTCACTGCACGGATTGACTCTGGATACCAACAGAGAACACTTGGATTCTTCCTTCCTTTAATTTTCCCAACAGCTTTTCCAGATACGTACAACCATTTTCCCTCTCCTTGAACAACAATCTAGGAACTTTTATTTAGGCAAAAATAGCACAATAGATTTTAGTTCATAGATTTCAATATGTCAGTTTTTCTCTCTTTATTGAATGTAGAGGAAAAGCCAGGGGTGTGTGTGTGTGTGTGTGTGTGTGTGTGTGTGTGTGTTATAGACTATGACTTAAAATTGTCAGTGATCCCGAGGCTACACAGGATCATTATTCTCATTGCTCTGTAACCACATCTCATGTGTGTTCACACACAGACTTCTTTTTTTTACCTGGAAGAGGAGAGGTTACCTGTTTAACAGTCTGATGTATCTGGAACATAACCACAAACCACGGAGAAAGCAGACAAAGGCTTTGAACAAAAAGTACTGACATAAAATTTTTGTCCTAAAGTAAATGTAGTTTATTTTAACTCAGAGTTCATCTACTTGAATTTTATACATATTTCTAAGAAGTTTGTGGAGAGTTGGATTAGATATGGCATAGAGCATCAGTAACCCAGTTTCAACATGATGCATAAGCAGATTTAGGTGGTCTGTCTAGAGCTGGCATGGTACCTGCCTGACCCAGACTTCCGCTAGCTTTCTACTTTTTTGTTTATAAGATATGGCCTTCACCCCCAAGTCCAAGACAGCTGTAGAAGTGCAGTGTCAAGCAGCAGATTGAAGTTAGAAAGAAAGGAAGATAAGCACTTTTGCTTTTAAGAAGATTATCCAGAAATTGCACACTGCTTATAGCTGTTGGTTAGAAATCATTCCATGGCCACAGCTAGCTGCAAGGGAAGCTGGGAAGATTATTTTAGTTTTTGACTGGGGCAGTTAAAAATAAAAATTCTGTTACCTAGAGAGAGTGAAGGCCATATCTTTGGTAGGCAGCCAGTAGTGTCTAAGATACTTGCTTATCTGATTTTCCAGATGACAACAGCTTAGAAATAACAAACATGATGAGAATTCGGTAGGCAAACTGACAGCATTAAGAAATAACAACAACAACAACAAAAAGGTAAAGTGCAGAAAGTACTAGAAAAACCTAGCAGAAGACCTTGAAGGGAACGCTTGTCTAAGACCATTTGGGGCAAAGTTCCATATACTCCCCGAAGGCATATATCCCCTTTAAAACATCCCTGTATAGCAAAGTAGCATAGTCATTGGTAGGTCGTCAATAAGAGCTTAAATTTTATTGACTATCTTTGGTTTAAGAAGTCAGAGAACTCCATAATAACTTGCTGAAATTTTCCACTCAAAATGCTTCTTATATATTAAAAAAAAAGCATGGTACTTAAAAACACTAAGCTTCAGCAATTTAGAAAATTTACTTCAGAAAGGTTATTAAGTGAGTACTATGTGCCAAGTTCTTTATATATTGCCTTTAATCTCAAAAGTACTGTCCAGAGGCAGTATTACTGCCATTTTTCAGAGGAAGAAACTGAGATCCAGAAAGGTTAAGTCACTTGCCTACTTTACGTACAGATAAAGTTGGGTTTCAACCCCAAGGCTTTATGGGTGTACTCTTGCCCCCGTTGCCCATCCTCCTGAGAACTATCTCTGTAGCTGAGGAGGCTGAGTCAGTTAGGCATGACTGATGTGTATGAAGACATTATTAACCTGTGGACAAAGTGGTTTTGTAATAAAGAGTTTCTTTTCTTAGTCTCTGCGCTGAATTCTTGTCCTGAAGCCATGATAAACCCAGCCCGGGAGCAGCATCTGGTGCATACATGTTAGGGGTGTCCCAGACTGAGCCTCTTCACTTCCCCTACGTCCTGAAGTGTATCTCATTTCTAGTTACTGGCCCTGCTGTAATCTCTCTTATGCTTCCTCTTCTGATTGGAAAAGGTGATTATTTTTTCTTATTTTATTCCTGTACATTCCAAAATCCTTTAGCTTACATGGGGAAAAACAACCACTTACAGCCTTTGCAAACCTGAAAGTCCTTGGAATGGATGTGAGAGCAGACTTTCTGTTCTAAAATCTGCTGAGGCTCCTGGAGGTTATGGAGACATTGAAAATAATGTTTTATAATAATAAAACAAAACAGGACCTTGGTCTTTGTCATGATTTACAAAGGTCGAACAGGGCCACTGTTCTTTTGTGACAGGTCAGATAAGTTTGGATTTGTTTAGGGCTGATACTCTGCCAGAGATTGGAGAGAAGTAAAAACAGTGCCATTGGGAGTAAAACAAATGTGACATGTGAGGCCGCTTTTCTGTACCTCACCATGTTACATTCACTGGTAGTTGACTTAGTGACGCATTCAGTCGGTATTTTGATTCCTATTAGGTACTCACCCCTGTGTTAGACGCTGGGCATACAGACAATACACATCATACATTTAATTGGCTTCATGCAGAGTGTGGCATCCACAGAAAATTCTTTTAATTTGCTGGTTTGGACTTATTTTTCTTGTAACCCAAAGTGAATTGCCTAAGAGGCTAGCAGAATGAGCCTAAGAAACCAAGGGCAGAATTTCCGAATTTCCTAGTGCTTCTGACAGAAGACCATGGAGGGTCCCTTCTGCTAGAGAACAAGACAGTGGGTTTAAGGAGGAAAGAACAGTTCCAATATAGTCGATTCTGGCTCAATTCTTTGTGATCTCATTGTTGCAGATTATTAGCCACCTGCGAACTCAAAAAACCTCATAAAAGAATATTCGTTTGAAATACATCAGCATTTCCTCTCCCACGTGCATACACATGCACTTTGTGTGCTCACTCACCAACAAGTTTAAAAATAGGCACCGTGGTGTTGCCATGACTCCCAGCGCCACTCTGCAGCCTTTCTTTCCCTTTGATGTGATTTCACTTCTGAACATGATTTAGCAAGGATCTGACTCAGAGCGGCCTCTAGTGGCTCAATCCTTAGGGAAGTTCTTCCCTCTTGGACTATTCAGCCCAATTCCAAAATTAACCCATACTAGCGACGTTGAACACTTGTGTGTGCAATGAGCTATTCTCTCCAAGTGATCAGCTTTTTGCAGAATCTTTCTCATCGGCCATGAGTGACAAACCAGTTGGTACTTACTGTGTGCTCAAAACTATGGTCAACTCTCCAGGAGTTCTTGCTGTGGAAACGAGACCTGTACCCCATAAACACTGAGAGACAGCAGGGAAACTGGGTGGTGGAGGTGTGATGGCAAATGAAGTAATTCAGATAAAATATGTCTGCTGTGATCATCAGAAGCTAACATTTTCCTTCTTCAGATAAAAGAGTCTTCTCAAATGTATCACCTGATGCTGATTCCACAGCCTCAGGAAGTGTTGATGTGTGACCCACTCCAGTACTGTCTTTAGTTCCCTGTGTTTTGAGTTCCCTGTGTCAGTGCTTCTCAGTCCTGACTGTGTGTTAGAATTTCCTGGGAAGCCTTAAGAAACTATATACAGATCTCAAGGTCCCACCCTACCAAATTCAGATTTAGTTGGACAGGAAGGGGATTAGGGCGTGGAAACAGACATGTATTGAAAGTTCCCAAGTTGATTCTAAAGGGCAGCCAGGGTTGCAAAGCACTGTTCTCAACTCTTATGTTATTTTTGTGGCCCCAATGACCAGAATACAGTGAAGGGCAATGATATCATTTGCATAAATTTGAACTTGGTGCTAATGAAAGAATTCCTTCCTTTGATTCTCTCCTGATGTCAAGTCTCAAAACTGTGATCCCTGTTAGCGCTATGCCATTCAGATTCTGGAGTGAGTACAGGATGTGGTCATTTCATCAGTGGTGACCCTCTTGCAGGTGGACATGATGTTCTAATATGGATTTTAGTCCTTTTGCTGACACTCTACGTGTCTATTCTATGCAGAGATGAATTTCTATCAGTAAAGCTGGCAGCATGGGCATCAAAAGAAATCTGACTTTAAATGGCATTTTAATTCCCCAGTACATAGACTGATTACTGACCCCCAAAAAACAGATCTTGAAACTTCAGATTCAATGTTTGCTGGCCTTGCTGAGAAATCTATGCTTTGCTAAATTTTGGAGCACACAGTGGTTTTAAAATGAAAGTTATTAGCACTAGGAAATGATGTTCTTTGTATTACTACACTGTTATTACACTTAATGGAATTGTTCCCTAAAGTGTTACAGAATGAAAGGAAAAACAGGGTCTAGAATCAGGAAGACACAGAGTGAGGGCCAAAGTAAGAACATTATGGTGGGTCATCTTGATCCTACCGCTCTTCCCTGAAGTCTGGGAGAGACCTCCTTTAGGGAGACCAATTGAGTCGGGCTTGACAATGTTCTGGCAGGAGTTTGCAGGTGATTTCATAATGTGTGGCATTATTGCTGTTCTGACTGCTATGAGCAAACAAGAAAGCTAGGCCAAGGCATCGCTTTGGAATTGTATTAAGGGAGGTCATAATTTTTCAGACTAGAGGAATGCCATCTATCTGATTAAAGACTTTGCATGGCACAGGAAACGTTAAGTTTGTCCAAAGCAATAATAAGGAGAGAAGAAAACACTACATTATTGTTAATGCTTTTTGTGATTTGTACAAGAGAACCATGACAGTCTCCAGACACATTTACCAGGTATGTGATTATTAGGTGATTGTTATCATTGCCTCTAACCCCTGTCTTCCACCCCCAACCATCTCTCACACACTTAGCATGAAGGTACTATAAGGCCATCAGACTTGGGCTTCCTTGAGTGAGCTGGGGGAGTGAATCCATAACACTTTTGTTCTTCCCCAAACTTCAGGTTCCAGATCTGGGCTATTACATGGAGCTTTCTGGCATTTGCTCACCAAGAGCATAACATGAGGGAGGAGCTAGTTGCTATAAAGAAGCACTTATCAATTGTCATACCATGTGTGTTCCTCTTTTGGGCTCAATCAGGCATGTTCTAATATTGAGCTGGCTCCTCCAGTTGAAGTGAAAATGTCTTGTGCAGGCAGTCAAATCCTTATTTTGCATTTGTCAATGACTGGTGCTGTAAAGGGATTATGTATTTAGTTGTTTGTTTTTAAGTACATATAAATTTTTCTAGATTTTACATCAGGGGCACGCAAAATAATATTGGGGTCTGGAGGTGAAAGGTAGATGAAAGAAGGTGTAGCTACTATAGTGCAAACCTGTGACTCTTAGTGACTGAGAGCCATAGCCATTCTTATTGTCCCTTGTACTTTACAGGGATTTCCTTTCCATTGCTGGCATTGTTTTCATCTTTCCTGAAGTGATAGTGACTTCATTCCATCCTGTCTGCTCAGTATTGTCTTAAGAACCAGGCGGCCAGGGGGAAGGGGCACGTGGTTAATCTCCCCAGCGCTCCTCACCGTGCTCATGCTCACACATTGGCTCAAAGGGGTGACCTAGAAGAATCACATGCTCTCCTGGAGCAGCCAAGGGTATATCTGAGAGTTGAGTGGCTGCCTGGTGTTTTTTTTCTTCCCTTTTCTGTGGGAGATGATAGTTCATATATCTCAGTGTCAGGAAGAGTGAGATTTATTTCTTTTTCTATTTCAAAGGTAAGATTGGAAAGTGGGAAAAGAAAGCAAGTACAGCATTTGATTCAGTCTTTGAAATCTTTTGGGTCCCGTGTAAAGGACACACATGCTAAGTCTGTCAGCCCTGGCAGGGACACGTGCTTCAGATTGTGAGGCTTATTTTTTCTTTCAAAAAAAAAAAAAAAAAAAAAGCCTGTCTCTCCATTCCTTCTGAGCACTGGGAAAGGATCCTACTTCTCCACACTTGGTTGTACCAGCTGTCGAGTGAGTCACTCTGGTTATTAGTAAGCAGCAAAGAAATATGTCTGTAAAAAAGGAAATTGACAAGAGATGTAAAGAAGGAACAGAGCATATCTGAGGGAAAAGGGGCACTTAAGAAATAAAGAAGGCTAGGGCAGGATTCTCTAAAGCCTAGGCACTGAGCCCCGATCACAGAGCCCCCACAGCATGCCGTTGGTCCAGGCTGCACTGGCCCATTGCTGCCGAAGGAGGGACGGCATTCGGCAGGAGAACACTATGCCTAGCACAGCGTCATGCACTGATGGGAAAATGAAAACCCTGCCTCTGTGAATCTAATTCAGGGGTGAAGAGGGGGTCTCCCTGAAGGGGCGTGTGCTCAAGGTTCTGCAAACATATTGTGCTTTCCTTCACAAAGGAGAAAGGATCAGGGCGTGATCAGATATCAGTTCCAAAAGCATGACAAGGGCCCCGGCAAGCATCTTCCAGGAAGCTGGTGTCTGGTGGTTGCACCGGATGATGAAACATCCGACGCCTTGGCGTCTATCTGTACTTTTTAGATGAAGACATTGTCATTGAAGACCTCAAAGTGGCTTAATAGTCTTTCTCAAATTAAGTTGGGGATCAGGAGGAAATTGTAACACATGCCTTATTGAATTAAATAAGATTTCAATATGCTGCACAAAAATAAGGAATTGAATATCTAGAGCAGAAATTTTCCCGCAAATCTCTGATGGCTTTCTTGTATCCACTGATCAGCAAGCCATAAAAGACCCTTGAATAATTGGGCCTAACTTTCATGACTGAGCTTGTCTTATCTGCCCCTCTCTTCCAACTCCTCACCTTGCCCTAATATATACACTGTTTGTCATATGGTAATATCAAAGGTCATGGCTGGCTTCCCTAAATACGACCATTTCTTTTACTACTCCATGCCTCTGCATGGGTTCCTCTTTCAGTTCCCCTGGTGAACACATGAATGCCCTTTACAATCTAGCTCAGTGTTGCCTCCTCTATGAAGCCTTCTCTAACAATTCTAGGCAGAATTAGTAATTCCCGTCTTTGTGCTTGCATAGCCTGCGTTCATACCTCCATTATAAGACTTAGATGTGCAAACAGTTTAAATTAAAAGCATATCTGGGAGCATCTAAGGCTGGGAATATCTCATTCACTTTTGTAGCCATCTCAAGACTCATTGCACAGAAGACTCACACATGTTTTATTGAATGAAAATCTGAGTGAGTCAATAAAGATGAAAGGTGGGATTCAGGCATGTGGAATAGAACAGTGATTATTCTTTAAAACATTAAATATGCTATCCTTCATGTGTGAAGGTGATTTTTCTGATTCATTGGCAGTAAAATGTAGGTTTCAAACCAGTTTCCCAGATTTGCTTTATGTGCAGAGAGTGCTTATATGATTTTTTTTTTTTTAATCCTCACTTGAGAATATTTTTTCCATTGCTTTTCAGAGAGAGTAGGGGAGAGAGAGAGAGAGGGAGGGAGAGAGAGGGAAGGAGAGAGAAACATTGACATGAGAGAGACACATTGATTGGTTGCCTCCCACACGTACCCTGACCAGGCTGGGGATTGAGCCTGCAACCAATGTACATGCCCTCCACTGAATCGAACCCAGGACCCTTCAGTTGGTGGGCCGATGCTTTACCTGCTAAGCCAAACCAGTTAGGGCTCACATGGTCTTTTTTGCCTTATAACCAGCAATGTACTTGGAAATGATTCCTTACTGTTCTTCACTGCTTTTATACATAGTCAGAACTCCAGCAATTCTTACACAGTGCCCCTAAGTTAAGTCATTCTCTCCTCTCTACTTCCGTAGTCACAGTCTTTGTTAGCTTGTGTCTAGATTTCTATATTAGCTGCTCTGTGTCCCTCATCTTTAATATCACAAATATTATCTTACCCATTTATCAGGTTTGTATTTTTCAAGTATCACTTGGAACATTTCATTCATGTGATTAAGGACCCAGGGGAACTTCCTTTATCCATATTGAAACTTAGCATGGCAGTCATCCTCCCTGAATATCAAAGTACTGATCTCAAAGCTGGTTCTCAAATTACGTTCCAAAGGGTCTTCTTTCCTAGGCATACTCTCTCTGTGTAGAGTGGAAGGGGAACTCTACTGGGGGGCAGAGAGCATGGTTCTGTTTCTAGCTTTGTTACTGTTAGCTGTGTTATAGGTCCTTTTACCCTGTAAGACTTTCATTTTCTCATCTGTAAAATAATATCTTAGAAGAGATGCTTGCTTGGAAGTAATTTGGAAGAGATGAGCCCCATGTTCCTTCTGATTCTGAAATTTTTTGATTCTTTATTGTATGAGGTATTGAACTTTTGCGTTCCCTCCCAACCCTATGAGCACTGAGGTAGCTTGAGTAGGTTTTGAATTCAGAACCTTGGCCTCATTCCTAGCACACTCTTACACAGCAGCTGACCAAACGTCAGAAGGAGAATGAAGAGCTAGGGCCTCTTTGTTCAGCCTGCCTTTCAGATGGATGTACAAACACCAGAAGCCATCCTTTATCAGGTAGGTTTTAGTTTTTCATTTCGCCAAGCTTTTGATTCACTTAATACAGGGAAATAAAAGGGTCAGATTTGATTTCCTTTGAAAAGATTTATTTTACATTTTAGTGTTTCTCGACGAACACTAACCTGCAGTTATTCCCAGTCCAGTTACCCAGTTCTGGGCCGAGCTCTTTGATCCTTTTTCCTCTTCTCAGGCCCAGTTTTTGGTAGAGCATTCACGTTTTCAGAAACACCACCTGAAGATAAACAGGATAAAAGTCAGGATGTGAGCCTCAAACTTCTTCTTGTCAACTTTTATTTGATAGGGTTCTCCTAATGGAATGGTTCAGCATGCCCAACGTTGAATTTTCATGATATGATTCCATAAACCTTGCCCTTCACTACGTTTCTCCATTTTAGGAAAGCGTCACTGTTATCCTTCTGGTTGCATGCATCAGAAATTTGCAAGTCATCTTGTTTTCTTTTCTCTCCCTCACTCCCTTTACCTAATCAATTTTCTGATTTTACTGGTTCTATGGCAAAATATATTTAAAATCTGCTCTTCCCCCCCCCCCCCTTTCCTACAGGCCTAGTGAAATTACACGCACACACACGCAGACGCAACGTGTGATTATTTGTTTAATGTTTGTATCTTCCTCTGACTAGACTGTTAGCTCCATGTTGGCAGCAATGTGTCTGTTTTACTCACCATTGCATTTTAGTTTTAGCGTTTTAATTGGCTCGGAGCAGGTACTCGATAAATATTTGTTGAATGAGTGAATTAACATAAGCTAATTATAAATTAAGCTCTGAATTATCTATGGACTTGATTTCCTCTGGGTCTTTGGATTATCTATTTAAGACTTTGTTTCAGGCTCTATTCTTTGATTCTTTATGTTTTCAATAAATAGTGCAGCATTTGCTCTGTGCACAGGGCTGTTCTTGGTGTGAAGGACAATAAAACAGAAACGACATGTTCTACTATTCCTCAGAACTTGAGTTTAGCTGGAGAAGCAAAGCCTGGACACAAAAATATTGAGTAGAAGTATGGGACAGAATATGAATAAGTGCTTCAAATGGTTAGTGCAATTCATAGCCCACAGTCAAGGATTGCTGTCTGTGTAGGCTGAAGTGGCAGCTTCGAAACATCACGGAGAGACTGGAGGTAGTGAAACTTGACCTAGACTTCAAAGAATGAAGAATGTAGAGGTCTAAGGTGGCGTTTCTCTAAGTGGGAGTGATAGCATGAACAAAGATTCGGACTTGACACTTGACAATGAATGTTCATATGAGGGTTGTATTGGGATCAACTTAATCTGAATGGAATTATAGATAAGTAGTGGGAAATAAATGTGGGGTTACAGTGAGACAGGGTTGTTTTTTAAAAGGCAACATGTTATAGTTGGAGAGGTACCATATTGGGAGTTGGCATCTAATTGTGCAACCTTAGTCAAGTCATTTATTCTGTCCAAATCTCCTTTAAAAAATGTGCTAAAGAGCATGCAGCAGTAAAAGATAGGCTTACATCAACTTTGAGCTAGTATATGTTATGTTTCTACAAAGGAGTTGAAATAGACATCACTAATATGTCTTTGTGCTTTGGAATCTTCTGTCTGTGGAACAGTCTATTTAGTTCTTGAATCCCTGGCTGAGGCTGATGAGTGTCACTGCTAACCATGGTCATGGAAAGCCTTGACAACTATATTAATGTCATTTGAGTTTATCCTGGGAGGTAACCATAGGAAAGACTTGATGAAATGGGTATTTTAAGAAGATTAATCTTGTACCACTATCAAAGAGAATGGGGAAGAGTGACACAAGGTGGGAAGAAAAGTGAGACCTACTCCAAATGCAAGGTGACAAGGGCCAGAATTTTGGTGGTCTCAAGTATTGCAAGAGAATTTTGAAGGATATTTCTTTAGGATCTGGTGATGTCCTATACAGAGGTAATACAGAAAATAAAAGAGTTATGGCTGGATTTTAGGTTTTGAAATGGAAAAGATGGTGATGGATCAATAGAAATTGAGAAGTTTAAGTGGGAACATGTTTTTCACAGAAGAAGCATTAAATTCTGAGATAAGGGTTGGCCATGTTAGTGAGGATGTCTGAAGCGCCTACTGTACAGTGCAGAATATGAAGTTACGGATTTGAAATTCATCAGTGTAGTGTTGGTACAACCGTCAGTGACCAGCTGAGAAAAGATCAGTTCTCCCAGGAGAAGAATATATAGAGAAAAGTAAAGTGACATGTAGACTGAACCTTGAACACCCAGTACAGTTGGAGGGGACAGAATATTCAGCAAAGGCCACAGCCCTGGAGGAGACAGGGAGGAAGACTGTAGTGGTCAGCTCTGTAAGGGGCAGGTGTTTGAAGCCAAAGGAAGTGATGTTTAAGGAAGGAAAGGGGATAAATAGTGTCAAATGTAGTAGAGAGGGCAGGCATTGGTAACCATGCATATCTTTTATTTCTTCTTTTATACCATTAACTATCATTGATCAAGGATTGATTGTTTAGTTTTTTGATTATTCAGGTCAGTTACCTAATTTTTAAAATCATTTTATTATTATTTTTATACAGCATAGGGAAAAAATTAAAGAGAAGGGAAGGATTCAACCGTTTTTGCTCCCTATTACCAGATGTTGGAAAGGTTGGTGGGGAAGGACCTTAATACTGTTGGTAAAGTAAAATTTGGGCCCTCTGCCCAATATGGAAGCCAGAGGGGTCTCTCAACATCCCCATGCTTGTTAACTGAGTGTCCGTGGCCAAGTTACCTAACCTTCCTGAGCTTACATCTTCATCTATAAAAACAAAGGTAACAGTAAAGGTGCCCTCTTGTTTTCACGCTGGTGAAATGCCAACGTAAGCAGTGTTTATCAGAACCTGATACCAAGAAAGCGCTCAGAAAACATGCTAATTGTTTTTGTTGCTGTTATCTTCTTTTACTTGTTTTTTGTGTTTTTTTTTTAAAGTAGTTTTGTCCCACAAAACTACTATCCAGAAATATGTTTCTGCCCGTATCGACACTAATGGCTAGAATGAAATAGAAAACTGTGTTTAGGAAGTGTAAGCATTAAACATTGTATGTTATCCTTTCCAAGAGGGACAGATTTCTTTCCCTGTGGTCCTGTAGGACTGAAATCTCTGTGAAATGTGGAGTTATTTGTTCCTGTCCCTTCCCGCCGCGGGCTCCCAGGAGGGGTTTGCCTAAAGCACGGTGAGAGCACGTGGATGCGACGCCGAGGAAGGGCCTGGGAGGCTGCTGACCGAGGGGTGAAGCTCCTAGTCTCTCGGCCTGAAGGGCCCCGCCGCTGTCGGAATGGAGAGCCATCCTGAGAGAAAAAGAGAAAGTGTGTATTTCTGAGAGCCAAGATGCATGTGCTGACAGTTTAGATTCTGCCCAGAGATGCTGGCATTTTCTTTCTGGGGGCGGTTCTTATGTTTCCAACAGCGCTCCCGCTGCATACCATGTTCTCTCCTCCTCGCCCTTCTCCTCCCACCCCCCTCCCCATATGTCTTCCTTTTTGTCACGCCCACCCTACTCCTGGTTTCTTTCTGTCTCCCTCTTGTCTCGTAGGTTATTTCCCTTCAGTAACAAACTGAATCCTGTCATAGGCCAGAGGATTACTTTCCCAAACCCGCTCTCCATCACTTCAGCTATTGCTTTTCTCAAAGTTCTGCAGTGAGCTAGGGATCTGGGAAAGAGTCTTTTCTGCATATTCTATTGTGCTTCTCCCATCTTTCTTGTCCTCTGATAAGTCACTGGCCACAATCCTCTCTCTCCATCTTCCCCCAGCTTCCTCCCTAATAGCTTTTCCTTCCTCCTCCGCCTCCAAGACTGTCCCTCCATGAATCGGCTCTTCCCAGCCCAAGAATGATCTGACCTTGGAAGCCTCCATCATTCAAAAGCTAGGGCAGGCAGAGAACTACACAGAAATGGGAGGGACAGAAGAAATAAAGGTCTCTGAGGATAAGTTTGGACATGGGGAAAGGTGACCTGAACAGCCAGATGCAGCTGTAGGGATGGCAGTGCATTGTTCGGGACAAAGAATTATGATAGATGACTTGACTCACAGGGACTAATTTACATTAGGCCCCAGCCCCACCCCCACGCAGGGAGTGAATGTTAGGTTATTGTTAGCATATTTTGGTTTCTTGTTTTGAAGCACAGAGTAGCTAGTGCCAAGTAAATGACAGAAAAAAGCAAAACATCTGTCTTAGACTCTTAACTACACCTCTGACTTCATCTCTTTCTCAGATGGAGACACAATGCCCTGAATGAAAATACCATTGTATTATGTTGTTTGATTTGTGTGAGAAGACACTTGTGTATGTAGAGCATTTTAGTATTCGATGATGAGGGAGACAGGTTTTTCTTTTAAATGACTGAATAAAGAACTAAAAATAAGTAGGTACCAGTTTTTTGCAAAGAAAAGTCCAGAGAGAGAATTCATGGGTAAGAAAGCGGTAGGTTACTTTGACATTCTGACCAGAACTACACTAGTTTATAGATGACTGTTGGTAATGCTGGCAATAGAAAATTATATTCTGTCCATCCAATTTATTGGGCATTTGCTGTGTACATAGCCAATGCTAGGGGCTATGGAGATCTACCAAATTTACACTTGCTTCCTGCTATTAAGGAATTCTCAATATTCTCAATATTGATGCACACACAAAAAATGCATGAGTTGACATCCCGTTTTGGGCCTTTTTTCCACACTCCCTTTCTTAAACTCATCTTTGAATCTAAATACTACAGCTCTCTGAGTGTCTCCTTAGGGATTAAAGTGCCAGAAGAAAAAATGCTGGCTTGAGATTTTTAAAATTTTGTTTAATTTTTAATTTTTTAATATGTATAGAAAAAAATTCTAATGCATAGGAATTGTGGGCACCTTTTGGTGGTTGGGTGATGAAATGTTGGAGAACTATTTTAGAAAGTTCCAGCCTTCAATATCTCTTCCCACTTTCTAAAAATTGCAGTGACTTCTGCCTCCCAGTTTTAGTCCTGCTCAAAACACAATCCTGAGAGGGCTACTTAGAGGACAGCCCTAGTCCTGGGCTCCTGAATGAAAGCAAAATGGTTGCAATTCAAGGATGTTGAAAAATCATTTATTCCTTCACTCATTCACTATTCAGTCACCATTTGCTGAGTGCTAGCATGCCACTTGCTTTGTAAATACTGAGATAAAAGACTGCTGCTGAAGGGCTTACGATCTCCAGTGAAGAGGTGGCTGAGAAAACAGCTGAAATGTCAAATACGATCGTTTCGCATGAGGTTTGCCTGTGATGCACAGTAAGGGCTGATGTGAAAAAGTAGGTGAAGGCATGTGTCTCGGTGCCCAGAAAAAGGGGAACATTTGGAGGTATGTTTCTATGACCCCACCCCCCAGTTTCTCCATTATTAACAGCCTTACATTTTGTCCCACAGAGCTGTTATCCTGAGATGTTAATAACAGGAATGTGGTTTGCATCTCCTAGTTTTTTTACCCATAGTTTTCTCTACCCAGCAGTGATCTCAGCATCTGGTCCTCCCACTTTGAGAAACAATGACCATCTGAGCCGGTATCCTTGTCACTATTTCACCAACTCTGCAGAAACAATAGCTAAGACTGTGTGTTTTTAACAGGGCTCATCATCATCATTATTGTAATAACAGGATTTAGATGCTTCTTACAGTTTGCAGGGCACTCCCCTCCCATATACCAACTAGACTTTTCAGAGAGGTGAGGGAACATGGCCTCACAGCTCATAAGGAGGCCCTAGAACCTGGGCCGCTCATTCTAAAGCCCCAAAGGACTACGTGTGTAGATCCTGACAATCCCAAATGTTTTTCTATACAACCTTGGTAATTCAATATCTACTTTGATTTTGTAAATCAACAGATCATTTGAAGAATTCATGGGGAACCACCATTGAAATGCAGCCCAGGGGTGAAGACTGCTTTCTGGAACCATGGCCATGATCTGTCTATAGCAATAAAAACACTGAACTGGAAATTGGAAGACCTGCATACTGGTCCACACTCTACCTTATCCTTACACGGTCCACTTAGCTTCTTGGTGTCTTAGTTTTCTCCTGTGTACAATGAAGGGAAAGTATTAAATGGTCCCTATGGTTAAGAGCACAGAATTTGGAGCCCAACTGCCTGGTTCAAATCATGGCTCTGCCACTTTCTAGTTGCGACCTGAAGCAAGTTATTTAATCTTTTTGAGCCTCATTTTCCTTATATGAAAAAAACTGGGATAATAGCTAACTATACAACTACAGAACCTAACGTAGAATTGTTAGGAGTATTAAATAAGTTAATAATTTTAAGTGATTAAACAGGTGTGGCTTAGGGTAAATGCCCTATAATTGTTTCTTGAGTTAAAAAAAAAATTGGTCCCTTCCGCCCTAGGGAGGAAGCCTTTGAGGCTTAGTTATTACTGGACATAGAGAAGGAATGTATAACCTACAAAGGGGCTGGTTTAAGGGAAGAATGCTGAAATGGCTAAGAGTTATGATGACTTCAGCGGGAAACTTGGGGAAAGGATATAGTATAATAAGAAATTAGCCGTTTCATTGATACAGGTGGAAATTCAGGATCAAAGATCTTAGTAGGAAAGCAAAGGGAGGTGGTGTAATGCTCTGGACCTTCCAGAAACAAAGCGGAACAACTGAAGATATGCAGGAAACCTGGGCCTGGTCCAGTTGCCTGGGGTGTCATTGTCAAGTTCATTTTGTAGTTAACAGCACCTGGCTTGCTCCCTCCGCCTGGTCCCATTCATGCAGCTGCCCTGGTTCTGGGCTCCCTCATCCTGCCACTGTCACAATGTGTGGTCCAGAAAAGTTGGTGCTTCTCCCCAAAAGCCTTTAATCGCTCTTCCTTGGAAATTGTTCCATATGTATTTGTTTCGTGACTGTTAATTGTCAAAATTAAGAGACAAAAAGAAAATATTCTGGCTGCCTGCATTCCAGTTCTATGAAGTTCCCCCCTAAATTGGTATATGCAAATAAATCCACACTCTAAGGAGGCAGAAGCCTAAAGGTGTCTGTGTATCTGACCTTGGTTTCCTTCATTCTTTATCAAGCCCTGTCTCTTGCTCATGCTGTGGTACAACCTGCAACTCCTAGCTGCCAGGTTAGCTTAAGAATCAATTGTTTAAAACAGAGATCCTAAGCCTTGGCTTCCTCATCTGTGTGACACAAGAACACCTTGCAAGCCTGTTGTGATGACTGAATAAAGTAAAGTGTGTGAACTCAGCTACAGCACTCCCACTGCCCTGCCTTACCTTCCCCTCCCCTCCCCTCCCCTCTCACCTGCCCACCCTCCTTTACCCTTCCCCTCCCGCCCTGCTTCCTGTCATTCTTCCTTTTTCCCTTGGCTTCAAAGTGATAGTCTGGTACTAATTCCTGATCTGCCTTTGATTTCCCCAGAAGGGGGTCTGATTTCTCCAGGGGATTTATCCTGAGGCTAGTAGTGACAAGGGAGGAAAACAGTGTTCTAGAAAATGAGAAAGAGAGTCATGCCCAAGGAAGAGCGGGTTCAGAAGGGGCTTTGGTAGGCACAGAACAAAAGAGGTTGCAACTGATATATGTGCATTATTGTTCCATCTCAAGGAGTTGTTTGCCCTTAACGGCCACCTGAATTTACTGATTCAGGTGAAGGGAGGAGAAAGGAAAGAAGAAATTATTATCTTCTTGAGGACCCACTGTGTCCTAGAAACTAGAGTAGAAGCATCAAGCAGTGATTTTTAAGGTTAATGGTAGCGCCAGGAGCAGTCTCAGCATTCTTTAACTTGCCTTAATTTCTGCTCCTCAGGAGCAACCTGTCTGAGCTTTTGTGCAAGGAGTTTATGTGGCAGACAATCTTTGGGAGCAGAAATTAGGGACTAGAAGAGTGAGAGGGAAGGAGGGAAAGCCACTAAAAAAAGCTTTTGTGGAGCGGATAACTCCTGTGGGTGGCTGCTGCTTGATCCCACCATCACTTTCTGGGAGAGCCTTATGAAATGCATCTCAGGACAGAGTCAGATAGTCAGTGCTCAGTTTCACATAGTCCTTCCAGTTTAACATACCTCCCTCCCTAATCTTTTGACCCCTTTTTCAATATTTTGTGAAAATCATGCCATTATCTAATACGTCATTCACTAGGTCACCAGCCAGGGCGTAGTAGGAGTGCCTCGAGGAGTCTCTGCCAGGACCTTGACCCTCAATTCACAAAAAAGTGCTGTCCTGCCAGTAAATGCTATGTCCCACTCTTCCCCACTCTAACTCCCCCATATCCACTCCCACACGTGCTCCCTGCTTTCTGGAGATCTGTATTAGCCTGGCCTTTCCATTGCAGTTCCTGAAGTATGGAAGCTCTCCTCCTAGCTATCCGTCCCCACCTAGGAGCTGTGTTTTCCAGCTGTGCTTATGCATGACCTGACTCTAGTTTTTGGCCTAGAGGGGATGTAGGGAGACAGGAGCACATATCTGGGAGGACAGAAGTCCTATCGAAAGGTAGAGTCCCTGTCAGGTTTCCTTCTTCTGGCAATGGGGGGGGTGGGAGGGATGAAGAACTTCTCTTGCCTTCTAAGGCTTCAGGAAAATCCTCCCTCACTGTCCACTCAAGTGTCCCCATGTGGGTCTCAGGGTCCTATTCTTTTCCTATAGAATTTTCACATAGGGGACATTCCAAGGTTGTGCATTTAGTCTCTTACAACACTGCTACTCTTGCAGTTAGTTCTTGGGTCTGATTTTTAGTAGCCTTCCCTATGGCTACAGGAGATGTAAGTCTCCTTAAACATGGCCTGGTGCTGGCCGGGTGGCTCAGTTGGTTGGAACATTGTCCCATGCACCAAAAGGTTTCGGGTTCTGTTCCCTGTCAGGGCACATACCTAGGTTGCGGGTTTGTTCACTGGTCGGGGTACGTACGGGAAGCTACGGGTTGATTGATGTTTCTCTCTCACATCAATGTCTCTCTCCTCTCTCTCAAATCAGTAAAAACGTATCCTTGGGTGAAAACAAAATAAAAAGGAAAATAAACAAACAAACAAACAAAAACAAAAAACCACCCATGGCCCGGAAGGCTTTCTAGATTTCACAGAATACCTTGAGTGGATAGTTGGCTGACTCGACGCTCCCAGTTTCTTTAAGACTTACAGATATGTTGACAGAGCCAGTCCACTGCCCACACGTTGCTCAATACTGGGGCCATCATACAACCCGGCACCGCACCCTCCACCTCCACCTCATCCCAGGCCGCCACCGGTGAGAGCCTTAGTGTTTGTGCCGCTAGCGTGCCAGCAGTTACCCCTGCGCGCTTACCCCAGCAGCAGGGGCTTTGTGAATGCCACGAATCCATCGGGAGCCATCCCCGATACCAGTGATCTTGCCTTGAGCTCCCTTAAAGGCAGAGCCTTGGGGAAAGACTTATATGTAGGTAGTTGTGTGTGTGTGTGTTTTTAATGATTCCAGGAGGCAGTAATTAGGGACCAGAAGGCTGAGACAGGGAAGGAGAGAAAGTTGATGCAATCATACATTATTGATTTGAGTATTGCTGAGGGCAGGTGGTCCTTTACCCTGCCAGAATCCTCTCAGGAGTCTTTAAAAAATGTGCCTTAGGACTGTGCTGAAAAATAAAAGGAAAAAGTATTTATTTATAGGCTCCCATTGACTTTCCCACACTTCCTGGTTGCATATAGCAGTTCCTTGACTAATGTAGCACATCAGGGCAGCAGAGAAGCCCCAGGGCAAGAAGCCACAGCAGGTCAGGATGTGCCTGCGAGGAGGAGGTGCTGCAGGAAGCTGGCTGAAGCTGGAGCACAAATGGTCCCCACTTCCATGACTGAAGAGCAGGGCAGGTGAGCGGATTGGAAGTGGTGCACCAAGCGGTGCCTGATGCACAGCCCATTAAACAAACTGCCTATTTCATGCCTGACTCGAAGCAGTCGAACACCTGCAGTTTCTCCTCCAAGCTGGGAAGTCACAACCATGATGACAAAGCCGCAGGTCTCAAGTTGTGACTTGTCCTGCCCAGCCCTTCTGCCGTGCTTCATACCAAGTTAACGTTCTTCCATTCCAAAATCACTGCACGCTCTTTCTTCTCACTTTAAATCTATGGCATCTCCCCTTTCTCTAACTAGCACTTTCTGCTGGTAATTCTGCCTCATCGTTCATTGAGATAATGGAATTATTGTGCCTGGAACTTCCTGATCTACCAGCCTAGCTGCATTAGTATCCATGCCTTCTGCCTTCATCTCAGCGAAAGTGGATAGCATCCCTCTGTCTATTAGAGACTAACCCTTTACAGAAAGCAAAGTCACTGAGAAAGCAAAAGAGCTTGAATTCAGATCTCTTAAATTCTGGATTCCAGCCTTTTGTTTTCTCAAGGGCTTTGTTATTTCTCCCTCTCTACCATTTTCACAAGCCACAAAAAGTTAAAATACCTCCTACATTAAAATAAAACAAAACCAAAAATTCTTGATCATATATCTGACTCTCCCTACCTCCTCATTTTTTCTGTCCCCTTAATAGCAAAACTTCTTGCCCTCGCTGATGTTGCTTAGTGGTTAGAGTGCCAGCCCGTGCACCGAAGGGTCGTGGGATGGATTGTCAGTCAAAAGCACTTACCTGGGTTGCAGGTTTGATTTCCAGCCCTGGTCAGGGCGCATGCAGGAGGCAACCAATTGATGTGTCTCTCTCACATCGATGTTCCTCTCTCTCCCCCTCCCTCCTTCCCTTTCACTCTCTCTAAGAATTAATGGGAAATAAATATCCTCAGGTGAGGATTAACAACAACAACAAAAATAGCAAAACTTCTTGAAAGAGTTGTCTGTAATCATTTTCTCAGCTTCCTGCCCTCCCATGCTCTCCTAATTCATTCCATTTGGGTTTCCATTCATACCACATTAATAGAATGGCCCTTGAGGCTCTTGCCAGAGTCACCAGTGATCACTGTGTTGCCAAGTACAGTAGTCAATCCATTGTCAATCTTGTCCTCTCTGCAACATTTGATCGCAAGTGATAGCTCTTATTGAAATACTTTCTTTTCTTGCTTTTCATGAAGCTACCCTTGTGATTTTCCTACCATCTTAATGGCTAGTTCCTCTCAGTCTTCTTTGCTAGCTCCATTTTTCCTCCCAGCCTCTAAATGTTAGCTGTCCAAAGGGCCCTATTGGGGCTCCCTTATTATTATTATTCTCATTATTATTAGTATTATTGTTATTTACACAGGTTTCCCAGGTGACTTCATCTAGTTGATGGCTTTACATGTCCTCTATACACAATGACTTTCAAATATTCGTCTTCAACTCGGACCACTTCTCAGAACTCTAAACTAGGCTAGTTACCTACCAGACATTTCTTTACTGTGTCTGGAATACACCTAAAACTTCACATGGCCAAAATAGAAATCCCTCTCCCCTTTCAAATTGCTCTCTCTTTAGTCTTCCACATCAGTAAATGGGCAGCCAAGTTCATCACTTTGCTCGAGGTTTCCTTAAACTACTACTTTTTCTCACTCCCACATCCAAACATAAGCAGCAGCTGCTGAGCCTGCCTTCTCATCATATAAATGGATCTGCTCTCCTTCCCACCAACCTCCCCATCCAAGGTGCCAGCACCCTTTTCCTGGATTACTGCAAGAGACTCCTAGTCACCCTCTCCACACAGCATCCAGAATGAATTTTAAAAAGAAAAAAAAAAAATCAGATGATGTCATTTAAAAATCCTCCCATGACCTCCTGTCACACATATAATAAGGTGTTAAAAATCCAACACCTTACCCACTGTACTTGGTCCGTTACTCTTTCTTTGGTTGATGTGTTCCAGCTCCCTCAGCTTCCTTTTCCTCAAATGTGTCCAGCTTCTTTGCCTCAGGATTCTTGCACACGCGGCCTCCTCTTGGTATAGTCATTTAGCCAGCTCACTCTTCTCACTGAGAGCTCAGCTTAACTGTTAATTGCTCAGAGTGACCTTTCCCTGCCCACCATGTTCACTCTCTATTGTATGGCTCTAATTCTTCAAATAGCTGCTATCATTAAGTACATTGTCTCAGTTTTATGGGGGTTGTTTATTTATTATCTGTCTGTCTCTTTAGACTTAAGTATCATGAGTCTGTGGTCCATGTCTGATTTGCTTATATCTGTTTCTGTAGCACTTATTCGAATACGTATCAGACAATATATGTTAAAGAGCAAGTGGGTAAAAATTATGCATAATTAGCAAGAGCAACTTTAAGATAAATACTTTAGTCTTGCTCCTTATGACCAGACTGATGCTTCCCACCCCACCCCAGGCTCTTCCTATGTGGAAATTCGGGGAGCCCTTACTCTGAGTAAGCTGTTCATTTTTTAAATCTATTTGTTTAGTACATTACCAAAACAAACTTCAGGGGATGAAGTGTCTTTGAAGAGTGGTGATAGAATTGCCATAAGGTTGAGGGCTTACCCTAGGTTTTCCTAGCCCTTCAGAAATCTGCTGGTGGAAGGAAGGGAATCAGGGGCTTTAGTTTTCTTCACCAACTTTCTTTCTGACAACAGCAGGAACCTTAGCTTAATGTACTGTTGGTGAACATTCACAAGGAAATAATTCTGCCCTGAATTAAATGCCTTCCTTAAAGACATTCAGGGTGACTTTTGACCCTAGTTAATTTTATTTCTCAGGGACATTAGTGCCACTCCTTTCCCATCCCAGTAAGTCCTGTTCACTGGGTAGACAGTCTGACACAGTGCTAGAAAGGGCATGCCATTTTGTATGGAGGATGCAAGAAAAGAAACTGCTTGATTAAATATGCCAGGACCGAGGAGCCAGATGCCCTGTGACAGATGCCAGGCCACAGGTGCCTGGGAAGTGAAATAAGTCAAGGGATTATTGACATGAGAAGGTCATTTTTTAACTTAGACAAAAACAGGCTCTCTCGACATTACCTATGTCTCCATTAGTCCCAGGGACTGAGACTCAGGCTTGTCTTTCTTTCTTTTCTTTTTTTGTCACTTCTTCCCCCACACTGTAAATGAGTTACATCATCCCTGTGGCTGGCTCTTTCCTGGCTTCACATGGGAACCGGTGGTTTGGATTAATGGTCCCTTCTATCCATTCAAAGGTGCAGAAGGGAGCTGAACTGGAGGTCTCCCCCAGCTCAGAAAGTAGTGCTACAATTCACCAATTTGGGTGCTTGCAAGCAGAGGCTGCAGCATCTCAATGGGCAGGAGCCTCAGATAGCAAGAGTGATTGCCTGCCATTTACATGAAATAACAAAAGGATTGCCTCCTGCTCTGTGGCCCTAAGAGAGCGACCTTTCAGACATTTCAAAAGGGACAGGTTAGCATGAGAATGGATTTCTGAAACAGATGTGAGGTAAAGATGTCAAAAGCAGTGGTGTGAATTTGATATCTATGTTTTGGGCTTATCACAGGTTTTTTACGCGTGGAAAGGAAACCCTGTGACAGTGAATAGGAATGTTGGCATGGTTTTACTGAAATCCCCGCACACTGTACAGTGATGGTCTGTTCGGTGTTCCTGTGTAGCTTCTTGCAGTGACATGGAGGCAAACTGTCGTCTTGGTTGTTAGTAAGGGCTTCCCTTGGCTGAGGTTCCATACAGAACGAATATTTGTTAAAATTTATTGGTGTATTTCAACATTTTTTCTGAACAGAAACTATGTCCATGCTTTGGAATTTACAGTGAAGTACAGGAGTGCTTTACTGGTACTGTCTGATTAGTGTGGGTCAGTAAGATAAGGGGTAGGCCTGCACTTGAGTTCATCCAAATGGGGAGAAGCCAACACATTGGTGACAGAGTGCCCCGTACACATATTTATACAGGGATTGATTCGGGAAGGGGAGGATCAGTGTGCAGGAGGGAGGGAGGACCGTTGGGTTGTATGCAGGATCAGCAGCCTCTGCTGTTGGGTGGTGGGCTGAGGTCAGCTTCTGGCCTCTGGAAATGGAAGGGGTGAGTGCTAATGGGTGGAGGTGAGTGTGTGTATGTGATCTCAGTGTCAGAGGGGCTGTGGGGGAAGATCTGTGTGAGAGCAGGTGTGTGGGTGGGTGGATGGTGGCCTCCAGCCAACACCATGACTTAGCTGAGACTTCACATGTGTCTGAGTAGGTGGGGGCAATGCTCTTGCATATTTTAGAATGGGAGCCGTGGTAGTAAGGACATCTTTAGTCATTGTGCGTGAGGCATATTTTCTCTTTTGTGTTTCCACTGATAGCTGAAGGGAACCAGTAATTGTGCCGTTTTAAAAAATTAAATACACCCAAACCACATACTCAGTGATAGCCCTGTGGTGAATGAACTTTCTCATCTCTACTAAGCTTAACCCCGCGACAGAGTTTGCCCACCTGGGAAGTCGCGTGATTGACTGAAGGGCCTTCCAGATGCTCTTTAGGAGCTGCTGCGTGAGGCAGCGTTATAGTTTCTCTTATTTACATTTCTATCATCTGCAGTCCCACAGGAGCATCCTGGAGAAGCTTCCCAATACCGTAAACTGCTGTAGGGCAAAGCAAGCAATTTACATTTGGGCATAAGCCAGCGACAACTCCCTGCATGTCCCCCGCCCCACCCATTCATCTGTGAAGCTGCCTCGGTCCAGGAGTTTGCCCTTTTCCTTGGAACTTCCTCCCTAGCACGTGAACGCTTGTGTGGACTTTCACAGTTGTGATTCTCTCCTTAAAATACTCTTAGTTGAATTTCTTGAATGATCGGCCTGAGAGACTTTGTCTCCTCACCTTAAAAGGGGGGGAAGGAGGAGAAGGAGCAGCACTGCGTGCGGCAGGCCGGCAACCGAGGTGCTGTTCTGGGAGCTGAAGTTCTCCCACGCCCTCTGCACCGTCCTGCGGTGACTGCAGCCGAATCCCGGCGAGGGGGTAGAGAGAGGGTGCGGGTGTGCGTGCATGCGTGTGTGTGGGTGTGGGTGTGTGTGGGTATGGATGTGGGTGTGTTCAGGGGGAGTCCCAGAAGAGGCTGGGGTGACCATGTCAAGCCTAAGAGGAAGCTAGTTGCCCATGACCATGACGGGCAAAAGGCTTTCCTCCTTAAAATTGTAGATTTTAGATTCAAGAGACAGAGGAGCCCGGCTGGGGGTGGCTCAGCGGTTGAGCATCAACCTAGGATCCAGAAGATTCCGGGTCAGGGCACATGCCTGGGTTGCGGGCTCGATCCCCAACAGGGGGCGTGCGGGAGGCAGCTGATCAATGACTCTCTCTCATTGACGTTTCTATCTCTCTCTCCCTTCCTCTCTCTGAAATCAGTAAAAATACACACACACACACACACACACACACACACACACAAAAGAGACGAAGGAGATCATGGAGGATGGAGAGGGGAAAGATGTTACACAAAAAATGGGCAGAAAGTGGTTGAGGGCTGGGCCTCAGTGTCTGCCCTCAAGCCCCTGTGCTCCCTCTGGAGTTTGTTTGTTTCTTCTAAAGGAAATTGTGGCCATGGGGGAAGCTACCTCAGGGGACAAAGAAAAAAAGATATTGTGATTTGCAGAAAAAAGAAGAGACTGTTTCCACTTTGAATCCCCTACTCATCTCATCCCCAGGCTGAGCTTTCACCTCTAGTTCCACTGCTTCTGTATTTTTCGCTTTTGACTTATGACAGTGAAGGCATAGGTAGAGTGGTCTGAGGCTGGTGGAGGCGCTGGAAATCCTGAAGAATAAGTCGACCATCTGTCATGGTTTGGCATAAAGGAGATGGTGCTTGTGGGTTTCCTGACTTTTACTTCATTATCATCCTACAAATATTTGCTGAGTGCAGATTCTGTGCCAGGAGCCCTCCTGTCCCAGCCACAGAATTGGGTGCATTCACAGAGATACCACAACACTGGATTTGTGACACAATGTTGTTGCGCATTGTTACTATGCCATTGTATAGAAGAGAAAACTGTGGCTAACAGAGTCATTTGTCCAGTGGTTGGTGATAGAGATAATATTCCAAGCAGGGCTTTCTGAGTTTTGGTGCAGTTTATCTTTTCTTTCTTCTTGCACTGCCTTGCTTTTATTTCAAATCAAAATTTTGTTTTAAAACCTGCAATTGCTCTGTGCTGCTTGTTTTCTAAACTGTGGTATATTTTGGAGTCAGCCAGACCTGGTTAAGAACCCCAGGAGACCTAACTATTTAATTTGTATGGGAAGATGGTTTGACTTTTGGTGTTGGGCACACAATGCAATATACAGATCTCATATCATAGAAATGTGCACTTGAAACCTGTATGATCCCATTATCCAATGTCACCCCAATACATTTAATAAAAAATATTAATTTCTATAAAACTATCTACACCTTGGCTTTACCAATTGTAAAAAGGAGATATTAATGCCTAATTTTTATGGTTTCTGCGATGATTGAGTGAATAGATAGATAACTAATATAAAGCATAAAACACTTATTGGGTAGGAAATGCTAGTCCTCTTTGTTCCCCCTTCTGTTGAGAATCCACTCTTCTTATTTCATGTGGTTGCACAAAACTTAGTAGTATTCCATAGTTCTTATTCTTATGATAGAATAACCAAGCCATCAGAAGTTTAGTCACAACAGGGTAGGCACAGTGTACAGAGATGATGAACAGAAGGACTTTCTCAGTCACAAAGACCAAAGACTGTAGAACTAACCCCAAGATGTGCGGACAGGACAGGAGTAGAATGGCAGGGGTAGTTGACAGTTCTAAATCTCCTTATTTTGTGCTCTCCTGAAGAATATTATGGCATTCACCTCCAAAGGACAGATTAATCCTTCAACTGCAATTGGGGGAGAGAGAGCATTTCTTTCATTGAAAGCATTTCTCTCTCTCCATTTCTTTTTCGCCTTCATCTTATACACCTGTCTTTTGCCCTTCTTGAATAAAAACAGCATCAGTCTCTTATATGGTGATGCTTCTTGCTGCATTGTCTTCGGAAACATCTCATATGTCATCTGCCATGGTCCACTGGGACAGTGAAATCCATGGCCTAGTTAGCCACGGTCCCTCTGAAAGAGTGAGACATTGAACATCAAGAAAATCTTGGATAAGGTGCCACTGTGAGACTGCTATGGACCCTGAGAGCTAAGATCATGGCACGGCCATTTATTTCAATATATTATTTAAGCCCTCTGTCCTCCATGAAGTCAGCTCTGACTTCACCTTCCACACTGTGCTCTCCTGTCACTAAACTTGCTCAGTATTTATTGCCCGTTGCATCACCCTAGTCACACTTCTGCATTTAATCAGTACTCATTCATTAAGAAGAAGTTTCATTCAAAATTTTATATTAGGTTTTCTGTAGATACAGAGATAAATTAGATACATTATTATCCCCAAAGATTTTTCAACCTGGTGATGGTTTAGCTCACCAACTATTTATTGATACTTTAGTTTTAGGGTGCATTTTAAAAAAATATGTCTTTATTGAATTCAGAGAGAGGAAGGGAGAGGGAGAGAGAGAGAGCAACCTCAGTGATGAGAGAGTCATTGATCGGCTGCCTCCTGCATGCCTCCCACTGGGGATCGAGCCTGCAGCCCGGGCATGTGCCCTGACTGGGAATCCAACAGCTATCACCTGGATCCTAGGTCGATGCTCAACTGCTGAGCCATGCTGGCCGGGTTTAGGGTGCATTTCTTTAATCCTACAGAAAGAATTTTGTGACTGTTAGCTCAGTCATTTTGGACTCAGATCATTATAGATTGTGTAATTATTTGGGAATAAATATTCTGAAGGAAGAAAGCAAATATGGGAAGAAACACACCTTTTGTCACCACTTTGCAGAGGGGTCAAATTCTTTTACTTCTACAAATTTTCAGGTTCAAAGTCTGTATAAATTGACATGAAATATTATAATGGCTTAAAAAAAAGAACTTGCTCTTATGACATCATTGTGAGCAGTCTGTTTTGCTTTGTCATCAGGGGGTCATATTTTGCAGTATGCTTCTGGAGATCAGATAATCTGTAGTTGTTTATTTGAAAGATCAGAGTTAGGTTCCCTGAGATCATTCTTTCAGAACGTAAGCCCCACATTTCTTAAAATATGTACAATAAGTAAATATTCTAATAATCAAAGAAATACAGTTCCAGGAACCATTTATTAATATACTCAGTCATGTATTTATTCATTCATTTTACAAGCATGCATTCATTTATTTTAAACATTTGCTAAGTGTTTATTGCATACTACTTGTCCTAGAGGGTGAGGATTGGAGATAATTCTTTAACTTTCTATGCAAGACAATCCCTAAAAAGCCTGATATTATTAAGAACTTTGAGTTATTATTTTATTGATTCCAACCAGAAAAAAACCCTATTTCTCAGTCTAGCAATGAATAAGTTTAACTTAAATGCTGTTAGCTAGATTCTGGGAATTTACTTTCTGCCATATTAGTATTATTTTAGGAGAAAGGAATATGACATGGATGATGATAACTGAGAGGCTTTGGAAAAAAAATGAATGAATGAACACATACATAATAATTATTTTCAGAATAGTTCAGAATAACCTGTTAGGTTATTTTGTAAAATTTTGGCTTAGTCTTGTTAGCAAGCACCACTGTCTTCCTCATTACTATCCCCATCACAGCCTCCACCACAACCACCACCACCACCATCATCTGTAAGGCCCATGAAACTCCAACAATGCACTAGGCACTATGAATAGGAAGATTTGGACCACTGTCTTCAGGCATTTGGTACCTAATTTATCTTAATAATGTGGTTATAATGCATAGACATATTTCTTAGAATTCTGAAATCCCTTGGCAAAACTCTTTACTGTGGTTCTCTAAAGAATTAGGTGCTTTGTTTCATAAAATATATTCTCAGAACATTTGATCTTCTCAGTCTCCCATATCCTTTTTGGGATAGGTGGAAGGCTGGGTACCCTGCTAGAGTTTTCCCTTGAGCTTGTGATTAAGACCCAGCATCAATATTATTCATTAAAGTTCAGAGCCCACAGCATGCTTAGAACCCAGCAGAACTCTGTGGAATGGATGCATTTTACAGAGGAGATATGACCTCCTTTTCAAAGAGCTTGGAGTCTAGATCAGGTTTAAATCATAAGCACAGAAACAATATTTCTTAGAATCACAAAATCCCTAGGGAAACTATTTCTCCACAGTTTCTCTAACAAAAGAACTGTTTTTTGTTTAAAACTCTCCTCCATATCAAGCTTCTGTCTTGGACTGTTTTTCCCCTGCACCGTATCAGAAGAAAGCATCTTACTGAATAGACCTGCTTTCCTCCTGTTTGTGGGGACTTATTAAAAGAGCTGACTGCAAACAGATCTTTACCTCCTTGGTGTGGACTTACATCAAGTATCACCCAATAAGACTTGGCAAGCTGACATCTCTTATCCATCAACAGTGATGGGTGGGGAGGGACAACGGGAAGGAGAGAATCTTACTCCCACCCACGTTCTGAGAGACAGACTTCGGTTGAGTGATGTAGGGTCCATTTTTAGAAATCTAATTTCATTTCTGAGTTGCAGTTTGGGGGATTTTGCTTTTGGAATATAGGGCTAGAAACAATACCCACCTTGTCAATGCTAGACAGAAACTAAAAATTACATACCCTTTAGGTCACAAAGGAGCAGTAAGAATGAGTTCTTCAGAGGAAGGAAAAAAATATCCTTACAAAACACTAGTGACAGAGCATCTTAAACACTCTGCATTGTTCTACAGCCAGGCAGCCTGACAGCCCTGTGTTATTGGTAATGATGGCAAGCATTTGTTCAGAAGAAGGAAAGATCTTAAAAAGCCAGGTTTCCACACATGGAAACTGTAGAGTGCCAACTTTTGTCCCACCCTCTCCCTACTTTATTTCTTAAGCAGTGGTGAGACTGATATAAAACAAACAAAGAAACAAACAAGGCAGAACTACAACCAGATACTGAGTTTTCACCTACAGAATTTTCGTTTACATGTGAAATGAGATATTGAGATATTGACGCACGCAATTTCTTGTTCTGTTAGGAATATGTTAGAAACACTGATGGCTCATTCCTAGGAAAGAGGTATTTTATGGCTGCTCTTTCTTTGGCAAAATATGAATACTGATTTCTGCCTAGATAATTTTCAGGACAATTACATCTTATTATTTTTTTGGAAAGAAGTTGGTGCTTCTTTAGGGGGAAATCACACTGGCTGTCTTGTGTAATTGGGAACCTCGTGAATATGTGAGGTTTAAGCCACTAAGGTCAGTGCTCTTTGAAGATCACTTGCTAAAATTACTAGGGCTAATGGGAGTGGAGGTTTGGTGCAATGAAATCATCAAAGCCTGCTAATTATGTTTGCTAGGACCATAAAAGTAACATATCAAATGGATGAGGAATGGGAGTAAAAAAAGTCATGTTATTAACTTGGAATGGCTTTTAACCAAGGATGTTAAGAAAGGTCCAACATTCTTCAAATGTATTGTAAAAGTTTCATGTCTTATTGACTCCCTGTTGCCTGTTATGCTTTTAAAAATTATTTATATTCTATCTGTTTTAGTTGTTTGGTGTTTCATTACCTTACTCTACATGATAGGCATCTTGAAAGGGAAGACTATATGCGATCTGTCTTGGATTTCATATATTGCTTAGCACCTTGCCTTGCATGCAGATAAGCTCAGCGAATATTATTGAAATGAGCTACATTGAAATGAAGAAATACTTATACTGTAACATATTCTGAATTTTAATTAAGCACCAAGAGAAGCTATGTCCAAGAACTGTTTGAAGATGGGAAGGTTACTGGAACCTTAGGAAATATTGACCATATTAGATTAGGGTTTAAAATTTTGAAGTTAAAAAACATATGACTTGTACTTTATGGAAAGATATTTCAAAAGCTGATAGAAAAGATTGGCTTGATCTGATGTTAAGAGACTCTGAAATATCCTTGAAAGATAAAATTATAATGTAAACAAAGCACACTAGATATTTCAACATATATTTTAGGTATGTATTCAGTGAGTTTTGGCAAATGCTTTCATGGGTTAACCCATGTCATCAAATGTTGCCTCATGCCTCTTTTCAGTCAATCCCCTCTTATAACCCTTAAAGGTAACCACTATCTGATTTATTTCCCAAAGATTAATTATGCCTGTTTTAGAACTTCATATAAATGCAATTATACAATATGTATTATTTTGTGTCAGACTTCCTTTGTTCAATATAATGTTTTGAGGTTCATCCATGTTGTTGCATTTATCAATATGTGTTCCTTTTTAAAGCTACATAATAGTCCATTGTGTGAATATACTAGAATTTGTTGTTTTATATTGATGAAAATTTGGGTTGTTTCCAGATTTTGGCTATTATGAATAGAAATGTTTTAAATATTTTTGTTCATATTCTTTTGTGGACATGTTTTCATTTCTCTTGGGTAAGTACCCAGAAGTAGAATCGTTAAGTCATAGGATAGGTATATATTTAACTTTTTAAGATATGGCCAAACCATTTTTCAAAGTGGTTATATCATTTCACCATAAATGTATGAATGTTTTAGTCCACAGGGAATGTAATATAGGAAATTGGAGGGCTGAAAGAACTGCATTGAAATAATAGGTACAGGAATAGCTATTATTCTTAAAACTAGAGTTTTAGTTCTCAGAACTTCAAAGATTAGAGGAAGGTATTTATGTTGCCCCATGAATCTGGTGTAATACTTAGAGCTCCAAGGAACAAGTACTGCCCAACCTCTCTTGTTACCTTTAAGTCACTGACTCTTTCCTCTGCCATCAATATTCTGATCACTGAGTCTATTCGATAGGTATTTTTTTATTTTGGCTATTATATTTTTCAGTTATAAAATTTTAATTTACTTTCTATTTTAACATTTGTTTCAAGAGTATTTATGATTGCTTGTTTGAGTATTTTTATAATAGCTGCTTTAAAATCTTTATCCAATAATTCCGACATGTGTGTCATCCCATTATTGGTGTTTATTGGTTGTCTTTCCCCAAACGAGTTGAGATTTTCATGGTTTTATGTATGCTGAGTAATTTTGGATTGTATTCTAGGTATTTGAAATATTATGTTATGAGATTCTTAGACTTGTTTAAAGCCAGTAGTACGGTGGTACTCTGAATGCTGGTGTTCTTACCAATCTGCCTGTCAATGAGTGATTCAGAGGCCTCAAATGGCTGTTTTATGAATTCTCTCCAGGTTTTATAGTTGTGTGAATTGGGAGAGAAAAGTTGGCATGTGAACAGTACATTCTACCTGGAACTAGAACCAACAAGCTTAAATTTCAAAAGATAAAAGAAAGCCCACTTGTTCATTTATGACCCTAGGTTTATCATTTAATGTCTGGTTACCACCACTATAATTTAAGCTTCACAGGGCAAGGATCTCTATTATATTATCAATGTATCCTAAGTACTTAGCACAGTGTCCAAAACTGAAATATGAGAGACGTTCAACAAATATTTTGAAATGAATGAAAAAGAAACTAATAAACAAGGAAGACTACACTAGTTGACACTGAATAGTTTTACAAGAAGACGATAGAATAACCAGTATTTGTGACTTTGTACATGTTGATTAACATCTCTGTGTGTGTATTGTGTCTTCTGTGTAAAAGGGAAATTATATTTACTTTGTAGGAGAAAATAAAATATGTAAAGTATTTAGCAGATGGTGTATGCTCAACAGCCCCTCCCCATAGATTCAGATTCCATATTTCCTTTCCACTCCTTTTCAAATGCAGAAACAATAAAGATAACAAAATTTAGAGTAAAAAGAATAACCAAAGGTTATGCTCATTTCATGAGGCAATTGGTTTTATGTAAACAGATGACAAATGAAAGTATCTTTTTTGTTAAAGAAAATTATTTTCAAAGGGAAAAGGATGATATCATGGGCTTTGAAGTTAGATGAGCTTTATATGTGACTTTTCTTAACCTTCCTCAGGTTAAGCCCAGTTCTCTCCATAAAATGGGCATAATAATATCTACCCTCCCAGAGCTGTTTTAAGGGTAACAGGATAAAAATTATGGGGAAATGTGGGGGGAATGGGAGCACATAGACTCTTCTCCCCAACCTGTCAAAGAGAATCTTATAACTGCCAGCTCAGTTCCCAAGCCAATTTTCATGGTAAATTGGCAGCCTTATCATTTTTGCTCTGTTGACCTTTTTGTCCAGGATAGCTGGGCTAAGTTTGACACAGCGCTCTGTCTGCTGAGTCACAGCTTGCTCTACCTTACTCCTACTGCATAAAGCCTGTGACTTCCTTGGTGCCTGCTGACCAAAACACCACGTCCATCAAGCTTCTAGCCTTGCTTGGAAACTCAGCTTGGATCCATAGCAGGGCAACTCTCTACCAGAGCTCTGTGGGAAACCAAGAAGCCTGCTCCTCTCATGCATTATTGCCCAATAGCCCTGCTTAATATTTCAGCTTTTAATAATTCTCAATGCACCACTTCTCAACCAAAGGTTTTTATCTCTTTCATTTGTTCAGGTATTGAATAGAAATATCCCCAATAACATTTCCAAAAACCTACATTAGTCCATTTTTTTTTCATTCTGCTGTCCACCAGGCATCCATATTTTATACACCCTTACATTCTCCATCTAGACCATGCCCAGCATCAAATCTGTGTTAAATGACAATTGCAGACTTTATGATTGCTGTGCACTGACACAAGAAGCCTGGTAAGTGTTCAGAAAATATGCCTTGACTGCCTTGAATTAACTGCTCATTGACAGAATACTCTTCAACTTTTCTTTAGACTCCCACAATATTCTAAAGACAATGGGAAGATGCTGTTAATGTCTTATACGTTATATAAATGTATAACAAATGGACATCTCTATGAGTACCGTCAGCTCTCTTTATTACTCTTTGGCATCATAGCTGTTGAATTCAGGGAAAGGATGTAGGGATTGAATATTGAAAGGGGGCTGAATGCTTCTTCTCCAAAGCTACAGGCCATTGTTTAAAATATATCCTTCAGCGAGTGAGGAGACCTACTTAGCTGGGTGTTGTCTAGTATGGAGATCTGAGATGTCATCTGATGCTGGGGTAGATCTGCTGTCCTCCTTTGAATGAATCTCTCTAGGATGAAAAAGAGACTGCAAAACCTTCATGAATAGGGTGCGAGGTGACAGGGTTGATATTTGGTAGGTTCTGGGATGAAAGCAAAATGTGATTTCCATTTACCGTCTCAGAAGGGAATGGAGACTAAGGAGCCAAAACAAAACCATAAGAACATTTTCATTTTTATTATAATCTTGTGTTTTAAAAATTTATGTCCACTTAGGTGTAAGCCCCTAGTGATCAAGAAAAAGACCTTTAAACAGACCATAACTTGATTCTGGCCTTCATGGACAACAAGAAATGGAGGGTTGGAGAGACTGATTTCCACTCTATAGCCAGGCTTGAGCAAAGAGGTTTTACAAGGACTAATGAATGTGTTGGAATTTCCTGAGAAGGAGGGGAAAGGAGCCTGCATCAAAGGGAAAGAAGACAGCCATGGAAGCTGTCTGAGCCTAGGAAGAGTCAACTACTTCTTACTGTAGTTGACTGCCAGTGTCTTGTCTCTGTGGCTATCTGGAGCTGAGGCAAGCAGGGATCACAGAGCTCTGATGGATACAGTGACACAGATACAAATGCAGTGATGTATGAAGGAGATGTGTATTTTGGCTTGGGGGATTTGGTAAGTCTTCATAGAGAAGGTGGCATCTGAGCTGGGATATTCAAGGTGGTCAGGACTTCGGTGGTCAGACGTGGATGTTAGGGGTGGGGATTCTAAGCTTCGGCTAGGGGAAGAATCACTTGAGACTTCTTTGGGGAATGCTGCTATCCATGAAGCAGTACAGCATAAAGCTGAGCTTTAGATCCATGGGAGGCATGTTGATGTACTGGAAAATATGGTTAAATATGAGTCTACTTTGACCTTTTCTATTTTCTCTACTAATTGAGTTCTGCTTAGGTCATTAGAAGAAACTTTATTTCATTTCTAACCATTTAGTCTCCTGCTGGGAAAGTATGAGTTTATGCATTTTTCTTTTGATCTTGACAGCGCTATAATATGATGGTATTGGAGGATGGCACTTCTGCTGTCTATTCAGTAGTTAATTCTGCTTCTAATCCCCACTTTTCCTCAGCCTTATTGATCCTCAGTCTTTTGCCAGTTCTAATATATTTATGTGATGAATGAGGTACCAGTAAATACTGTGAAAGTCATCAAATCAAATAGTTGAAGGGACCTCTAGAGGTCATTGTGCCTATGGGTTGATGATTTCCGAAGCTCACCAAGATAGAGTTGTTTATTGTCTCCTTGCAGTGCTCTAGAGATGGAGACTGAACTACTCCCCGAAGTAGTTCATTTTAGTAATGAAAAAGCTAGAAGGTTCTTTCTTATGTCTAATTGAAATCCTTCTTGATGTAATTTAATTTATTCGCTACTGTTTTATCCACTGTGGGCATGTATAGCAAATGATTACTGCCCCGCTAATGACAACACTTCATGAGCTTGAAGACAAAATCTCATCACCTTTCTACCCCTCCTTTAGACTAAACAATTCCAGTTTTTCACACTTCATCAAAGGGTTTATTTTCATATTTTTGGCTATCTTTATTAAAGTTCTCTGAATTTTTGAGTTCCTCTGCATTATTTTAAAATAACTGCTATAGTGAACAGAACTGAGTGCATAATAACTTTGGGAGTTCTCACTGATGACTTGCAATGGGAAGATGCTCATGGGCCATTTTTGGTGAAAATAAAAATGACTGACGGTAAGAACCAGGTTTTAGGTAGGGTGGTTGGTGACTCCAGACTTAATATCATTGTGGTATATCTGCATTTCTTTGGAATACTGGTGGGCATGGTGTTATGAGGCACATACTGTTTTATCACCATTTAAAAGAGACACAGAGATGGAAATGAATAGAAAGAAGAAAGCTTGTGGAGATATGTGGAGTGAAAGATGTAAGTGGCAGGGAAGGAGTTCACTTGGAGACAGTGCCAGCAGGATTTAGAGAGATGAGGGAACTATATTAGGTGGGTGTGTGGATAATTCTCAGGGGTTGGGATGGCACTGGGGGATGCTGTGATAACCAAGATGGACTGTGATGCTGCAGACATTATTAGGGCATATTTCTGAAAACAGGTGAGTGCAGAGTAAAAAATATCTGTTGGTTGTGTCTGGATTTGGTTTGAGTCATGGAGAGATGCTGGGTAGCAGCAACACGTGCAGGGATTGGCCATTTGAGCAACGTGGCTCACAGGGATCAGATCCTGTCTCTCTTCATCAGCCTGGGCTCTTCTCCATTCTTTCTTTTTCTCATCTAGTATTCAGTTCTCCTTCAGGACCTCTCTGAGGCTGTTTTCTTGTTGCTCCAGCCTTGGCTATGCAAGCTTATCATGTGGCTTCCTATGTGGCTCAAATCCTCCTGACCACATCGTACCCTTGGAGCATGAATATCACTGCCAGCCTCCCAGCCTCAACATCATATCAGTCCTAGCTGATGGCTGTAATATCTTTTTCTTTCCCCATAACTGGAGATGCCACCCTCATAACCCCATTATTACTTTCTTATGTCTCTGATGAATCTCGACCTGACTTTCCTTTCTCCCAGCCCTTCAGAATGCCTTTCCTAACCCACTCCCATCTTCATTCATCCCAGCCCCCCATCTATTCGGATGACAGAGACAAGTGGACACATGAACCTGTATACTCAGTGGATTTCTATATGAATCTGAATGTGATTGTGAATGGAAGTGATGGTGTAAGGGATGTGCAGAATTAAGGGCATATTTGTGTCCATTTATATAAGTGTGTATGTGTTCTCTGGGTGGGAAGAGGCAGCTGGGAGTAAATTGATTAAAGTCAAAGGGATGGTCTGGTCAACCTTACTCAAAATAAAGAAAAGATTAACTACACAAAGATATGCATAGGAGGGTGATTATCTAGTTTTTGTAAATTGAAAACGTCTTCAATTTCCTTATGAGGAAATTCATTAAATTTTGGTTAATTATTTAAAGAAATAGTGTGAGTTATAGAAATATTATATTACATATTTCTTATGTGCGTGTGTAGAGAAAGAAATGAAAATATTAAGTGAAAACAGGTGAGAGCAGTTGTGTATGTGATATATTTTTTATTGCATTTACATATTTATGCTTGCAAAAAATCTGAGAAAATTTCTAAAATAATAATGTGGTTACTCTGGAAAGTGAAATTATTTTCTTAACTGCATTTTCTGATTTGCCACAGTGAACATGTAGTATGTGAATAATAAAAAATATAAAGTCGTGAGGTAACAACAGAATTTTAGGAGTAACACAAATACAAAGAGTGGGCACACAGGAAGAGACCCACTGTTTCAATTAAAGAAGGGAGGGGTTTGGAGGCCTCAGCCTTTCTTTCCTCTTCCTCTAGCTGGCCTTATGTGTATAGGATCACTTAAAAAAAAAGCCCACCCACTGCACGAAATCTCTTCCTAAAAGTTCTGCCCAAATAGAAATTTGTTTAAAATAATAGCCCCCCCCCAGGAAGATAAAGATTTATCAGTGATTCACAGAATATTTTATCCCACAAGTTACCTTTGGGCAAATTGGAAGAAGTTTATCCATTCCTCAAAACACTATATTGCCATGTGCCGGAAATTTGCAGTGAAAATACTAATGGACAATATTCATACTATGATGACCCTCCTAAGTTTGTAAAATGCCCTTCCTGCATACTTACGAGCAATATTACTTCACCATTGTGTGCATTAGTAGCATGTAGGTTGCTTTCTTCCTAGTTTGACTGAGACCTTAGCTTTAAGGAATGGGAATTTTGATTACGTGATATGACAGGAAAGGAGGAGCAAAGTTTCTGAATACAGAAACTTTGGGCACCCTGAAATAACGTAGGACATCAAACTAGGTAAAAAGAGGAACCAGGAAGGCTAGGGCATGAGAGAGTAGAAAGGAAAGAGATGAGAATCCATAAGGTGTACTTCAAAGTCTTAAAGCTGGCCTGTGGTCTCCTGTGTTTATGAGAACATGGGAAGCTGTCCTTTAATTCTTGTGGGATTCCTCCTTATGGGGCCTTGGAAGTGAGCTGAATCCCTGGTTTATAATGGAGCTGCCTCCCAGGGATGGATAGACTTGTGATAATGATGTGTGGACCCCTGTGGAGGGTAGATTAATCAGATCTATTCCTGTGTTCAAATCACAGTGTTCATTTAACACTGTGCTTCTTGGTTTAGTTTATAGCCACTTATGATGATTTCTATTCTAGATCTTTTCATCTATCCTTGATGCAGAGACATTTCTGATGTACTGAAGTCAAGAGCATAGAGCAGACCAGGAAACTGCTAGATCTCGGAGCAAACAGATGTCATGTGCATGCTCTGGCTGTTTTGTCATATGATGACGCTCTTCTTGGCTCTAGGCATTTTTGATTGTTACCAGGACACAAAGTTATCAAATAAAAACTAAATACCTTGGGATTCCCTCTGCAAAGGAAAGATATTGGGGAACATACTCTTGAAGTAGTAAAATTATAGACATTTTAACAATTATAATTCTGTTATTCTGGATGTGATGCTAGCAGTTGAGGAGGGGTGGGGATAAGGTCCTGTGGGAAGTAGTTCCTGAGAATAATGGAAGAACTATGACACACATGAAAGAGATCCATGAATTATAAAACACTCATTATACAAATCTTAATTCATGTGATTATTTGTTGGTAAATTGCCGCAATTCTGTTATTGCTGAGATTATTCAAATTGAAAAAAAAATCTTGGGGTTTGAGTTGACCAGTATTGGTTTGTATAGCAAAGACTCTATACTTACCTGGTAAAGAAGTTTCATGTGAATTTTCAGGAGGCTTCAAGGATTCTTCTCACAGCTCCTGTAAACCTCTGGTTTGCTTTGCACTTGTCTTTCGCCCACAGACCACTGAACTGTGGTTGCGTTCTGGAGGATGGGTAGAGTTCTTGCCCGGATCTTTGAATGCTGAGCTTGAGGAAAAGCCAGAGGAACTGGTGACAGCAGTTCAATGTGCATTTTAGCTGTGCAGCCTGGGCTTCTTGTGGTAGGCTAACTTTCACCAAAGCAGAACCTCCATTGTGACCTGGCCTGAGGAATGTAGTTGTAAATTCAGTTAGAGCAGGTGCTGCTGCTGCAGTTGGTGAGATGAACTTAGATGTTTACTAGACTGAGAACCTGATGATGGCAGTAACTGTGTCTATTTTGTTTGCCACTGAATCCCCAGAGTCTACCACATAATAGTTGCTTGATATTAGTTAAATGAACGCAGATATTATAGAGGGAAGCCAGTGGGGTACTTGAACAGAACATGAATGGAAGTTATTACTTTGACAGGTTTATGATGACCTGTGAATTTTTAGACTCTCAACCTCAATTTTGCTATTTCCCTCAGAGTTGGTTGGAATCAGGGCAATAACCCATCCTAATCAACCTCATAAGGGAGTGAAGTATAAACCAGGTGCCAGTTACTAATATAGTTTCCATTATCAGTGGTTCCATAACAAATCACCTCCAAACTTTCTGGTTTAAAGTAACAACAATTATTTCATTAACAGTTTTGCCGTCTGGAAATGATTTGGTAGGAGCAGCTTATTTTAGCTCCAAGTGGCATCAGTTAGAGTGTTTGACTAGAGCTTCAGGATCTCATTCTAAGGTGGCTCATGTGGCTGGCTAACTGGTGCTGACTGTCATTTGGGAGTAACCAGGACTCAATTCTCTTCATGTAGCCTTGCACCCTGGCTACTTGAGCTTCTTCAAAGCATGGTGGCTGGTTTCATTTGGCAGTGTCACTTCTGCTGTATTCTCCTGGTCAAAGCAGTCACAGACCTAACCTAGATTTAGAGAGGGAGTGGGGTATAAGAAATAAACTACTTCTTGATGGCAGAAGTGATAAAGAACTTGTAGCCAATTTTAATGAATTCCAAATGTTCACTGAAAAATATCTATTAAAAAGATTTGATACTGAAGTTGATTGTTCATTATATTCTCTCCCTTGTAGAAAATTTTCACAGCCAAATTACATAAGCCTAGAGGAGGGGAATGGTATTTGGCTTTCTTGAAATTCCCATCGCTTCCCCTTCCAAACCTGGCAAATCAACATGCAATCTAAGTAAAACCAGTGTACTTACTATGCAGATGATGCTTTAAGCAAAGTCCCAGTGTGCTAACCTCCTCCCCCCCCCAGGCAGACAGCATATTGCTGCTCTTGGAGGAGCTCCTATTGAAACACTAGGTTATGCTGTCACTGCTCAGTTATAAGAAGATTCCCTGGTACATTTAGAAACAGAAAAAGGAGTGGATTATGAGGTCAGAGGGGCTGGTGTCACTAAAGTTGTGATGTATTCATCTCGGCTATAGTGTTACCTGCCTAATGTATTTGGACAAAAATTTGTTTTGTTTTATGTTCTTCTAAGTGAATTTGTCACATCTACAGTGGTAGAGAAGTCATTGGTTCTTCATGTACATTTGTTCTTCTTTTACAGGTTTCAGACAGGAAGTTTTCTTGTCAATCAAATCTTTCTTCAGAGATTCCTGTTAAACAAGTTGTATATGTTAATTGGTTTGATTCTTTTGCATACTCCTTATACCATTAAAATTATCTTGATAAGTGGTCCAGGTTTTGCTTACCCTACTCAGATTTAGGAGACCCTGGTAGCAACCTTTAAATAATTACCTATTAGTGCCAGACAGTATATATGTGCTACTCTGTCCATAGTCCTTAGCACACTGCCACACTGGTAAGTTTTTGAGGAGAGGGACCTCTAAGAGGCCAGCTGGCCCCAGGTCTGCATAGTAAGTGCTGCCCCACAGGTAGGGTATGAGCTTAGGTCTTCTTAACTCTACTGTTTACTCCTTGTCTTATGTAAGCCCATATCTGACATGATAAGTTGAATTTTACTAGTTTACCTCTCAGAGCCAACTTACCTTCATTTCTTGAGACATTTGATTCTAGTCTCTAATGACTGACTAAAAGCTATGGTACTGATTCCGTTTTTTAAAAATGATAATAGTTTAGATAGATAGATAGATAGATAATAGATAGATAGATAGATAGATAGATAGATAGATAGATAGATAGATAGATAGATAGATATAGATAGAGGCAATAGGAACATTGAAAACAAGAAAAAATTAGTTTATATTTCCACCACCATAACACAAGTATTTTTATTTTATAGTAACCTTTGACTAGAGCCTACATATTTTTATACGATTGCCATCACAGCACAAACACCAAATTTTTCATTATATTTTTCCGCCAACATTTTGATGTACGGACATTTTGCCAAGTGTCTACATATTACAATAATAATTTTTATTTGCAATGTAATATTCTGTGCAGATGACCAAGGTAGATATTTTGGTTTTTAAAATATACATTTTTTTGTATATAAAAGTAATACATGTACATTATAGAAACATTCAGGAATTTATATAAGCATAAGAAGAATACAAAGATTTTTATCACACAGAGAAATAATACTGTTATATTTTGCAGTATTTTCTTCCAGGCTTTAAAATTATATCATAAATATATTTTCTTTATATAGACACAGATGTCATTTTGTTGTCTACAAAAGTAGAATCATGTTATCAAAACAATACCGTCAGCTAATGTTTGTGTGTCTCCACAGAGGAATCATTTTCCTGATGTTTGCTTTCTATAGGGACTCTCCTTTTGGGGGGTTACATTGTTCCCACAAGGTAGGAATTTGTTGGGAATCTGAGACATTCCGAAGGTAAAATGACTTCCTCCCGTGTCGGGCTGCACCAGGTCAGAACAGTGTGCATGTGCATCCTTGGCAGCGCGCGTCGTGCACTCATTGCCTGTAAACCCAGGAGCAAGGCTGGTAGTGACGTGGGGAGGTGACCTCCAGCTAAACGCTGAAGCTGGAAGAAATGGCCCTGTTCTGTGCAGCTGTAGTTACATCTGAATAACGTCCCAGGCTCCCATATAGGACTGTCACATACCTAATGGGAAAGAGTGGGTGGAGCCTATTATCATCCTACATGTGAGATGAGAAAGTGAATCTCGTCTGTTAACTTTGGTGCATATTTCAAAAGCACTTGTTAAATTGGGCATGGAAGCGTCTTAGTTTCCACTAGTAGTAAACACCATAGAACTTAGGCAAATGCATTTCTTAGGCTCAACATTCTCTTCTTTATCTACAAAACAATAGAGTTGGTACAGCCTAGCTGTCTTTTTTGTTCCATACGGTGAAACATTTTTAAAATGTGAGATTCTTTCAATGTCTAGGAAAGTACAGAAAATACCATCTCAGACACCAGGCTTCCTCTGCACAGATTTAATGGATGTTAACATTGGCCATATTTGCTTCAGATCTCTTTTATGGAAGACAACATTCCACCCTAAATGCAATCTTGGGGGAAAAACTTGGAGCATGGGAGCTGGACCTCCCCACTCTACTTCTTGTTCTCAGAATGTCATTCACTGTCCAATGCAGTTAAGTCCCCCTACTGACTGCAGCGCCCACAGAAGAGAAAACATGGGCTGGAACAAAAGGAAAGATGCAATCAGGCATTACCCAAAGCTAGTAGAGTAACAAGGGGGAAAAGGGTAGGAACCTGGGCTCAGCTAGATGTTAATTGCACCATCTGTGAGTGTGTCAGAAGCCCTGATAGACTCAATAGACTGTTTTTTATCATCACATTTAGAAACAAGCTGCTTCCTGAATTGGATGAGTTTTAAGGTTATGGTTGCACATTTAAGAAGTGAAAATTGAGGCTTTTCTCATTCTTTGCCTCTCTCCTGAGTTATGTGAGTAATTCATGGCAACTCAGAATTTACATCTTGGAGCAAACTTGCTTGATGATTTGTCTTCGTTGCGTTTGGGGGGGGGGGGGGGGTTGGGATAAGCCTCATCAACCAGGGCCTGATTTTCCAAGAGCCCATCATTCAGTCACTGATTATCCACTTTGTGAAGTTTCTAGGTCTTTTGCTTTTCACCCTTTTGCCTCCTGCTGAGATTCAGTCATTCTGCAGCTTGTTAGGACTCCCATCAGCAGGTGTGGAGGAGCAAAGAGAAAAGCTGAAGCAGTGTCAAGTTTTGCTTTATCACAGGAGCTCTGCAGAAGGCTCTGTGGGGGAGGATTTTGAACCCTTTGCCTCCGATAAGGCTTGGAGTTCTCTGTCGGTTTGGTTACGTATGCCCTCCCTGTCTGTCCTCCATCAGTGCTGATAATGAAGAGTTGACTTGCAGAAAAACAGGATGGAAGGGGACTGCCAATAGAGCCGAGAATCGCAGTGAGCCATGACTTAAACATGGCCCTGTAATATGATGCTGTAATGAGAGGGAGCCTGAGTCCCTATGAGTTCATTGAAATGCCAAATTGGTGTGCAGTCTTTCTTCTCAGTCAGCATAGGTCAGGCACACATTCAAGTGGAAGTTTTCAGTGGGGGTGCAACTGTGTGGTGGGATAGAGCCTAGAATCACCTGGGCATCTTTTTCAAGTGATATGCACAGCTATTTCTGCATGATAACATTTGAAAGGAGGTCAGGGTGTGGACTTTGGAAAAAGCATGTAATCTTATATCCCACCACGTGAAAGAGGTGGCAGTGGCTTTGAGGGGGGCCTGAGCAAGAATAGTGAAGACAGGTGAAAGGAACCAGAATTCTCAGACCTGGAGAAAGGAGGGCTTCCAGAATATTAAGTAACTTGCCAGACATGTCAAAGCTTACCTGTGGGATGCTGGCTCCCTCAGGTCGTTCTGTGCCCTCCTGCCAGCATGATCTTCCGACATACAGAATAGTTCTGCTGCACCCCTCTGGGTCTTTATTAATGCTCCAAGCTCCCTTTCCTTCGTGACTTATCCATTCCTTCTCCTTCCTCTTCCAGTTTTAATAAGAACTAGTTAGTTCACCACCAACCTTGAAATCTTAAGGAGGTTGTAGTTAAATAAGAAAGGTCATAAATGCAAGGTGTCATGCAGAATTCAGAGCTACACCTCTCCTCCCTGTTATGAGAGGGAGCAATTTATGCAGTTATATCCACTGCATTTCACACTCCATAACTGCCCACTTTGTTCACAATAGTCTCTTAGACTGTCCTCCAGCTTTCAATCAACGTTTCTAACGCTATGTTTCAAATTCAAATTGTTTCTCTTATCTAGACTAGGAGCCCTTTAACTTGTCCTCATGCCAAGCAGTATTTTTCTTAACAAAAAAATTAATTAGAAAAACTAATTGGATAACTTATCTTCCCTGTTTGAAAACTTTTCTTGGATACTTATTCATGGGGATATAGCAGTGCTTTTCAAGCCACATGCCGCAAGAATTTTTAAAACATGCAGTTCCTAACTATTTAGTCAGGGGCACTGACCTCTTTCTCCTTAGATTGTCAAATAAATAAATGACAACAGCCAACACAACAAGAGCCATCCAGTGTGAATGAATCAAAATTATACTCATTATTTTTGTCAGATCGGCAAAAAATATATTTTTTGGTGTGCCGCAGAGTAATTAGTTTATGTGTGCCATGGGATGAAAAAGATTGAAAATTGCTGGGATAAAGCATCGTGCTCCAGACATTCACAAATGGCCCTGTCTCTCTTTTCTCACTTAAAACTTCCACTGTGTTTCCCTGCTCCAGGGGCCTGATTCCCTTTTCTCCAGCCTATCCTGCAACTATAGCTTCACCTCTCTCTTCTCTGCTCAGTCAACTGCTCATTCTTTCAGACCCAGCTAAAATAGCTCCCCCTTGTGAAGCCCTATGCTCCTCCCCCACACAGCTTCTCTGTGTCCCCTGTGCTCTCAGTTTCTCATGAGGTTGTTAGAGTACTTAATAGGTCATATTTGTGGGGTGTTCCTCTCCTCAGCAGTGCCCCTTATTGGGTACTTATTGCTACATTATGTTCCTGAGAGATATGACAGTGTCAGGCCAGTATTTGGAAAGGCAGAGAGGAGGGAAGGACGGACAGCTAAGTAGAAGTGCTACACATTTCCTAGCCTGACTCTATATATGACTGTTGGGACACACTCAGAAAATATAGGTTCTTTTATTTTCTTAATAAATGCTTATTTCTTGTCTGTCGTCTCCTCTTGGTGAGCTGAGTGGGACAATGTGGAAACCTTAGGGATCCCTTTGCAGGCTCCTTGTTCCGTGCCTTTTTTTTTTAAATCCTCACCTGAGGACATTTTTTCCATTGCTTTTCAGAGAGAGTGGAAGGGAGAGGGAGAGAGAAACATCAATGTGAGAGAGACATATTGATTGGTCGCCTCCTGCACAGTCCCCGACCAGGGCCGGGGATTGAGTCTGCAACCAAGGTATGTGCCCTTGGCTGAATCGAACCTGGGACCCTTCAGTCCCCAGGCCGACGCTCTGAGCCAAACTGGCTGGGGCAGTTCCTTGTGCTTGACATTACTTTAAACCCTCTTCATTCTTCAAGTAGAAGGCATGTGTAAGTCTTTTGAAAAGAGAGGAATAAAAGGAAAGGCAAAGATATATATATATAATTTATGTATGATAGATAATCCTTTACTTAACTCATGGAAAGACTTTCTTTACTTTCCCCACTTCTCCACCCCTGGAAAAGGGAATGGAGAAGTTTCTCAGATCTTCTCAGAGGAGAGCATTTGTTTTTTCTCATGTTAGTTCCATGTGTTCATGGTGCCTACTTGGAGATTGAAATAGAGAGGGACAGTAGACATGTGGTCAACAGCATTAATTTTTAATATACATTTGTGTTTGCGCCCCAAACTGTGGGAAAGAGTTAGCATGGCAGGTTAAAAAAGAATAATTTGGAAATCAGACTGACCTCAACTTTAATGACTAGTCACAGTGCCTGACCTATAATAGGGTTCGATGATCATATGTTGCGCAAACTTGGCATTGCTCTTGGAGATGCTTCACCTAGTAAATTTTACTTTTTTATAGACATTGCTTAGTTAGCTTGGGAAGCTATTCTTCATGTTTGTCCCATAAATCTGAATCAGAAGAAAGGCAGTGTTTCTGAAAGGTAAGAGAATTGAGCTTTGAGGTAAGTGATATCAAGGGTGCCCTTGAACCTTCCGTGATTTTTCTGGCAGGTTGTAATTCAGGGAAGTACCGCTGTGGATCAGTAGGAAAATAAAAAATAAGGCTTTGATTTCTCATTCAAAATTTTGCTGTTCTTTTACTTTAAGACCTAACTAATCTCACTGCTGTCTAAGCCCACAAGTGTAAAGGATGCTGCTATCTTTCTCCCTAGTTTGCCTTTCTCCCCTCCCCCAACACTTATAGGTGAGCGATCCTAAGAGCAAAGTCTACCAGACAGGAATAGTTGGCGACCAGTGCTGGCTTCCGACTCATATTTTACTGCAGAATAACACTTTTCTGGCCCGGTGGGCATGCAAGGGGCAACTGTCTGCCAGGCTTGATCATTCTGGCACTCCTGGGAGTGAGGGGAGGCTCACCACCTCTCCACTCTCCTGTGAGACAGAAAGTAGGAGAGTCACCAGAGAGCAGGAAGAGGAGAGTGTGCTTCATTGCTGGTTTCCACACCTGTCTACACAGAACAACCACCATATTCACAGGCCCTCTCCCAGGTCTATTGAATACCTATCTCTGAGGTGTGGTCCAGGGATCCTTATTTTTAACAGGCTCCCCAAGTGTCAGAGACCCAGCCCAGCCTCCGGGTGTGAACCTCTGTAGGGAAGCCCATCTAACATGCATGTGGTGGGAAGACACAAAAGTCCTGACTTTCTTGTTGATTCTTATATGCAACCCCTAAAGGTATGAAGGAAGGACTATACATTATTTGCTGGGTGATTTTGGATATCTCAGGAAAAGATCTTTCCAAACATCTAATCTTTCCAGAGACATATTGACTATGTCTACAAACAGGCTTCTGCCCATGTTACAGCACCAATGGGCAGGCAGCCTAGACCACTGATGCGGAAACTTTGTACTTATCTTTACATGCCCGACAATATTTCCATCAATGTTATTTCCCCTCCTTAAGCCACCTGAAAAATGAAAACAAATCTGGTTTTTTTTTTGGTTTTTTTTTCCTGTGCAGATTGCTGGAAAAAGTTGGGAAATCAAGCTACTGGCTACAGGAAAATTATTTACCTCTCTCAGGATTTTTCTCTTTTGGCTTTACTAGGGGCCCTTAAGCCTCGTGCCTATCATCCCAAGACACTCCTGGATAAAATTTGAGTTTGGCAGCAGCCACACTTGAGTTGCATTCGCACTTAAACTGGAGCTTTGAGTATGGTTAGAAAAAGGAAAGGGAGGAAGAGTTAAACTTGCAAAGATAAAAAATCCCTTCTAGGAGCTTTCTGTCCATTGCCGAGTTCTTATCTCCCCTTTCCACCAACACCTACTTACTTGGATCTTGGATCTTGACTTATTTTGGCAGTTCCCTGTGCATGTACTGTGGTTGCCATGGAAATGTTATACAGCATGCTGCATGCTGTTTCATCTTCTCTGCCTCTCTTAATTTCTCTCCAGTTTTGTACACCCACCCTAACCCCCTTTGTAATAGAAAACATCAAACACTGTATTTCTTCAAGCTGTTTTGCTTCTCTCGCCTAGTCACACTGGATGTGCCTTAACTTCATATAATCAGAACAACCTGGTAGTAATTGGAAGAGAGAGAAGACAATTCACCCAAATGCTATATTCCTCTAAATTATGCCAGGATGCTCAAGAATTTGAGGGAACTGAGGCAACTGTTAATCAAATTAACTTCCCTCTGTTTTCACAGGGATGAAACCTTTGCTGAGGTCCAGAGATACTTATTAACCACACCTTTCTGATTTCCACCTGGACTATTTTTTTGTGTCCTCATGTTATTTACAAAGGAGAAAGTCTGAACTATCCTCAGCTCTTAATTTCCCATCCATGAAATAATCCCATTGTTCATAATGTGCACTAACCCATAGGCGTCTCTGTAGATATTGATATGATGAGTTATCAAGAGTTGGGCCAAATGAAGACAAGATCTTAGTGTGAATATCTGATGTTCACCCTGACTTTCTCTTCTGCTCTTGCTGTGGTGATGGGGGAGCTGGGGAGTGGGGAGGAGTGAGGAAGGGATTTTGTGCGTGCCTAACCACGTGAACATTGAAAGAAAACTATCTTCCTCTCCCCTGAGCATATTTTAATTTTTCTCAAAAATTGAAAAACCCTAGAAAGCAAGTAACAAATTAATTCACCCAATTTTTCTGGTTTCTTTTTAAAAGACATTCTTATTTCAGTGTTATAAGCAAAATGAGTTTTGTTTTTCTGTGTTTCTAAACTTACAAAGTGAATTTACATGGGTAGAAAACGTCTAAATATTATTTTTACATATATTTCAGAATTCATCAATGTTTTTATTTTTCAAACTAAAAAAAAATCATTATTGGCAATGCCAATATCAAGAGGTTTTCTTTCTTTTTCTTTCTTACAGAATAAGATTTGTGTAAGTTGCATGATTCTCACAGACAGACATATTTTTATGGATAATATAATGCCAAGAACTTTGAAAGGGGGAGTAATTTTAAAAGGGCCTTGTAAGAGTGAAGTCAGCCCAACTTTTTGTTTCATAGATTTTAGAAAAAAGAGAAAGATTATAGGTCTATATTCTTTAGAGGTTATTATTTTGAAAAATCAGTTATTGAAGGAGTTACTTTCTTCCACAGGGAATTAATAGGTAATGCTGGTATCAGTACACAGTGTCAATTGTGTGTGTGTGTGTGTGTGTATAAGAGAGGGAGAGGAGAGAGAGGGAGAGTGACACAGAAGGGGGTGGATGTGGGGGTGGGAAGTGAGAAAGCAGAGGAGAGGCTTTCAAGACTAGTCTCCTGGAAGTTCCAAACAAATCAGTAAGCATTTACTGAGTACTTACCACAAGCAAGGCATTAATTTGTATTCTGTAAAGGAAAATAGAAGGACAAGATTTGATTCTTACCTTCCAACAGCATATTATCTAGCACAGAGGACAAGGAACACACACATACATACATTAAGTAACAAAAAGGCCAGGTCAACAATAAATGAAATGCTGAAATGTAGACTGGAGGCTTGAAAGCACAGGAAGAGAGATGGAGAAAGGGGCTTTGAATGGTCAAGAGGGTGTAGAGAAAGGCTAAACTTTGATCTGAGTTCATAAGCATAAGCAAAATTTGGATTACACTCAACTGAGAGAAAATGGAAGACACAGGAAAGTGCAAGTAATGTTCAGTGGACCGTGAAGAAACCACTTGTCTTCAGCAAGGATTCCTTAGAGGACAAGCGAACGCCAAACAGAGATGGGGCCAGGATGTAGAAGGCCTTGACTAAGAGCAGGTTTTCACTCTAGATAAATCTTAGAGATTTTTGAACAATAGGCACATAGCACTGAGAAGTCTTATAATGAGATGAAGTGCAAGTGGTATTTGGAATGTAGAGGGCAACTGCTATAAGGCAGATGGCCCAGAAGGGGCTGTCGCAGGCATCTGGGTATGATGTGAATAAAGGCCTGGTCTAGGATGAGGGTTGTGTGAGTACAAAGGAAGGGACAAATGCAATAATTATTTTGTAAAAAACAGGAATGTTTGGGAGGAATTGTTAGACATGGGAAACTAAGACAAAGAAGATGTCAGAGATACCTAAGAAATTTCAAAATTAAAGGAATAAAGCTAAATATTTACTGAGTCCCTACTATGTGCTGAGCACCATTCCAAATGCTTGGTGAATATTAATTCAATGAGAGAGGGAATTTGAAAGTCATCTATTTTGAAGGGAAAGATAAAGCAAATCCATGTCCAGTACTAAGTTTGTAACGGGGGGAAATACAAGTAGAAATGCCCAACGTGGGATGGGAACGGGGCGTGAGAAAGCCGAAGTCAGGACTGCAGGCACAGAATTGGGACTCGCCCGCTTTGAGGAAGAGCTGGTCTCCTGAGAATGGCTGAAATGAACAAGTCTGTGCTGAATTTCCTAAGAAACCTCAAATAAGGGAAAAGATAAATAAAAGCATCCAGCAAAGAAGGTAATGGAGGTAAATCATAGATGAAGGAGAAAAGCTGAGATAATGTAGTGTGATGGGACCTGGAATGAAAGCATTTCCAGAGGAAGGGGGTGTTCTACAGAGTAAACTCATGAAGAGATCAGCAAGATAAGTACCAAGAATCATCTATGTATTTGATTGTCCATAAGTATGGTTCTGCCCCCCTTATTGAGGGTAATTGAGAGTTGATTGTAGCTCCAAAGAAATACTTCGATACTGTATTTTAAGTCCAGAGAGAGCTTGGATATTCTGTGCCAAACCAGAATAAACTTTTTTCCAGTCTTCACTGAGCCAAATAAATATTCTAGCTCTTGTTGCCTGCTTTTAACAAGAACTCAAAGAATATAGTCCTAGACTTTTATAACTGACTTCCTTCCAGAGCGTGATCTGAGAATTAATTCCTCTATAAGTTGAGTCAAGCTTTCTGCTTTGTGACTTGTCTCCTGTTTTCTTATAAGGCAAATTAATTCAGTTTCTTCACCTTTTTGGGGTAGTGCTCATGAAATATGACAGATCAACAGCTCTTAGAGACAGGGGTTCTGCTGTAATTCTATGAACATGTCTCCTGACCACCAGTGTGCCTCTAGGTCTTTCTTGGGTCTGTAGGGAGCCTATGTGTTTAGCCTCCTTCCCTGTAGACCTCCCTTATAGTTAAGAGCAAATGATGGACTGCTGGTTGGGGGTATAAACAATGATCGAGAGCCCAGGCTCCAGAGCCATTCAGATCTTGATTTAGATTTTATTTCTACCATGTTAGAAGTTTCAGACTTCTTTATTTCTCTCTCTGCTGACCACTACTTCTCTTGACATTATTCTTAGTGTGAAGCAGTAGAAGGAATATGGGTTTTATAATCACTCGGAATTGAATGGGATCAACTCCCAATGCCACCAACCTTGGGCGTTCATTTTAATATGATCTATTATTTTACAGCACTGCTGTGAGGATTTAAAATAATGCAAAACATCCAGAACAGAGCTTGGCATGTGCTTGATAAATGGTAACATTGCTAGAGGATTTTGTTGTTTGTTTTTTTAATTGAGTGACCCAGAGCAGAAATATGACTTCCAAGAAGTTTCACATTGCTTATAGGCCAGAAAGCTAGGAGATATATTTACCTCGGGGAGTCAAAACTCTGGAAAGGGGGGAAAATATCAATCAGCTTATTTTTTACATAATGCCAAACTACAGCTGCCATCTTAACTGATTTGACTAGTTGTTAGAATGCAGTTCATAAGAGCAGCCAGCTTATTCTTTTCCTTCACATTGTAAAGGTGAAATTATAACCGAGAGGAAGAAGTCAGCTCTATGCCAGAATTTTAAAGCTCTAACAGTGGTGGCTTATTGCCAAAAGACAAAGCAACCCGGCTTGGTCTGGGCCATGTTAAAATTGACCTGCTATCAGAACATTCAGGTAGAATGGTCTAATCAGATATATCACACTGAAGGTCAGGAGAGAGATGGGCCTTTGACAGAGATTTTGGAGGCCTTGGTGTGCAGGTGGTTGTTGATGCTATATGGCTGTGAATGAGTCTCAGAGGGAGAGAGCAGGAGCGAAAAACTGAGTCTTGGCCCTGAAATTAGGGAGTTTCAAGTGAAAATGGATGGAAAAGGAGAACCAAAAATTATCCAACTTTAAACAACAAATACACAAGGTAAAGGAGGGTTGCTGAAAACTTGAGAGTGTCGGCTCTTAGAAGCTCTGTAATGTCAAGGAGGATGCTGATGACGCAAAGGCTACTAATTTTATTTTTGTTGACTTTGCCTTGATTATTGATGACATGCATTGTAAGAACAGTTTCCATAGAGTGATAGAGGCAAAAGGAGTGAGCTCTGGTGAGGAAATTGGGGCATGAGGTGTCAATTACTTTTTTAAAAAAGTAATTGCAGTAAAAAGAGGTAGAAAATGGAATTCGTTTTCACAGGTTGGAAAACAAATCTCTTTGTGACCTGCCCTGGTCAACAAAGAGTTAATGGTATAAATGCACAGTAATTTCAGAAACATTAAATATCATGTTTCCATGGAAACATCAACCTACAGAGAGAGAGAAAGAGCTAGGATTCCCTGACAAAGAAGGAACAGCAGAGTTCTGTCCCCCACACGGTACAGCAGGAAGAGACGATTACACGTCTCTTTCAGCTTCCCTGGGAAGGTGCAGTTGGTGCAAGTTGAGGATGAGGTAAGAGAGAAATGAGCTTGGTTTGAAACACTCTTGCTCTCACCTTGCTTTAAAACCTGACTCAAGGGCCAAGCCCACTTTAGATACTGGAAAAGACCAACAGATGTCTTTAACTAAGTAACTAACTAAAATTAAATAAATAAATAAGCAAGCATGTTTGATCCCCCCCCTACCCCCCGACCTCTCTGTTCTAACCATTGTGATTTTAGGGCAACACTTAAACAAAAACTCAAGAAACACAGAAAGTTGTTTGACCAGCGCCTGCCCATTATGGTTTCCATCTTGGTGTATTCTTTTTGATTAAATACATTTCATCTCACTGTTTTCAGGCCTGTGATATCCCTTTTACTACTGACTAGTATACATTTCCTGCATCTTCAAACCCAGCCATACTTTTAGGGATGGGCCCCCCCACTGACCTTTAGCCCCAGAAAGCTGTTCTCCAGACCATGCTACAGGAGCCACATTAACAAACTCCTCATTGCTAACTTTCCTGACCACTTTCTCTGCACCCATATTATATTCCACTTTGCAGCTGGGATGCTGTGTTGTGTTTTGCTGCTCTTTCCTTGGACCCTAGACTCAAGAAATCATTTTATTTTCTATGTGAAAGGGATTTATTTTTGTGGCAACTGTGGTTCATGTCTGGGTTTTTTGAAGACAGAGATGTGTCTTTGAATGAGTCATCAGCCTCCACCACTCTTTGTCTTGCATCTGTTGCATGATGTAGTTATGGGACACCCATCTCCCCCAAAGACATAATCTTCACCCAGGGATCCTGAGTCCTCTGTTTATTGGAAACTATCCCCTGTCTCTGGAATATCCTTCTTCTTTTGACCCTACATTCAATAGAATTACTTCTAGAAATCCCCTGACAACCATGACTGGAAGACTAAATTATAACCCCCTTTTCCATGAATGTTAATTCCTCATAACATCTATTCTCAGTGCTTGTAACCGAAGCCACCTCACTAATTCATTTGTTCACCTCTTTTGCTACCCTGTAGTAGAGCTGTTGGAGGGAGCTGTGAAATTAAGCATACGGTAGCTGCAGAGGGTGTAGGAGGTGTGAATATGGAGATATTGCCAATGCATTGATTTTGTTGACTGCCTAAGGTATAAGAGAGAGTAGAGAGGGGCTCCAGTACAGGGAAGAACAAATTGAGGAAATTAGAAAAAGGTGAAAAGGGAGAGAAAAGCCTCCTTATTTGTATCTCTTGATATCATGCTCAGGTCACTGTGAATTCTAGACCAAGGGTTTCTTGGGTATACAGGGTGGGGCAAAAGTAGGTTTACAGTTGTGAGTACACAAAATGCAGAGTTTATTCTTGTATTGTTATTTATCAATTATTGTGTTATTTTCCATATGAACAACTGTAAACCTACCTCTGCGCCACCCTGTCTATGCTCAGGGTTTCTTTCAATAAGTCTGAAAGCTTACAGAAGGAAGAGGCTCCAGGCAGAGTTGAATGTCCTAGAGAAATCTTTGCCAGTCATTGTTTGGCTGGTGTTGGCTCAGCCCCTGAGTAGCTTTGCCAGCTCGTGAGCTAAAATGGGTGTCAGAAAGGCAAATCTTCACCTTAAATCATTCGTAGGCATAAAAAAGAAATAGCAGTGTACTTAGTGATCAGCTAGCCTTGGAACTGCTATGGCATTTTCTCTGGGAAGGGCTCACCACTGAGTCTGGGTACTACTCTGGGCCATATTGCAATGTATTGGGCACCTAACCCATGGAAAAGAATAGGAATTTTATTCAGTGCTTTTCAAAAAGAAAGTGATTTTAACTTATGTATAGCATGGAAATATGAACTTAAAAGAAAAAAATCCAGTGGCAATAACATTATCCAGAAGAGTCACTTGGTTCCTTCCCATTGGGGAGTTTCAGCTGCCTAACTGCCTCTAAAAAGTGGGTGTCCCGTAGCACCTTGGCAGGTCTTGCTCACAGCAGAGGTGACTGAGGACTGTGGGTGAGGACAGGAGGATTTCTTTCTCATTACTGAATTCCCAGAATGAGAAACAGCTTTGATGTTCAGCACACCTGATTAATTGGCATAAAAATGTGGCATTGCCAGTTCTCTAAGGAACACGCAAGATGAGTGTGCCCCCTCCAAAGGAATTTTAAAGAGAATTACATAGTGTTTAAAGCTGGGCTCTGGGGGTCAGAATGGGTCATTTTGAGAAGTCATTTATTCTAGACTAAAATGATGGGGGTATGAGCTCATCTTTTGCCTTCCTCGGGAAGTAAACTTTATATTGAAGTAGTATGATTAAGTGATTCCCCACTGCAAAATACCTTACAGAGGTCACTAATCATAGTAGAAAAAATAAATGTTCCCCAAAGCCTTAGTAGTTTGGAATATTGTGGGGATGAGGGGACATGTGCTGGCTTGGGGGTTCCGTAGTCCCCCCTCATCTGCAAGGGATGCATTTCAAGACCCCCAATGGATGCCTAAAACCGTGGATAGTACTGAACCCTATATATATTATGTTTTTTCCTATATACACATACCTATGATAAAGTTTAATTTATAAATTAAGCACAGTAAGAGATTAACAACAACTAATAATAGAACAGCTATAACAATATACTGTAATAAAAGTTATGTGAATGGCTTTGAGGGCCATTATTAAGTAAAATAAGTGTTACCTGAACACAAGCCCTGTAATACCAGGACAGTCTACCTGATAACTGAGGCAGCTGCTGTGCATAACTAATGGGTGGGGAGGAGAGCATGTGTAGCTTGTGGATATGCTGGACAAAGGGACAACTCATAACCCTGGGCAGGATGGAGCAGGATGGTGCGAGATCTCATCATGATGCTGAGAATTGTATGTAATTTAAAACGTATGAATTGTGTATTTCTGGAATTTTCCATTTACTATTTTGGACTTCAGTTGACCATGGGTAACTGAAACCACAGAAAGCAAAACCACAGATAATGGGGCAAGGGATGGGGAGCTACTGTATTATGGAAAAACAGAGGTCCAGGAATCAGGAGACTTGAATTTAATGTACTAAGGAGTTGGCAGCATCTCCCCAGGCCTCAGTGTGTTCAGCTCTAAATATGAAAGGTTAGGCTGTGATCCAAAAGTTCCTGCAAACTCTAGCATTCTCTCATATCCAGGTGATATATTAAAAAATGAAAGGTAATCACAATAACAGCAACAACAACAGCTAAAACATAAGGCTCATTAAGTACAGGTGCAGATAAGTGCAGTTCAAAGGACTCTGTATAGAGAATCATTTAATCCTCACAACTATCCTATGATGTAGGTACTATGATTATTCACATTTTTATGGTGAAGAAACTGAGGCAAAGAGAAGTTAAATGACTTGTAAGACAACACAGCTTCAGAGTGGGTGGATGAAGGACTCACGCAGAGGTCATCTGAGTACAGTGTCCTTGCTCTTATGCACCCTACTACACTGCCCGTTGTTGGTGTGTGTTGGTTTAATACATACACTCAGTCGAGTGTAGTAAATATCTTACTAATGAGAACAAGCTTTTAGGGTTGATACCTAAAAGGTAAGCTCAGAGGACCACTGTTCCCTGGCCACGACCTGCCATACTGATCCCATTTGGTGAAAGGGTGAAGATAGGTAGATATGAGGCCATCACAGCTGGTGGCAGGGCCACCCAGAATGCTCATTGATTTAACATCTTTCTGAAGGAAGGTTAATGTATTCTACCTTCTTACAGTCAAGCAGAGACTGTTGGGCAGTTCCCCACAATACTTCTCTATGTTCTTGCATTTCAGATAAAAGTAATTCATTCAGTCATGAAACAGAATCCAGGTTACAACTCTCAGAAATGTTTCATTGTTAGGCGTAGGGTCATGAGAAGACTTTTTCCTCGTAATAGATGGTGAATGGACACATCACCATTTGCCCCTCAGATTTCAGCAGTTCAGCCTAGACTGCTAACGGGCCAAATCACAATCTCACCACCAGCAGGAGAGAGGAAATATATTAAATTTAAGTGTCAGTCTTCAAAATATTTTAATATTTCATTAATTTAACACTATGAATTTAGAATTTAAATAACTAAGATGTGGACTAGCCCAAGCTTGAACCTTTTATGATTTGCAAAGAATTATTTTATACCAAAATAAATTAATGATATAAATACTATTTCAGAGAAGAGTTTTAATCCACTGGAAGACACAGGCAGGTTATTTTTAACCTGCCTCCAGTAATTATAACTTAATATCACAATCTGCTCTTTAAATTAGTTTTTCCTGAGGTTCTCTACTAGGTATCACTTGCAAAAATAAGAGGAAAGGACTGCATTTGACAGCTTAGAAAACTTATTTAGAATTATTTTGTACAACAGGATGATTTAATGTTTCTTTATATGACATTATATGTCAAAGGAAACCTTTAAAACTTATGCAAATCCCTCTTTCTTAAGAAGAAAACTGTTGTTGGCAAGAATAATTCATGTGCCTTAAAAACACTGTCACATAACTTCGGAGCTTGCGGATCTAGGATTTGAACAGAGGTGGTCTGACTGCCGCACCCTGTCCTTAAATCCCTCGCTGCACCCACTGCTGCTGCTCCTGGTGGTGGTGATGGTGGAGAGTGTGGTGCATCCTGCATTCCTGTCCTCTTCAAGTGACTTGTTTGTTTCTTTTTCTCCTTATTTTCTTTCTACCAGCATTTTGAGGCATTGCCAATGTCAGTCATTTGAGTGTATGATATCTTACTAATGAGATATTTCTTCTGGGTTTGATCCAGAAGAGCCCATCGGTAAGTCTAGAGGAGAGCTGTTCCCTGAATGTGGCCTGCTGCAGTGACCACTTTATACTGGATTGGTCGTTTTGGGTTCATTTTAATAATTGTGAATTTTTAAGTTGGGGTAGAAGCCAGAAATTTCTACGTAGTTTACTAAACTGTAACATTAAACATCTAATTTTTAAATATCTTTACCTCTTTCCCCCAGTACTGGTCTCTAATTAGGGAGATTTTAAATGATTTAAAGTCCATTATTTCCAATCCTGCAGGAAATTGTTTCTACTTTTTCAAGAGAAAACATGTACACAAGAATAGTAATCTTTTTTTAATCTTCACCCAAGAATATGTTTTTTTAAAATTGATTTTAGAGAGAGAGGAAGGGACAGAGAGAGAGAGAGAGAGACACATGGACGTGAGAGAGAAACCTCAATCCATTGCCTCCCGAACGCACCTCAGCCGGTGTTGGAACCTGCAGCCTGGGTTTGTGCCCTGACCGGGAATCGAATCTGTAACCTTTTGGTGTATGAGGTGATGCTCTAACCAACCGAGCCACCCGGCCAGAGCAAAAAGAATGATTTCTAAAAGGAGACCAGAGAAAGACTGTTTGAAAGGTTTGTGGTTTTACGATTCAGGCGATGGGGTTTAATAATGCAATAGTAACAGTATTAATCGAATGAAATATAGAGACAGAGAGCATGTCAAAGGAGCATCTCTGATCATCCCTCATCAGGCAGGTACGATGGTATTTTATAGGTGAGGGAGCCGAAGGCTCAGTTTCAGAGTCGTAAATTTTCTGAGCTAGAAAATTATAAACGAGGCTCAAGAATTCAAGTCTCCTGCCTGGGAACTGGGTTCCTTTATTACTTTGCTCCTAATAACTGGAGAATGGAAACTGAGAGCGACGAAAAGTTTCACCATTTTTGAGGCATGGTGGTGAGTGGACAGAGTGCGGCACTGGGGGGTGAGGACACCTGGATCCTGCCTCCAGCAAAGCCACAGAACCCTTCTGGACATCATTTGCTTTATCTGAAAATAAAAGGATTGGATGAGATAAGTGACTTATTCCTCTTATTACTACATTAACAGACACTGACAACAACAACAGAAATCTAGTGCCTTCTAAAAATATGGAGGGCATGATGAGAGTTGATGGTGCCAAGGCTCTTGGTTTGCTGGGAAAATTCTGTCTGAGCTCTTTGGGAGGCCTCCCACGCAGGGCATACTGCTAAATCATTGCTTTAGGTATCATTGTGGTGCAGTGGATGAGTCTGAGTGTCATGGTCAAAGTCAAAGAGGCACATGGGCTTTCTACCTCAGCTTGACCCCATTAAACCCACTGGAGTATGACTTTGGCCATAAAAAGCAAAGATATTGGCTCTGAGCCCATCGGGGTTCTGAGGCTCTTAATAAGCAGGAGTCTAGCAGGACATGAGATGGATTTTATTTTATGCAGTCCGTATTAGGGATCTACCTCGTCCAGGGCATATGTGATAGGAGAATGCTAAAATGCACATCCAGGGCCCTTCAAACCTGATTTGACTTCACGTAGTGATGCAGCAAAAAGAACCCTGAACTGAAAATCAGAAGACTTGAACTCCAGTCCTGAACAGGCAGGTCAAGTTTACCTTGGAAAGTAAGGTAGCATCTTAGGACCTGTTTTCTCCTTTCTAAAATGAGAATTCTCAGTGGGTAATTTTTAAGTTTTCTCCTAGTTCTGGCAATCTGAGATTTGTGTAATATTAGAACTTTATGAGACAGGCCATCAGGTTTCTTGGGGGTCAAACTCTATCCCAGAGGCAAATCGAGCAATGTTTTTTATATACCAAACCTTGATGAGCTTTCAGGGGATTGGTCTTATGGGCAGAGTTTCTGAATTTGGCTGCCACCTGAAGCTACGTTTTCTGATTGCATACTTGAGGATAGCATATTTAAAATAAAACATAATAGTGGTGGCATCTCTAAAACTTACAGTTTAACCCTTTAGCAAGGATTTACACATGGAAGCTTTAAGGTTTTAAGTAATATTCAGAATTGACAAAATGTAGTCAGAGCCAAAGGTAGTTGGGGAATTTCATGTCTTACAGAAGTTAAATTGATTAATATCACCACTTGACCTAGTTTATCCTTCAAATGTGGAATGTGATCTCCATTCCTCCATTGTGTTCCATTTATAATTGAGTCTTGTTAACTGTCATCGTCACACTTTTCCTGAGGTCCAAAATGAGGCAAGTAGTCAAGTCATGCTAATATATTCTTTTTCTGAATTTTTTTTATTATATAAGCTTATATGTATATCATATTTTATATACTTTTTAAAATTCACTATTTCATGTGATCCTTGCAATAGCCTATCAAACTGGAGATAAAAAACGGTGTTTCCATTTTAAAAAGGAAAACCTGAGTTTCAGGTGCCAAGGTCACATGTCTAGAAGTGACCACACTCCCAATTATTTTTTCACACTTTCATTACCGACAAATGGATGGTTTGTTCTGCTGTTCAAAGGGCATCCTTGCTCAAGGCGGGTGGATATTTGCAAGCTCCTCACTAATAACTAAATGTTGGCATGTTAGAGGGAATTACTCAGAAAAAACAAAATGTGAATGATTAATCTAAGTAGTGCTAAAGGGTATTAATGATTAAAGGATACTTTGGAGAAGAATATTTTCTATATTGTCATAAAGACGTTTAAATATTGTTGATTAGTGTAAAATATGTGAGAAGTGCCTAGGTAAATTAAAATGAACCTATAGAGCTGGAAGAAGGTGAATATCCCAGAAAGAGAAAAATTTATAAGGAAAATCAGGAGGATCTGAAGCAGAAATAACTAAAGAAATTTAACTAATGCATTGCCCATTAGTGTGGTTTATTTTCTCAAAGTTTGAACTTCTAAACTTATACACCGAATTCAGTTCTGTCCCCTTCAAAGAAATTATCATGAGAGGCTATATACTTAGTCCATTCATGCTGCCTATTACTTAAATTATTTCTTGAACTTCGCTTTTATAATTGCCTTCTGAAGTGGACACTTTCTTTTAAATATTAATGGTGGTTTAGATAAAGTCAGAGTTATTCAGAACCATGGAGATAATTTCTCTCTCTCCCTCCCTCTTTCCCTCTCTCCCCCTCCCATTCTCCTTCCCTCCCTTCTCTCTCTCTTCCTCTTTCCCTCCCTTTCTTCTTTCCTTCTCCCTCTCCCCCTTTCTTGCTTTCTTCCAAAAAAGAGATGAGACTAAATATTTTGTGTGTCTCATCAACCTTCTATGAAGACTTCTAGAAATTATTCTAAGCAATGCAGTATTGTTGGATTAACGGTGTATTTTCCGAGTTAATTATGACGGGTACTAAAATTCTGGTTTGTTTGTTTAAAATATTTCATTTTATACCTTTGTAATTATATTCCCTGAAATGAATGATATAGGGATTTGATTGGAGTGCTGAAATTGTTGAAAACTATAGGAGACATGACTGTTGTCTTCTAACTAGTGATGGGCTTGAGCAAGCATCACTGAGTGAGCGACGAGGAGCCTTGCAGGGTATGGAGAGGATGCATGCCACATGGAGCGCTGGGCTGAATTAGGGATGCTACACTTCTATCGATTGGCGGTGTCCAGAGAGAGCAGCCAAGGGGATAATGGGAGGGACTCAAAGCCATAGCATATGACAACTACATGAAGGAACTAGGGATAGTAAACTCGATGTGGCAGATGGGAATCAGGGTGGTATAGCAGAGAGGACTTAGAACTGGAATGTGGCTTAAAATGTCATTTCTGCTCCCAATTAGCTGTGGAACATTGGGCAAATAATTCGACCTCTCTGTACTTCAGTTTTCTTATCTATCTAGTTAAAATTATACAACTTAAATGAGCTGAAGATTTCTTCAAAGATTAAAATTTATTTTATAAGGGATACATGATAAATGTCTCCAAATACTTAAAAAGCTCTCATGTTAGAGAAGGATTAGACCGAGATTGTATAATATCTAAAGAGGAGACCAATATCAAGGGCCTGCAGGGCAGCAGTGAGATGGTTACCTTGAGGGTGGAGGGTAGAGTGATAAGCTCCCCATCAGCGGGAGTATTCAAGAAGAGCTGAGAGGCCCAATTTTATGATGCTGTATCAAGGGGAAGTACAAACTGTGAGAAGTGGTGTACTAGTTGATTATGTAGGTTTCTTTGAATTCTGAGATTCTAAGGATCTCTACTCTGAGATCTTAAGAGTTCTTCATGGTTGCATTTGTGAAGCTAAACAAGACCAGAGAATGAGAGGCTTAAAAATCCCAGGCAGCCCTAGAAGTGAGAAGTGGTCCATGAGTGTTTGGCTCATGATGCCTGGTCATCTTTATCTCTGCCTAAAGGATGTACATCCTAGCGACCTTGTTGCTTAATCTGATGTTACCTGGAAGAATCAAAGAAGAATTTCACAGTTTCATTGAATGAGAAGACTTAAAAGAGGGACCCTTAAGCTGCCTCCTGATGCTTTATTTCTTTTCCCCCTCAATGTAGTACTAGGAAATCACCGTTGGTCACATCTCTGAAACCCTTTAGAACCTTCACGGCAATGCCAGGATACCATCAGGCTGAGGCTCCAGAGTAGCATGTCTGTGGACACAGAGCTAATCATTATTGATTCCTTGGGCCATTATGGTAAAAGAGACATTAAGGACTGCCAGCACAGTTGCACTGATTTGGTTGTAATGAGCGTTCCTGTGGGAATTCCCAATGAGAGAACTCCTCATCAGAAAAGAGCAGCCAACAGGGTAGAAGGGGTGAGCGGGAGGTGCAGGTGTCGTGGAAGGAGACAATTTCATTGGCCTGATTCTAGTTATTTCCAGAGTTTCTGCTAATTTATGAACCTGTGCCTAGACCTTTCTATGAAATGCCACCCCCTGGTTCCCCATCTGTCCCACTATTTTCTGTTCACTATGCACAGTGCAATAGCCCTGATTCCCAGAATGCATTTGGGGAACCAGATCTCTGACTGCTGGACTCATCTCTCAGCTCTTAGAAGTATGGGCTAGGCAGGATCTTAGCAAGAGTTCAAAGCCTATGCACATCTCTGGGATGGGGAGAGACCCTAAGCTCCAATAGCCCACCGTTCTTAGCAGAAAGTTGCCTTGGTACACTCCCACTTTCTTTTCTTGTTTCTACCAACTCTGTCCTTTGATCCACCACTTAAAAAAAAAATTGTTAACACAATGAGGGTTTACTGTGCACCAGGCTTCGTGGCAAGTTATCTCATTTAAGCCTTATAAACTTATAAAGTGGGTTTCTTTATTACTCCGTTGGGTTTTTTTGGTAGCTAGGGAAAGAGTGTTGTTCAAAAGGCTAAGTAATTTCCTCAAAGTCATAGCTACAGACTAAACTCAAACTCGGCACGCTTATTTTAAATGATTATGTTATCTTCTCATATTATTCTTATTAGGTGAAAACCTGATGACTCTAGTGAGTAATCAAATGGGAGTTTGAGGGGTGCCACGTTTCACATGGTATCTGTGCATCTACGAGTCTATCTCCATCCACCTTTCTCTCTGTCTTCCTAGCTATCTTATTCTTGACATACCTTCTTCTTACTTTTAACTTTTCTTTTATCTTCACAGGTATCTGATCAATGTCACTTTTGAGGGGAGAAATCTGTCCTTCAGTGAAGATGGCTACCAGATGCACCCGAAACTGGTGATAATCCTTCTGAACAAGGAGAGGAAGTGGGAGAGGGTAGGACATGTCTTTGGCAATTCTCAAGCACACTGGAGGGGGAGGGATGGGAAACTTTGCAATACATTAAATGAAAACAGTTCCGTGGTGTTGGTGTGTGAGGCATGGAGCAAGAAATTGGTACTTTGAAAAGACAGAAGAAGCCATTTCTCAGACTTGCAGCTTCATTTTCTTGCTACGTTGGTTAATCAAACGATTATTTTCTTTATGTATTGCCATTTTTATTGGTTATGGTGCTGTCTGAATCATGACTTTGTTTTAATGGAAGATTATGCATGTACAATATAACACAATTTGGTGAAGAAACCGTATCAGTGGCACAATTTAGAAGTCATGTCCTACACGGTACCCTGGGGAGGCCTAATTTATGAGCAGGAAGTATGGATTTACTCCCACTGACAGCTGGTCACAGTGTCTGAAATTCTACCATTAAGAATTAATTTCTGTAGGGGCCAGATGGCCAAGGTTTAACTCCCCATTCCCTTGCTCACTAACTTGTCAACTTAGAACCTTGTACAGATGTCTTAACTACTTGTGCCTCCACTTCCTCATCTATAAAATGGGAATAATAACAGCACCAATATCACAGAGTTGTTATGAGGACTAATATATTATTATGTAAAAGACTTAAAAAGGTGTCTGGCACATAGTAAACACTCTATAGGTATTCACTTTTGTTATTGTTCCTGATTCCTAGTTAAGTACAAATGATCCTGAGTGTGTTCTGCAGGGCACTGGTTCCACCAGATGCTTTGCTGAAAAATGATTCTGCAGGTAAACAAGGTTGGAAGATTCTACCTACTCTTTCTCATTCTGAGAGATTCTCAGAACATATTAGCATTTGAAAGTTCAGAAATATCTTATAGCAAAGAAACATATTTCATCTTATTTAATTTGGCATTTCCCAAAATTATTTTAACACAACACTCCTTTGTTCCTGAAATTCACATTCTGTGAAACACGTTGGGAAGCATTGATTTAAGGCAATTTCTACAGACCCCATGGACCAGTTGGCTGAGAGCAGGCTTTAAGATGTCAGCATGACTCTGACTAGGATGGAAACAAATATTTCTAGCGAGAGTAGCCAGCAAAAGAGGCCAGAGATAAACTCTAAATTCACAGTCTTATCACAGAGAGCCCTGGGCAGGTATTATGTGACTGCCCACCTGTGAAACTGGGCTTAAGTGGCTCAGGCAGTGGAACCTAGGACCTTATTCTTCAAGTTGAAAGACCTCCATCTGTCATGTCGTTCCTCGTTTCGAGGCACAGTAGAAGGCTTACACTATCCCTGGTGCTCTTGATTAAAATTGCCCTCCTCCTCTGCATTATCATTTGTTCAGAAATGGTTGTTCCCTGGGCTCCTGCTCTTCATTCCAATCAAGCTGCTTTTTACTGCCGCTGTAGAGACAAAATAATTTAAGGAGTGTGCTGGGACCCTCATGTATAACAGGCACTTCTGTACATCTCCAGAAGAGGGGTTATTAATAACTGAGGCTTCAGGCATGGATCAGAAGATGCCCAGCTGGGGTAGCTTTTTGTGGTAGACTCATGATTACTGTCTCAAGTATGGGGCATCTCACACTGTCCTTTTTTAAAGAGACACCACTTACTGTCACTTGTGCTGACTTCTCTTTCTGAGGCTGGAATCTGAGGTTTGCAGGCCCCACCCCTTTCCAAAACTAGACCCTTTTCTCTGGAATTTGGATCCCCTCCCTCCAAATGAATACATTCTAGCTCTTGAGTGTATTCCTTAATTTTTCTATGACCCAGGAACCGTGTGATGTGCCTCTGTGTCCTTGATGCCACCTTTGTCCATTCGGATCAGTCCTTAAACGTGGCTGTAGAACAGGCTTCCTAAGGCACAATTCTGATTATGGTTTTTTCTGCCCCAAACCCTCTCAAAGCTTCTGTGGCTTATGGCTTGGGTCCAAGCTTTATTCTTGCGTTCAAGGCTCTGGACTACCTTCCCAACTCCTTTCTCTTTTTCTTTGTTTCCTCCTCACCATCAAGCTGTATTGGACCCCTCTCTGTCCTGAGAGTGTGCCCCTGCGTGTACAGCATGTCATGATGTTTTATTTTCCTGGGATGAATTGTATAATTATACAAATCATAACCATGTATTGAAACCCAATTAAAATGTTGCTGCCTCCTTCCCTGATCTTGGACCGAAATTGAATCTCTCACTCCCTTGTCCCTGTAGCTTTTGTCCATACCTCTGTATCACTCATCACATCTGCCTGTGTTAGGGCTGTATGTGTGTAGGCTTCCGGAGGGCAGAGGCTGTGATTTTTCTTGTGTCCTCAGCAACCTGGAAGAGTGTGTTGCATAGAGCAGTTCAATAAATATGTGTCGAATGAATGAGAACCATTACATAATACAAGTCTAAAATCCATCATTAAGAATCCAAGTTTATGCCATTGCCCTTGGAACAGTAGCTGGTTGGTTTTTTTGTGTGTGTGTGTTTTTTTGTTGTTTTTTTGTGGTGGGAAATTAGATCTTTATGTAGGCTGAGTTTTCATAGATCATACTTTAAATGTACTAACTTATTATTTAGAGAAATTCTATGGTTAATCTTTTTGTAACTTATTATTTAAAGGAACTTATTTTTTAAAGAGAACTTATTATTTAAAGAAACTCTGTGGTTAATCTTTTCGGAAAGGATTTTGGAAAAGGTTGAAATCATAGAATAGACCATTTTCATATCAACTTGGTTAAATAAGGGAACATGCCCTGGCCAGTTTTGCTCAGTGGGTAAAGTGTCAGCCCACAGAACAAAGGGTCTCAGGTTTGATTCCCAGTCAAGGGCGCATGCTTGGGCTGCAGATTTGATCTTCTGCCCTGGCGGGGCACCTGTGGAAGGCAACCAATCAATGTATCTCTTTCACATTGATGTCTCTTTCCCTCTCTCCCTCTCCCCTCCTTCCTTTCCATTCTCTCTAAAAATCAATGGGAAAAATAACCTCAGGTGAGAATTAACAACAACAAAAAAAATCAAGGAACACTGCTGAAGAGACATCTTCTGTGTTCACTGAGCCACGCAGCTTCTAAACTTGGGAGCCCTTGTTAGGGCTCACTTGTGGGCAGGAAGGGGTGGCAGGAGCCAGGCACAGCTCCAGAGCATGTGTGAGATGTGGTGAAATTGCACTGTGGGGAGTTGTATCTTTTCTCCCACTGTTACCCTGGCCCCAGCACCCTCTGCATTCTCAGGATTCCTAATACCACTCCAGCAGGTAACCCCTTGTGGTCCAGGGAAAAACTTAGTGTCTGTAGACTCCAGAGAGGCAGACACCAGGGTAGGATTCTGTAGTGAGGAAGTTGACACAAGATAACTTGGGATGGTGAAAGTGTGCAGATGATGTGTTGTAGGTTTGTGCACCTGAAACTTATATAATTGTAACCCATGTCACTGCAATAAATTCAATGAAAAGGAAAAAAAGAAGAAGAATATAAGCAAGAAAAAAATCTAGATTTGTGGAAGAAACATGGGCTAAGAGACCAGACTCTCAGTCATGCTCCTAACTGGCTGTGTGACCTGCTCTTTTCACTTTTCTAGAACTTTCTTTCCTTGTGTCTAAAATCATGGCATGTGATTAAGAAGATTTGTAGGGTCCTTTCCAGCTCTAACTTCTGGGATTACAAATTAACACTGTAAGTAAATAGGCACTTGGAGTTAAAATCGAGTGAGAGCTGGAGCATAGCAAAAGGAACCAGAGTCTGTTTTTAAGGATAGTAGGTCCCAAGGCATAGTTATCATTCTTGCCATTTAGCTAAATATCACCTCCTCAGAAGGCCATCCCTGCTGACCCGAGATAAAGTGGCCGCCCGGTCACTCTATCACAATAGCCTATTTCATTTTCTGCAGTATAGTTATTATCTGATGTTTGCTTTTTTTGCCCGCTGTTTGTTTATTGCTTGTCTCTTCACGCCAGGATGAACACTCCGTGGGGACAAGGACCTTGTTCTTGCTTCCTGTAGTTCTTACGAAGAAGAGCGGACACTCGAGAGATAATTGTTAAATACATGACGAATCCGTACGCTTAGGAGGGTTAGAATATTGACCAGCCGCTTGGCTTCCTCCTGCGAGTCTCCCGTTCAGGCAGCGTGGCTTACTGGACGGAGCGTGAGGGCGGGCTGGGTGCGGGCTGGTGCGGGCAGAGGTCCCCGGGCGGCCTGCAGTGTGCACGCGCAGCCCGGGGGCGGCCTGAACAGCGTCAGCAAGCAGATCCGGGAAGGCTCACTGAGCTGTTGGTGTGAATCGGGGTGGGATTTCACAGTATTCCTTGAGGGTTTTCAAAAGTCGTCCCAGAGCTACTGTAGTATAAATGTGGTTTCTTTCAAAACACTTAAAGTCCAGGCAACATAGTCTCTGGGACTGAGCATGGCTTTGGAAATCAGAAAGAGCCGAGTCCATGTTACTATTTATCAGCTGTGCAAACCGAGCGACCAACATTACCTGAGCCGGTTTCCAGTTTGTAAAATAGGGTTTTATGTAAGGTTGTTGTAAAGATTAAAGGAGATTTTACAGTAAGACAACAGGTAACAGTGATTGAAATACAGCCAGTATCCAGCAACTATCAATTGGTGGTACCCACCCTCCTTGTGCAGTTTTTAAGGTAATATTTGCACATGGTATAAAGTCAAATGGTATAAAAAAAAGTCAAAGGGTGAGAAAAGAATGTCTTCTTGTCATCTGTGATTCTTGGTTCCTCCAGGCCCCTCCCAGAGCTATTATTATTGCCAATGTCTTGTGTATTTGCTCTGAAGATATTCTGAGCATATACAAATTTTATGCATTGACTCATTAACCTTTTTTTTAAACAAGTAGTACCTGCTCTTGTGAACCTTTAATAGGTACTATATAAGTAGCCACTAAGGAGGCATGGGGGTGGGGCTAGCATAGCCAAGAGATCTCTAGATCAGAATTATTTCACAGAAAGCCAGTACATCTCTCTGGCATGTAAGAATGTGGAGAAGAACATTTAAAAGGGAATGCATGCATGCACACTCACGCACACGCACACACACGTATACATGCAGGCATAGCACAGAGAGTTGGAATGGTGAAAATAATTGTATACAGAGTAGGTTCATCTGTGACTGGGGGACAGCCGCATAAACTTGCATTAAAAATAGTCTGGCACGGAGAAGCAGTTCCAGCAAGCATTCAGGCTTCTGTCTTTATCAGAGCCTCTCATGATTTGCTTCATTGCTACTGCTCTCTGCTTCCATTTAATCGTTCCTAAAATGGGGGTAATAAAAATGAAATGCAGTGGGGGTGTGTTCTGAGTAATGACATCAAGAAATGATGATGGTGCATTTTCAGGCTGTAAGACGTAAACAGGCCTTGAAGGGACCGCCTGGGCCAGAATCACAGGAGGATATGTATGGTTTACATCGCTGCTTGTCTTCTCCCCAAAGGGGCATGATGTGTACTTTATCAGCCCACTCCCTCTTCCCTCCCTCAGCTACCAGGAGACGGCCTTCACTCCATAGATCATGTCTGGGTCATTCTTTGGGCCTCCCAAGCCCGGGTTATCATTTTAGGCTTGCAATATCCAGGAGACAGCCCTAACTCCAGGTATGGATGCTCTGTGATACTAGCACTTAAGGACTAGAATGACCCATTTGGTGATAATACAACAGAAGACAATCACTGCTATGACATATTCCACTTGAAAGCTGTTGACTGACAAAATAAAACAGCCTCTCCATCTTCTCATGCCTACATGTGTGCACACACACAGACACAGACACAGACACAGACACACATGCACAGTGACTCAAATACAAACAGGCAGACTGCTCATGAACACAGGAACCACATCTGCTCGATTTTCCACTATATGTCTGTGCCCAGCACAGGGGGAGACTATAAAATAGGCCAGTAAGTGTGTGGTGATGGCCCAAACACATCTGTACAAGCTGTGCTTCACGTCCCAGCCTCAAAAAAGAGGCCTGGGAAACCCTGCTCTCTCCAGACTCTACAGAGATGTCTGAGGAGGTGAGACAGAAGCTCCTCATGCTAGGGGTGTTTGTTCTGGATCTCTTGGTACTGCCATTTGACAACATGCTATTTTTGCTGACTTAGAACCGAGCACTAATATGCATCATTGGATTAAAGGATTAGAAAACAGGATCCATGGAGAAAGGCTGTGGGAATTGGAGTCGTTAAGGGGAAGAAGAAAACGCACTAAGGTGATGACTTACTCTTTTTAAATGTATGAAGAATTATTGTTCCAAATGTTGGGATCAGCTCTTCACTTTCTCCTCTGAGACAGAACCAGAGTAAGTGGGCTTAAGATCAAGCAGAGAGGATCTATATTAGCTATAGGGAGAATCTTTTAATAGAGAGAAGTGTTGAGTATCAGAACTGTTGACAACATGAGGGATGACGCAGGAAGTCCTAAAAGTTGGGTATGTTCCCATCACTCTGTAATGTACAGTCCCACCCAGAAACCAATGTGCTGACTACATGGCACTGAGAGTTTTCCTTCCTCCTTTCCTTCCCTCTCCCCTCCCCTCCCCTCCCCTCCCCTCCCCTCCCCTCCCCTCCCCTCCCCTCCCCTCCCCTCCCCTCCCCTCCCCTCCCCTCCCCTCCCCTCCCCTCCCCTCCTCTCTCCTTCCCTTATATACATAATTTTTGAGCATCTACCATGAGCCAAGCATTGCCACCACCAGAGTAATATTGTAGTTTCCTAGTGTCTGAGGGCGGGGGGAGAGGACATTGCAAGGAGAAAAATGCTTATTTGTAACACTTAACATTTCTATACCCTAGGCTGACTTTTAAATGTTATTATTTGATATGGAGTAATAATTGGGTAGATCTTTCATATTGCTTGGTAAGTAAAGACTCTGCTAATAAACATTTTCTTTATGACAGTGGCTTATAGACAGGGCTACTGGATTACATATTTTTGGCTCTCTTTCCGAGTTGTGGTTATCATAGGTTCTCACATCCAAGTGTCCCATTCTTCTTGTTTCCTGAGCTCTAAGAGCCAAGCCCATCCTCTTTGCCTGCACTGGTGCTGGGGTTCCATAAGGAGACCATTGGAAGGCCCACCCCTGGGAGTAGGAGGTGTGCCCTTAACTCACAAGCTCTCAACACCGCTGTTGGGCTTAATCCACAAAGTACAGCTTCTGCCCCCAGGTACGTTTGTAAAATAATTCAAAGAGCAAGATGTAGTGAGGGAATATAATTCAGGAAGGCTGGTCGTTGTCTTTTGCTCTCATCAGGAACTGAATGACGGGATAAAACAACAAGATAATATTGGTTGACTCTACTTTCAAAATCTGCACATGCTGATAGGGAGAAAAAACAGAATTGAACCTAGAGACCAAAGTGTTGGCTTGACCTTGGCTTAACGAAACACAATAAAGAGGAAAGTGTCTTCAGAGCCAGAATATGGCTTCCATCCATCTTGTTTAAATTTTATTGAGATTTCTATTTTGTGACAGTTATCTATGGTTGGCTCCTGAGTCCTCTGAACCATCTTTCTAAGTCAAGGGTGATAATGTTTTTTCAGGGGTGGTATTGAAAGAAATAGTAGTGTAGAGGTTAGAGGACACTTGTGTTAATGTACCGGTTAAAACACATTTATGATATTCTTACTATAAAGGTAATTGATGCTTATTAAAGGCATTATGAAAGATAAAATAAGTTACCTACAAAGAATTAGCATTTATATTCATTCTAATCCTTACCAGTTCTTTTTTTCTGTGCATGTTGTGTTTATGTATGAATACAATGTGATGCAATAGAACCAGGAACATAATACAGGCTGGGGCAAAAGTAGGTCTACAGTTGTGAGTATGTGAAACATTGAGTTTACTTTTGTATTATTATTTATTAATTATTGTATTATTTTCCATATGAACAGCTGTAGAACTACTTTTGCCGCACCCTGTATGTGAACAGTTTGCAATCTTTTTTCTCTTACTGTGATATGGTAGACATTTTCCTCTTTTATTAACCTTATCCAAAAGTGTGAAACTGAATGACTACCTAATAGTACATTATTAGGGTAGACCATCCTTCCTTAAGCAAATCCCTCATGATTAGACATTCATATGTGTGTTAAATAGAGGCTCTGGTTCTCATAGGAAAGCAGTTTCAGAGTTTTCGATAGTCCAGCTTTGATGCCATAAGACTGCTTTTCAAGGTAACAAGGTTTGGCCTCTTTCTTTGTTGTCTAATATCCCTAAGTGTTAAAAATGACAGTCCTTCATTTGATAATTGCTTGGGTTATATCCATTCACTAACAACCAGTGGACACATAAGCAGTCAGTGGGGAAGGCTCTCCTCTGTGATTCCTAGAATTTAAGGAGTCACGGAGGGTTTTCTCTTTTTGATCTTCTGATTGGATGTGCTGTCCTCTAACTTTGCTGATCACAATATTTTCTCTTTGGTATTTACATCACACAGAGAGTGGGACTGGCTATGTGTTCTGTGTCTGCAATTCTCATCATCCTGGGACTATTTTCTTGAGGGTTAGAGGCTTGTAAAATTTAGGCCCGTGTCCCCAAGAAACTGGTAGGGCTCAGGCTTGGTGTGATCTTTCTAGTGCTATTTCTGTTTTGTTTGTTTTTTTTAAGAGTATTTGACTTTTCTTAAGCTATCTTTTTTTAAGATTTTTTAATTGATTTTTAGAAAGAGGGAGAGAAAGAGAGAAACAACAATGTGAGAACGAAACATTGATCGGCTGCCTCCTGCACACCCCCTCCTGGGGATTGAGCCTGAAACCTGGGCATGTGCCCTGACCAGGATTCAGACCAGCAGCCTCTTGGTGCACAGGATGATGCTTAACCAACTGAGCAATGCTAACCATGGTGCTATTTCTGTTCTTTCTGTCACAAGTGACCCAGGAAGAGGGGAGAGCAATCCCCTTCTTTCAGCAGTGGAAATGGCACCTGGCTAACTCACATCCCACCAGCCAGTGTTGTGCAGTGGTTGAGCATCAACCCATGCACCAGGAGGTCACTGGTTCGATTCCCAGTCAGGACACATGCCCAGGTTGCCGGCTCAGTCCCCAGCAGGGGGTGTATTGGATACAGCCGATCAATGGTCATGTATTGATCTTTCTATCTCTCTTTCTCTCAAATCAATAAAAACACAATACTTTCAACAATAAAGATAAATTAAAAATAATAAAAAATAAAAAAATAAAATCAATAACAACATATTTTTAAAAAAGGACTGCCTGGGACTTTATGACAGGGTACTAATCTTTTCATACCCTTATGTATTCCCCATTATAAAGCTACTTTGTGCATATATTACTAGCATATTGACTTTCTCTGAGATCTGAAGTTTTCCATTAAAGTATAATATCTGAGTGTCCTTCATATATAAGCAAGCCTCTATTGACCTAGTACCAGGAGATCTGTTGTGAGTTTTTCCTACAGTGATGATAGATTTTTACTAGTCCATGCACAGTCTCTCTCTATAATCCCTATTTATGAGAGCTGGCCAGGAACAGGGTAAAAGTAATTCATGTACACAGGGAGAGAGGCTCCGACCTTGGCATGTTAACTCTGCTAATAGGCCTGCAGTACAAGATTTGAAAGGAAGTGTTGGCCACTTAAGACAATAAATTGTCTTTAAGAATTAAAGCTATTAATAAAAACACGGATACAAATCTCCCAGAATAGCCATAGAACTCAGATTATTTGGGGTAATTTTATTATTTCCTCTATTAGAATTATTTCTGTTCATAATTTGGTGAACATTTTAGTTCATTTATCTATTATATCTACACTTATATAAATCATGTTCATGATAGAGAGAGAACCTTAAGATGGCTCGGGAGCTCTCACCTCGCTCCTGTGGTCCATCCAGGATCCAGGTGTCGGCTGCCCTTACATGAGTAAGGACGTCCCACTCATGGTTCTGCAGGCATTTCCAGTCCTAGCTCTGTCAGCAAATGTTCTGAAGGCTTAAACTTAAAGTGAATCTGCACCAGGGGAATGGTGAGAGGGAAAGTGTGACCCTGGGGAGGCAAATGAAGAGAAGGGCACACGCAGAAGGCAGTGGTCGGGGAGAGGGAGAGGCCTTAGGTGAAGGAAACCATTCTTTTCTGCCGTACTTCCCAGGGGCACAGCATTCCCTGTTCACGCCGGGCTCCTCTCCGCATCCTTTCAGTCTTCTTCTTCAAGGGTTTGGTGTAGGGTATCTTCTAAGATCATCATCTTTGGCTGTTCTTGTAATAATGTATGTCATTTTTCTTCATTCATCCCATAGGAAGGGGAGCTTTCTGGCAAAGGAACAGAATACCAGCTTTCAGGTAGAATTTTTGGTGGATATTTAGGCTACTTTAGCATTCTCTTTTTAGAACAGTGAAAAAATTCTATTTTCCTGATAGGAACTGGGAAAGATATACAATTTCTAGAAGAGTCTAGCCTGGGATTAAGGGATTTTAGGAAGATTTGGTCCTTAGCACATCTGACATTTATGTAACACCTTATTAGCAATATGGTTTATGAAGAACTTTAGCATATATGATTTTATTTCGATCCCTATCTTTGAGAAATACTTGTACAAAAAAGTGAACTGAGGCTCAGAGAAGTCCCATGGTTTGCTGAAATTCACTCAGCTAAGGAGGGGCAGAGCTGGGTAGAGTCATTTATGTCTTACTCCACTCAAGTCCAGTATACTTTGTGCCTTAATGCAGAGTATGAGAGCACTACTCATACCAGACTAACAGGGTCAAAGGACAGCATCATCAGTGGGAATAAGTTTGCAGACTGGAAGACATCACACCATGGAAACATGTGGGCCCCATCACTTAAGAGTTTTTAAGTATCAAGAAATGGTCCTTGGGGCAAGGGGAGTAGTTAGCCCAGATTGTTACTGGCTGTTTCAGTGTAACATTTTCCTGAGATTAACAAAAATGAAAAAAGGAGGGAAGGAGAGAGAGAGGCAAGAAACATAAGGCCAACAGAAAAAGCTTTTCTGTATCCCTTACATCCCTCTACCTCCACACACACACACACACACACACACACACACACACACACACACACAGCCTCTCTTTTCAGTTGAGAACAAGAACCTATCTCCTCACACTGTGAGGAGAGAACACCTTTCTTTCAATAACAAAGGCCATAACTACCTACAGAAGCAGCTGTCTAGGTCCTGATTGCAGAGAGGATTTTCTAAGAAAGAGTTATCTTCTGCCTTAAAGCTCCTCTGAAATGCACCCACCACAGCAGTGCCACTGTAGCCACACAGCCCCGTTGATCAGACATCTGCTGGAGGTGCAGAGAAATGTGGAAACACCAGGGGGGATTTAAAATAGCTGACCTACAAAATAGTCCTTAAATCTCAGTAGGAGAGGGATGTGAAATTTTAACTTTGTTTTTCATAAAATACGAATCAAATATTTTGTGAACTCAACTAGCTAAGGGAGAGGAATTTGGGGATCTCATAAAACTAGATGAAGGTTCATTTGTATGTTTATTATGTAAAGTAGGAGCAAAACTCAACAAATAGGAACACTGATCTGTGATTGCTCACTGCCACTTCCTTATCTCCCCAAGAGTGATTGTGGGTTTCACTGTGGTACATGAGTTAATTTAAGACGGATGAGTATTTTTTTTATTTAAATAACCATCTATTTATTTTTATAGTTATTTTTGGTCTTTGGCTAGTGTCACATCTCACATTTACAGTAATATGAATGTTTTTAATAAATGCATTTTTAAAGGAAAGTTACTTCATGTATTAAGTTAAAAATAGTGCAGGTAGGCCTCCCCGGCATGGCTCAGCGGTTGAGCATTGACCTATGACCCGGAAGATCGCGGTTTGATTCCCGGTCAGGGCCCATGCCCGGGTTGTGGGCTCAGTCCCCAGTGGGGGGCGTGCAGGAGGCAGCTGATCATTGACTCTCTCATCATTGATGTTTCTCTCTCTCTCCCTCTCCCTTCCTCTCTCTGAAATCAATAAAGATATATGGGAAAAAAATGGTGTAGGTGGTACACAGGTATGGAAAAAATTGTTATAGTGGTATTGAATGAGTGAAATTTGGGAAATGCTTCCACAGGGCAAAGTGTGCTTCCAACCCTGGCTCTCAACACATGGCCTTCAAACCTACGCTCCCATCTTCATGCCCCTTCATCTCTCTGCATTTAGCATAATGCCCCATGTAATTACAACTAACCCTTCCCTAACACCTTGTACTTTTGTGCCTGCATGTCTTGGCTTGTTCAGTTAGCTCACTTGAACGTATTTTAAACCAATGATAATACAATCAAAATTGTATCTATAAATAAGAAAGTGGAGGAAAATGACCACACAACAGAACAAGATTTGTTTGGCCTCAGCTACTAAAAAGAAGGAGCGAGAGAAGAAATGACAATTATATATAACTCAAATAAAACCCCTTCCACTTTTAAAAAATGAAAATAAAAGAAAGGAACAAGGAAACGGCAAATAGAATTCTTGTGTTTGGTGATAAATTGGCAATAAACAAGCTTTCTTCCTTTATCTTTGAACAACTTTTTGCACAGGGATTTTAAAAAATTAAGTCTTATAATAAGAAAATAATGTCAAAGTCTACGAAACAGCACAGCAGTCTGTGCCTGGACCCATCCCCCAGAAGTCAGGGAATTAAAAGCCTCAGCTCAGATTTAGCACATTGTGGGTTCTCAGTAACCATTAAGGAACAACCAAGCACACATTAAGCAGTAATGACAGTTTTCGAAGCCTTGTCATGTGTCCTTGTGCCATCTGATCTCCTTGGGTTTGTTTCATTCTAATAAACCACAACTTTGTGGTTGAAAATAAAGAACGGCCAGTCTCCCCTTTATTGGCTTCCTTATTGTGTGGCGAGCAGACTGGCCCACAACCATGAAAGGAATTCCTTCCACAAGGGAAAATGGTTTATGTCAAAAGATATGTCATCATCAGGGTTGAATTTAAAGGGGATGGCGGTGAAATGGAGAGTGATAGTCACAGTTGACACGTGAAGAGTGTTTTACAGTTTTCAACAGTGGTTCTCAAAGTGTGGTCCCTGGACCAACAGCATCAGCATCACCCAGGAATTTATATGAAAAGTCAATTCTCAGGTCCCACCCCAGAAGCTCTAGGGTTGAGGGCCAACAGTCTGAGTTTTGACCTATAAAATGCAGGCATAGTTTATCACAGTCATTTCCTTTTCAGAAGGAGAAGTATCTGTTTAATGGATATTTAAGACTGCCACTCTGTCATTGTTCTCTGTTCTCATGTTATTTTCCAGCCATTAACTTCGAAATAAAACTGAATCTTTATCCCTCCAAAAGTGGAGAACAGAGCCAGAAGCCCAGCAAGAAAGAGTTAAAGCCTGCCCCATTCATTCCAGGAGATCCTGAATTACCTGTGGTCTTCGGCAATGGCTGTAGAAACTCTCTGATGTTAGGCCAACTGTCTGGGTTTATTCATTCAGCAAGTATCTCCTGAGCCCCTGCGAAGTGCTAGGCACTGTTCTGGGTGTTGGGGGAATAGTACTGAACAAGACCAACAAGTTTTCTGCCCTCAAGGAGAATCAGACAACAAACATATCAACAAATAAATAAATGTCATTTCAGATAACACCAAGTGCTGTTAGGTAGTAAGATGGGACATGGTGGCTCCCAACCACGGGATGCCAGCCCTACAGGGGCTTTTGGAAATGGCTTTATTGTTTTAAATGAGTTTCCAGTTACATTTCTAAAGACTTGGTTCAGTGGCTGCTGTTAAAATTTTAACTGGTAACTTATAGCAAAAAGTTTTCAAATTATTTCCATAGGTTCTCTGCTTAAACTTTATGTAGGTACTGTTTACATATACTTTATAGAGAGACTACAGACCCACTTCTGAGCCACAGGGGAAATGTGTGTATATTTTACCTTCCTTTTTAGTTTTATTTCTGCTAGGTTTTAGAACATGGGAGTGTGAATTTTTCTAATTTGACACATCAGGCTATTAACATTCCAATATTTATATTTAATTTTTTCCAAAAAATGAAGAAGCATTAACTCTCAGTGTTTAATAAGAACTGCATTTAGTAAGTTACCTACCCAACCTGCTGTTCTCAGTGAGCGTGACATTCATTTGTAGCTATTGTGGCAATTATTTCACCTTCTCATTTGTCCCCACTTGACCCTGTGGTCACAGTGTGAGGACCTGGTGGGGATGCTTAGGAGAGGTCATGAACAACAGCCCCCAAACTGCTTTTGGGTCATAGACACGTTCTGTGTGGCCTAAGAGAGATATACTTAAGATTAAATTGTCACTTAGCACTTAAAAGTTTAGAGATTCCATTAGAACTGCACATTTCTGGAGTCTCTGCAAACCGGGAGAGTGGCCACGACACTGGCCCCCGTTCTGCTGGGGCCGGGGGGCGGCATTGCTCCCTTTGGATGGAGCACATGCTCTCCAGTTCAACACAGCCCCAGGTGCCCCATCCCTTCAGTTAATCCTCTGCCTGGTTCCTATAGACATTGGAATTTACAACTCCCAGGATAGCGATGAGTTCAGAAAGATTCAGTCCTTGCTTAAAATGTAAAATGTATACCTTGGAAATGAGTGCATCCCGGCACAGGGAGGTAGGTGTTTGTGGAGCTACCTTTTGATGGCTCGCTGCAGTTCACCGTGGAGCCTCTAGGAGACAGCTGGGAGCTCTGAGTGCCGTCTTCATGCCTCAGCTCTGCAGTATGCCCAATCCCCCAGTCCACCTGTCAAGGGGCTTTTTATTTGTCAGTGAAATACAGAAATATAAACTTTTAATGCCTTAAGGTCTTAGGCATACGGAAGGTGTGAATTTCTCTGTTTTCTTCACAAAGTAACAAATTACTCGTTAGTAAAGGAATATCCTGGGAAGGGTGCATAGGCGCGAGCTTTCAAGGGGAATTTGAGTGAGTGAAGGGCATTTTCCTGGCAAAGAAAAGGGAAGGCTTCAGCAGACGAAAACCTCAGCCAGAGAGCAGGGAAATGAAGGAAAGGGGGTGGGCAAATGGAAGGAGAGATGTGCGGAATAGGAGAGACTGAAATTAGAAATGAAGGCAGGACAAATGTCACGTCTTAAGAACAGAAAACTGATTGCTGATAGCAATTAAGGAGAGAGTGACAGAGCCTGAGTGGAGAGAGAGCACAGGATGATGCCAGGCACACCAATCTGATTAAATTAAAGCGGAGAGAAAGAAACAGCAGAGTCAAGAAGAGAGGAGGCTGAAGTCCAAGAAAAAGAGCCGCACTCAGATGAGATTTTGAGCACTCAGGACAGATGGAAAGGAGAGTTAATAATGAAAGTAATGGCATGCGCACCTTTATCTTTAAGCAAATGCTAACTAAGTGCTCAGTCTCGTTCCATTCTGGAGACGCGGAATATTTTAGATTCCCACCCTCTCCAGAAGTTAGAAACACTGCATCTCAGAATGGAACTTCCTATATCCAAAGAACAATCATGAGAATATAGTGTTTTCTTCTGCCCTGCAAAGCTCAGATAAGCCTTTCTTCTCTGATCCCCACTGGTGTTTCTGCTTTCCACGTAAAAGCAAAATCTCAAAGTCCACTGGAAGAAGGCATCGCTTTTGTTTCTTGTATCTAGAGTTATCACATCTTTTATCAGTCAGCTTTAGTTCAGTTCAAGAAACACATCCTGATGGGCTTCTGAATGAAGGACCCTGTGCTAGGTGCTAAGAGGAAATAAAGGTGCACAAGACACCTTGTTCTCAAGAAATTTGCCTTCTTAGGAAAGTTAAACAGGTAAAATAACACAGGGTAGAATATGACTGGTAGGCAGCTACCAAGATGACCCCAAAGGCCCCCACCTATATTTTTATTCTCCAGATCAATTATTGGCTACTTAAAATACTGTATTTAAATGTAAGATCTTAGAGGAGCGAAATGCCTTAGACTGTGGTTTTAAATGTATCGCACACCAAGTTATGAGGCTCTATTTTTCAGAACCAGAGGACTCCTGTTCCATCTGGAGTAATAAACCTCGCTTTTATGTAATAATTATTATTCATTTGTGTCTGATTCCAAAAGTATAGTACTTTGTCATTAAGGAAATGCTAATAAAGTAGAGAATAGCATAAAGAAGAAATTAAAATCACCTCAAATTCTACCATGCAGGGATAATTTCTGTTTACATTTTGGTTCCTATCACTCCAGTCTCTTTTCTTTTATGGTCTTATCTATTATAAATGTGCTTTACAAATATAAAGGCATATTTTTATAAAATTGAGATGACATTATACATACTTTTTGGTAATCTACATTTCCCTTTAACAATATGTTGTGAATGGTACATTATAAATATGTATCATTAAAATATAAAAATATAAATATATCATTAAATATGTATCTATCTATCTAATTATCTATTTCTGTTCATCTATTTATCACACAGTTTTTAGTGCTATATATTATTCCATTATTTAGAAGCTGCGTATGTATGTGTATGTTACAAAATCCCTCACCCAGCCCCTACCCCCTGCACAAGGTGCAGAATCTTGGCCATGGCTCATTGATCTGCGTGTGTTGACAACAGGAAGGTCTGTTATTGTTGGCATTTGCCCTCCGTATCGTTTACTTCCCGGGAACTGCTGAAGGGCAGACAGACACCAACAGGTGTTTTGGAGAATGCCAGGACACTGCCTGTGTTGGCTCGTCCCGTATCGCTGAACATGAACTCTGCTCCTTTTCGAAGCAAGCACAGCTCTCCTGGGACTGATGTTGTAGTTGCAAATCTGTCTCCTGGTGCTCCTTCCTAAGTGCCATTTTAAACCTGCTCAATAATAGATGAGCGCCTGGGCCCTTCTTCACGAGGGAGAGCTCAAGCAGTTTTTAGAACATGAAAAGCCTATTTGGCCCTTTAGAACTAATTCTTGGAATATCCTCAATTCCCCAGGACACCATTTTAATAACCGCTCACTCCAGGACAGCAAGCCGTTTGCCTGGTGGGTCTTGTTGCTCCATTTCCTCTTCGGGTTGCTTTTTCAGTCCTAGACTCAACTTTCACTGAATCTTTGTAACGAGTCTGCTGGCAGGGATGTTCCCAGGCCCCTTTCCTGCTCGCTCTGTTCTGCCTCTCCTTGCTGCTGCTTGACTCAGGCAGGACGTCTGTACTCAATTTGGTTCTAGTATTGGAGAAACAGGGAGTCCATTCCCCTTGGCCTATCAAGTCTTGGCTCTGCCATCAACCTACTGGAAGACCTTGGGCAAATCACTTAATAACCCTGAGCTTCAGTTTCGATATATATGAACACGAGGGTTACATTAAATCTGTAAGGTCCCTCCTAGTTCAGACAATCTGTGGTTTCAAGTATACTTTTGGATTTGCCACACTGTTCTGGCTATGGCATATTTTTAGTGACAACTGTTTATTCATTAATTAGTTATAGGAATTACTTATTTTTAGAACTTTATTTTGTAGGTGGGGCAGTTCAGTCATTTGGCTCTGTGGGCTTTACTAACAGCTACCTTCGAGGAAGGGGGCTAGGAAGGAAGGTTGAATTTTTCTAGTCACGCTTCTGTTGCCTCTCCAGTAATTTGCAGTACTGACAATCTAGAGCAGCCTTCTTTGGACCTTGCTACTGAGCAATCAGAGAGGAACCTTCGACTGTGTTTGCCTTATGCAGTTGTATCATTTGTGTCCCCTTCATGAAAGAGACATTGGTGATTGGAGTCAGACACTGTGTCAGTTGCACACACAAAGACCACCAAAGTTCCCACCGTAAAGCAGCCTCTTATTATTATTTTTAAAAAATCCTCACCCAATAATATGTTTTCATTAATTCTAGAGAGGGGAGGAAGAGAAATAGAGGAAAGAGAGGGAAACGTTAGTATGAGAGAGAAACATCCATTGGTTGCTTCCAGTACATTCCCTGACCAGGGATCGAACCCACAACATGGGTATGTGCCCTGACTGGGAATTGAACCCGCAACCTTCCAGTGCATGAGACGATGCTCCAACCAACTGAGCCACACTAGCCAGGGCTCTTATTATTTTTTTATTCTGTGTTTCTGGATGTTGTTTTACAAATGATCATTTATATCTTTCTCCGTAATCCCTTTCTTCAAAATTAGAAATGATTTATAAGGCTTTGTTCTTTCCTTTTTATAATTTGAAGTCATTATTGTATTCCAGGGCTAAATTGTATATTCATGCTTTTCTTTACCATTTGTCTAACACATCTTTAATTAGTGCCTACAATGTGCTGGATTTTGTTCTCCTAGAAAGGAGTGTGAGGGAAAATTCATAGATAGATAGATGGAGAGAGAAAGAGAGAAATTAGGAAAAGGAAAGATACTCCAAGAGAAATGAAGAAAAAAGGGGGAAATTTCTCAAAAGGGGCAAGGAACTGTGAGAACTCTACCCAGGGCAGAAAGCAGGAGAAATGGAAAGAAAGGCCTCAGAAGATTTAGGGAGTCAAAACCCTAGTTTGTACCTTTTCCTTAGAGGATTCTTTAAAGCAGTAGGAACCCTGGCTGACAGATAATGAAGTGTTAGTGGGAGCTACGTATCACTTTTACAATAGCTCAGTGTTTATAAGTCAGGCACTATCCTAAGAAGGTTACTTGTATTAACTCACATTAATCTTTATAACATCCTTATGATGTCGGTATTTAAGATGAACAAACAAACAAACAAATCATGAGGCCCAGAGAGGTTTAGTGGTTTTCTGAAGGTCACGCAGCTAGGAGGTAGAGGAGCCAGGATGTAGACTGTGCAGTCAGATTCCAGAGACTCTGTCGACCACGGCATGCCACTGAACGTAGTAGCACAGGAAAAAGTCTGGTCCCCTGCCCATTCTCTTGGGGTGCAGTGTGGACCATGCACACTAGCTCCTAAGTGTCCCCCCCGCTTCCCTTTCCGTTGCTGCTCTGAAATTCAAGCCTCATGATCACTGTTTGTCAGCTTTTTTGCTTTTGCCTCAGGCGTTGAGTATAGTCACCGCTGGTCAGGGATTTGCGGTTCTGTTCTGAGCCGAGGCAGGTTAGAAGATCAAGCCCGAGCAAAGCCGTGGCATCTGGCCCACAGTTTTGCTGGTACACAGAAAGAGAAGTGTGTGTTATGTGGCATTTGAATACCTCGGATATCTTGTGCCCGGTGCTCTTACTTGTTTGTATGGTGACTCCCTCAAAATGATATGCGAGGGACTCCCCATTAATTTCTAGTCTCTCTGCTTGTCTCAAAAGTGTAGTGCAACTGAACAAGTAAAAAAGTGGCCTTATTTAGGCTATTACTAATTTATTTCTTTTGCTCAGTGGGGTAGTGGAGGAGGCTATGGAAGCCTGACAGTTTCAGTTCCATTTCTTCAGTGGAAATATTGTTTCTTATTGTTCCTACCCTCCTTGGGAGCCCCTGTTTCTCTAATTTGTAGACTAAGGGAAGTGGTCGGAATTTGAGGCCTAATGTCATTCCTCACCCTGAGCACTGTTCTTACGCCTCTGACTGGGCTTTGCAGAACTGGAGGCAAATATAGCTTTACTTCCTCATAATTGCCACTCCAGTAGGTGGACAGAGATGTCAGGGCCTGATTTGTCTGGACACTCCCAGCCCAGAAGTGCAGCACACCCCACCCAGCAGGGTGGCCAGAGCTGGACTCCAGAGCTTTCAGCAGTGTCAACTACAAAAGAGAACAGAGTGAGCACTTGCATACAAGAACTCGGAGCAAACAAAAATAAACTGTCAGAAACAGAACCAGTTGACTCACTGGCAGCAGGCAATTTGGGGGAGCCAGTGCTAAGAACGCCCTGTACATCCTCGAATTGGCATCACCCTGGAAGGCTATTATCTGAAAGTTTAAGCAGAGAGTAGCAGGTATAAAGCATCAGCAACAGATTTATTTTTATTTATTTACTTTAATTTTATTTTTTAACAACAGTTTATATGTTGTCTTAGTTTCAGGTGGACAGCACAGTGGTTAGATAATCATATACTTCACAAAGTGTTCCCCCCGATATTTCTGGTACCCACCTGGCACCATGCCTAGTTATCACAATATTATTGTCCATATTCCCTAGGCTGTACTTTACACCCCTGTGACTGTTTTATAACTACCGATCTGTACTTCTCAATCCCTTCACCTTTTTCACCCAGTCCCACAACCCTCCTCCTCTCTGGCAACTATCAGCCTGTTCTCTGTGTCTGTGAGGCAGCGACAGATTTCTTAGAAGATATGCTTTATGTCAAGAGTCTCACTTTGGTCTTTTATATACAAACAAGCACATGGGATTAGTTAACCATTGCCGAGGACTTTCATTCTTCAGTTTCTGACGTCTCAATATTCACACATTCTAAGTGTTTTCCTACAGCTTCTTTGCAAAGACACCAGGGAAACTTTTCTTTCTCCTGCCACCTTCTTGTTCATCTCTCTATCTAGCCCTGCTGGGAGCTTCTCATTACCTCTTTCATCATGATAATTCCAGAAATAACATCTATCTTCTCTATATTGCCTTTTACCTGAGGATTCCCATTGAGCCCCTCCAGCAGTGAGGGCTATTCAGCAACCCCATGACTAGTATGGCATTCCTCTGCTTTGGGGTTATAAAAGGAAAGTACTGGAAACACAAGTACAGCTCTTACATTTTTTTGAGAGTCAGGGGGCAGTTTAGGAGGAAGGTAGCAGAGCTGTACAACCATTTTTTTGGGTGAATTTTGACAAAATCAGATACTTAGTCCTGTGTCTGGCTCAACAAATAGAAATTCTGGTGTAAAGGAACCATACATGGGCTTATATTGCAGAAAAGGGGAACGATAACCAATTAATGGTTATAGACACCATTTGCCACTGTAAGTGGATGAAGACATGCTTTCTGGAAACAATGGATTATTATTCAACTTTAAGAAAGAAGGAATTTCTGCAATATTCAACAATAGGGATGAACCTGGAGGACATATGCTAAGTGAAATAAGCCAGTTACAGAAGGACAAACATTACAGGATTCCACTTATATGAGATATCGAAAATAGTCAAATTCATAGATTCAAAAAGTGGAATGGTGGCTTCCAGGGCTTGGGGGGTAGTGGGAAACGAGAGGTTGCTAGTCATTGGGCATAAAGTTTCTGTCATGCTGGATGAATAAACCCCAGAGATCTGCTGTACAACACTGTACCTATAGTTAACAATACTGTATTAAGCCTTAAAAATGTGTTAAAGGGCTTGATCTCATGTTAAGTATTCTTACCACAATATAATAATATTTTAAATTTAAAATTTAAAAAAAGTCTTAAGAGGCAAGCTTAGTTAAAATGGTTACTATGAAGTCACGCTGTATATACGTGATAAGCAGAATGGAAGTTGTCTGTTAACACTGTGCGATGTGCTTCCATTATCATTGCCCTTCTTAGTGTCACTGTGACATCCTAGCTCTCAGGCCAAGAAACTGACTTACTACCTTTCTGATCTCTCTTTGATAGTTGACACAAGTGACCCCTGTTTATTTTCTGGCAATGTGCTCTCTGTTTTATTTGTCTCTCCTTCTTTTTATCCTTCCTCTCACTCTGCCTGCCCTTATTTATTGGTGTGCTCCAGGGTTCCACTCTTGATCTTCTCAAAGACCTATCTACACAGACTTTATGGACAACCCATGCTGAAAAGTGATGATTTCCAAATCTCTATATCCAGATTTTTCTCCTGAGCCCTGGACTTATGTGCCCAACCACCTTCTTAAAATCTTCACTTTTATGTCCCAAGGAGACCCCAAGCTCACCAAACTCAAAACTAGACTCCCATCTTCTCCTTTCTCTTTCCAATGTTATTCTTTCCTTGTATTAACCTTGGCACCACCATCTATCCAGTTTTCCAAAGTAGAAACCTGGGAGTCATTCTAGATGATTCCTCTTTCTCATTTATCTCTCTTGTATGTACCTATTTCTCTTTATTTCCTCTCTTATTGCCTTTGTCATTTATTATGTGCATTATTGCAATTGCCTCCTTCCCCTGACCATGATCTAGCCCTATTCCAATCTATCTTTCACACAGTGTCAGAGGGATCCTCCTAGAACATAAAATTATTCATGTCAGTTCCCTAACTAAAACCCTGCAATAGCTCTCCAGTGACACCAAGATAAAAACTCAAAAACCACACCAAGGAGCTTTGATTTTTATCTTCTGGCTGCAGAATTCTGCCTGCATCTTCATTCTCATTTTCTCTCGCTCCTCAACTTAAACCCAAATTTCTGTCTATAGGAAGCTGATCATGGTTCTCTGAATCTACCATACTCTTACCACCCTGCACTTACATATGCTTTTCTCTTTGTCTAGAAGAGGCAACTTTTCCTCATCCTACTTCTCACCTTTTCCACTTGGCTACTCTTAATGACTCTTCAAGGCTCAGTTTAGATGTTGCCAGCTTTGGTGAGCTTTTCCTGACCTCCCTGCAGGCTAGATTAGAAACCGAGTGTGTATGTTCCTGAACCAACTGACACATACCTTCATCCATACACTATCACACTTGCTGTACTTGCTCATTTTTACATGTCTCTTTTCTCCTGACTCTGAGTTCCTGAAGAGTAGGAACTGAGTTTTTCATCTATATCGTTAGTGTATAATGCAGCCTGGAACATGGTAAAGGTTCACTAAATGTTAAATGAATGAATAAAGGAAATCTTACATTTTCTCAATTAATCCACATGACTTTACATTGAGTAAATATTATTCCAATTTTATAGATGAGGAAACTGAGATCTGCAGAGGTTAAATAACAGGATCATACAAATATCAGGTCATAGAGCACCATGGGTCCACCTTAACCTTATGGAGATTTTGCATGAGCTGTGCGCTACTTTATCTACTAGCATTCTGAAACAACTTCTGATGTAGAACAGTTCCCAGCATGGTTAGGAAAGCGTTAGGAAGAGTTTATATTAAGGAGCTTGGGGTCAATGCGAGGCCAACAGGAAAACCAGCAGTAGATTCTAAAGACCAATGAAACAGATGGACTTTATGCTGGCCTCTAATTTAGTCCCAGAATTTGTACAAATGCCTATAAAATCAACACTAGCCAACTAAGCAGCTAACATTCATTGAACCACCATTATATGTTTGGCTTTTGGAGAATATAAAACTACTATTGCCATTTCTTGAAGAAGTCTGCATTGGGATATTTTTCTTCCCCTTCTCCTGATTTTTATCTTTCCCTCAGAAGAACTTAAAATTCTTCCTAGGTTCCTCTCCCCACTGGATTATTGGAAAGGTGTAGGAGATTCATCTGTTCACACATGATTGATGACTAATTTTATTAATCACATGCCCTGTTTTTAACAGAGGACAGAGTCACTGTTAAAGACCTGTGCTTCTGCCTGAGTACTGTCTGGTTCCTTCTCATACTTCTGGATCCATATTGCCCTTTCTCCTGTAAGGAAATCAGACCTTGTCATTCTTTCTCTTTTCTATCACATGCCATCCTGGCCTGGGGTTCTGTCCCTCCCTTGGGTCAGGAAGTCTAGGCCAGCTTGGGTCTAGGTTCTTCAGATGAACAGACCTTCTTGCTGTCTCCCGCATTCTCTTTCCTCTGGCACTGGTGGATATGTTTCAGACTGGACTTTCCTCTCACTTAGTGGAAAGACCTCATCTTACTGGATATATTTGAGAAATAAAAGAGCAGAGAGTAAGAGGCCATATTAAGCCCTTTAGGTTAAATGGCATTCTATGTATTAATTTATTCACTCAAAAAATGTTTATTAAGCAATATTATACATCAGGCCCTTACTCAGTACTCTCGTACTAAGATTCAGTAACAAACAAAAAAGACAAAAATCTTTACTCTTATGTAGTATGCATCCTATCTGGAGAGACAGAAATCATTAGAACAAAGTAAATTTTATAGCATGTTAGATAGAGATAAATGTTCAAGAGATAAAAATAAAGCAAGGAAGGAAGTATGAAATATTGCAGGGAGGGTGTTAAAGTTTTAGATAAGTAGTAAAAGAAAACCTCACTGAGAAAGAGACTGGGTATATCTGTGGAATCAAGGGAGTGGATTGGGAGTTAATGAACTGAATGAAGTAGCACTTTTGCTCCGTTTGCTAATTTGATAGCTATGGAATACACTTCCTTGTTTAAACTCTAGAGGAAAAAAGGGGTAGCTGATAGACCTAAATCTCTAGTTCTTAAGATTTCATTGGAAGATAAATCAATATCATGTAAAAGGAATTTTCTGTCTTCTTAGGAAAAGTGCACATATTAGGGTCTGTTGAATTTTAAGTGAGAGAGAGGGGCCCCCTCCTATGTGATAAGGGAAGATTTCTTGTGATCTGACTGGTGTCCTTAAGAAAGAATGGAATTTATGTTGACAGGGGAGGAGGTAGGGGATTGCAGGCAGGGTAAGGCTGTGAAAGAAGGAGGAAAGCACGTGGATGGGGCATAATGAGAAGAGGAGTAGCATAAACGAACAGGAGGAGAGCTTCCATGGAGGGGTAGAAGGAGTGAGTGCCCAAGGTTGGCATAGGATATTGAGAGATGAAGAACATAAATTGGCTAGACTCTGGAAAGTCTTGACTGCCGGTCCAAAGTGATTTCTTTCCATTTCTATGTTGTTCATAAGGAGAGTCCTTGCATTAGTAATCAGTTGAAAGAACCTGAAGAGTGTGGAACATCTATCACAGAGCACAGCTTGTGGTGGGTGCTCAGGAACACCATGAAGGCTTCCTTGAAGTGAATTGCTGGTTAGCTAAGAAGGAACATAGGAATGGGTACAGTTGTTGAATCCTGAATATGTAGTTCATGCCCACATGGAAGTGTTAAACTATTAGAGCTAGAAGGGTACTTAGAATATGTATCTTCAACCTCTTATTTTACAAATGAGAAAACAGAGGGACAGAGAGGTTTGAATAATTCATGCAGTTTAACTAATGGGGAACATGGGGCTCTTCTTGCAGATTATTTCCCCAACAGCCTCTTCTGGGGACATTGTCCCTTCAGACAGACAGCTTGGTGCCTACTGGTATGCTATTTGATTTACATCAGTATTCCTCAAGAGGTATGCCATGGAACCCGAGCCTCATGTGATCCACTATGAAAAATTGGTTTCTTGCAAGTTAACTTGCAAGATAACTACTATATTATCATCTGAAAGACTTTAAATGCACATTAGAAAAATATAGTCAAAATTCTTTTTATTTTTTCACGGAGGCATTTTATTTGCACATATGTATTACATCCCTAAAAACTGAATCCCAGGATTTTCCCTCCTCTTGCCTCTTCATGGTCCATGATGCCAGCTGAGGTTATCAGTACAATGAAACCAAACTGATGGATGGAAGCAGGTTTTTTCTGCTTTTTTTATAGATCTTTGAGTTGCACATCAAATCTGGGGCTGATTACTCCACAATTGTTTAACTGGCATATAAAGTTCACAACAATTTTCCCAGCTCTGTGGTCATCAGTAATTTCAAATTTTCCAGTGCAGCCATGCTTCATCATCACAGTTAGAAACCAGACGATGACTTTGGAGCATGGCCTAATAAGAACCTGGCTTTTGCCTCTCTTTTGGGCATTGTTGATACTCTTGAGAGCGTCAGCCAGGATGTTTATGCGCACCATTATGACGGCATGGAAAGATGGAGGAAAGAGGGCCTAAAAATTCTTATAGTAAAGAAAATTGTTTAATTTTTCTGTAACATTTCTCCAAACATATTTCACCATGGTTTTTTATTTTGGGGGGCATTTCCCCCCACTAAGCACCTCTAATCCTAAGGAACTGCCCCTAGAAGCCATGAGCAATCAGTCCTCAGCACTAGTAGGTCTCCTATTACAAGAGGAAGAAGGGAGATAAATCAGAGACGTTTCAGAGGAAAGCCTTAAAATAATAAAGGAAAATAGGAGAGTTGAGGAAAAGCCAGTGCTCCTCCTTCAATTTTCTGTCTTCTCTGCCTGCCTTCTTGCCTTCGTTCCTTCCTTCAAAAAATAACCTTTGAGTGTTCACTGTCTGCAGACCACATTTATGCTTTGCATATATCATTTTACTTGTTTTTCACAACCATCTGGCTAGGTCCAAATGAGGAAACTGAGATCAGAGATAGTAGGTAACTTGCCCAAGATCACACAAGGAAATTAGTTGTAGAGCCCAGATTCAAACCAGTGTTTGAAAGCTAGTATTTTTCACTATCGCGCTGTTTTTCCCAGGTGATTTCTTCTTACCCCTTCCTTTGCTCCTTCCCTCCCTTGCAATGCCAACCACGCAAGGTATAAATGTTAAAACCAATACCCTAATAAGTTAAAGGAGATACTGGACTTTAAGGGAGATGCAACAAGAAGGCTCCTACATCTCCTGTGCCTCTTAGGTATTTAATTTAGCATGTAATTTAGTTTTCTTTAACTAGATCGCAGGATCCTTCAGGGCAGGATGTGATATCTGTATTCTAAGGTCCTCATTCTGCCCTGTCTATACATGCCTTTTACTTGAAAGGTGAAGATGATAAAGTTGAAACGTGTCCATCAATCTCATACCCCTTTTCAACTGGACCTGTTATCATAGGCGGTAACTACAATAAGGTTTTTCATCAAAGGAGAAGCTGTTTTCTTCGTAGCAGTGGGAGGGAACTGGAAATTCTAGAACTTCTTACAGCAAATGACAGTCTTTCTCTTAGGCCTTTCCCACCTGCCTGCTGGTCTTGTCCAAATGTCTGGAAGGCTGCTTAGTTACTGATGTACATGCTTCTCTGTGTTGTAAGATTTTAGACTCTGGGAAGCTGAGGCCTATATTTCACCTGTTTTCCTCCTAGCACTCAGCCCTGGGCCTGGCATGCATTAGGTTCTCAACTGTTTGTTGAGTTGTTTCTGAAGCTGTGCTTTAGAAATTGAGCATTATGATGGACTAGATAGAGCTCAGGTTTATGCTACTTCCTGAATATGCTCCCATGTAATGCGGCATGTCAAAATTTCGATACACCTAGTGTATTACCATTTCAGTAATTTAACTGAGGCACATATAAAGTAACAGTCCAACTCTGCCCAACAGCTGACAGGCCCAGCCAGCCTAACTAATGAAATTTCAGGTTTTATAATCCATATCAGGCAAACAGCCCCTAAGATATCTGAACCAGTGCTCCTTGACTTTCAAGCTCAAAGTTAGCCTGCTGCCAGCGTTCTTTCACCCAGCCCAACCCAACTGTATTGAAGCAGAGCTGCAGGGTTCATTGCTGCCCAGCATCACCCCAAAGTGTGGAACCTTATTAGTCAGTTCCAGGCTTCTCTCTCTGTATTCCTGGTGGGAGGCTTATTATTGTATCCTCAGGACTTTGTCCTAGGTGGTGCAGTTCTTTTTGGGGACACAGTCCTTTAATTTCCCTTTTGAATGGGTGGGAACCTCTCTCCAATAGTAGTCAGGCGGCTCCCTCTATTCTACTTTGCCTTTTTCCTCTCCTCCCTCCTGTCTTTCAGGGGTGAGGAGTGGGCAGCCTTCTTCAACATGATGATCATGGAGGGGGATGGGCTGAGGACCACATGACTCCAATTCTTTCATTTTTAACTTCAAGACCATGTACATTATAGGTCGTAAGAGCCCGGAGTCATATTGTAACCAATGCCTGGTAATATCTCATGAGTAATGTCAGGTAATGAGAAGGGAAGTGTGGAAAGGCAACATAGTGTATTGGAGAGTATTTGACCTTTGAGCTTTAAAACGACTTAAGTTATAGGACCTTGAACAAAGTCACTTAAATTCTCCCAAGCTGGTACACTTACATTCTCCAAAGCTTGCTTTCCTCTTCCATGAAATAGAGATAACAATTGTATTAGTTTCCTATTGCTGCATAACAAAGTTCCACAAACCTGGTGGCTTTAAGAGTGCACATTTATCATCTCACAGTTTCTGCGGGGCAGGAGCTCAGGCATGTCTTTAACTGAATATTCGACTCAGAGTCCTACGAGGTTGCAATGAAAGGGTCAGCCGTGCTGAGTTCTCACCTGGAGGCATGGGTGAGAAAGACTTCTTTTCCAAGCTTATTCTGCTTTGTTGGCAGAATTCACTTGCTTGTAGTCATTTGACTTCTTACTGGACATTGACTAGAGGCCACATTGAGCTCCTGGCCATGTGGCCCTTTCCATATGCAGTGGATGACATGGCTGTTTGCTTTTTCAAGGCCAGTAGGAGAATTTCTCCCTCTAGGTTCTTAAGAAATGTTGTAAAATAACACAATCATGGGAGTGATAATCACATCTCCATTGCTATTAGCATAACCTAATCAAAGGAGTGGCACCCTATCATCTTTGCCTTATAATATTGATTAGAAACAAGTCATAAGGGAGGAGATTATACAAAGTAGTAGTAACCTTAGTAACATCACCCACAGTCAGTTACAGTGAGGATTGCATGAGATAATGTATGTAAAACATATGTAAAAAACCCATCCATTCCTGTCTTGCTCTCTGGAAGACACACGGAGGCAGGTGGTCTGAGGAGACTGAAGCGGAGGCAAAGACAATGGCTAGAGCTGGAGACAGGAAAACGCATAATAAAGGCAGAGCTCAGCAAGGAGAGGGCAGATGGCTCTGTTCATAAGCGTGTCATTAGAAACATTACATATATCTCTTTGGGTCCTTTTTTTGTAATTTTGGGAAGAGGAGCTTCTGATCCTTAACCCCCTATGATTTGCTGCTGTATCAGGTTCTTGTGTTTTTGTTCCATGTAGTAGCTGCTGAAAACTGCTCCCTTGTTTATTAATGAGCACAGTCTGGGAAGGGGGGTTAAAAAAGAAAAAAAAAAGCGTTCAGTGTCTTATTTTGTTAACTTAAACACATTTCTGAGGTGAAATGATGCTCTTGAGTTTCTTCTAATCGTTGTCTCAAATATATGTCCTTCTTTTTATTCTTCCCCAGATTCCTCCACTAGGTCTTCAGATTCTGCCCCTTTTTTCCCTGCTGTTGAAACAGTTGTTTGTGTAGAACTTGCCTTGCAGGAAAATTCAAGGGAATCAGTGAATTGGAGGGAAGAAATGTCGAGGAAGGTCAGGGAAGGGGGCTGTTGACATCATTCCTCCTACCTGGAGGCCTAATCCAGAATCGAGTGGGAAAGAAAATGAAAAATTAAGGCTTGGGGGAAAGAAAAAAATAAGACGGAGGAGGAGGAACAGTAAATGCAAGAGAAGGAGGAAATTGTCTATTTTTGTGAAAAATTATGATTATTTTTCAGACTTAGAGCCAAGTATCTTTGGAAAATAGCCTTTTTATATTTCATAAAGAAAATTATTTACATAGCCCCAGTATAAGAAAATTTAGAATTACTTTTGTCTCCAGGGGCAGAGCTGATGGTCCTTCATTATTGAAAACAGAGATGGCCCTTCATTGTGTGACCAGGCACTTTAGTTGATTGTTGATATAATTGATAGTATTTTCTTTTATAGCTTATGCTATTCTGTTTGAATTATAAGTTAGTTGGCCAGGGGTACGTGCCATATGGAAAGAGCTCAGAACTCTGTGCCCAGAAACCCAAGTTCAAGCTCCAACTCTGCCACAAGCAAGCTCTATGACCCTGGGCAGTTACTGAAACCAGCCTGGGCCTCAGTTCCCTCACTTTTCAAGTGAGGATTCTGAAACAGAATATTGGTTGTTAGTGATATCACAGGGAAATGACATGCATCAGAGCAACTTGCACATAGCTAGCATTTAAATATGTGAGAATGCATGGAGAAGGAGTACATAAGCAAATAAATATGTATTTTTTTTGGCAAATAAATTCTAGACTGTGCAGAGCTAGTCTAACGCTTACTTCTTAAATATGTTCAAAGTTATATTATATATGTGTCATGGGAAAAGCTTATAATAAAGAGTGCATGTAGTAATTTGCTACTGAGAATAATTAGGTTTTTAATCAAGAGAGAATCACAGCCTCTCAGGTCTGGAAGGCACATTTGTGGTCATCTGATTAGACCCCTCATTTACAAAGGTGACTCATCCATGGTCATATCTGACTGGCAGAGATGGAACTAAAAGCCAGGGCCTTGCCCTCCCCTCCCAGGGCCCCCTCAGTGGGGCATAGTGTACATATGAGTGATTCCCAGGGAAGAAAGGTGAAAATAGGTACTGACTTTTACATTCAAAATAGTGAGATTTTTTTTTTTTTTTTAAAAAAGAATGTTACATTTTTGAGCAATGACTTTGGCTACTTAATTTTATTTGTATGGAGCTACAACCTTGAATTGCCAAAAATGTCACAAATTCTACCTGGGTGATTCCAGATTCTGAAGAGAGAGGCCTATATTTTCAAAACTGAACTATATTAAAAACACCTGCACAGACATTTATTTTGACAAGTAAACACATAAAAATAGTGTTGCACAGGGCTGGGCTCTGGATCCACTTCTAGTTAAGATTGTCATCAATGACTAGGATGCCGCAACAGCATCCTCATTAAGTTCATAGACGAGACTGAATTTAAAGCGAAGGCTAAAGCCTTGGGGGATGCAATTAGAATTGGAAATGACCTCAACAAATTGGACAAGTAATCAGAAACTAACAGGATGAAGTTCAGTAAAGACAAGGGCAAAAGGAAGTCGAAAACTCAGAGGAAATAAAGACAAGAAAAGACTGAAACATGGAAATGGCAGGTCAGGCTGAGAACTACCAAAAGAGATGTGGGTTACAGTGACTTCAAAGTAACATGAGGCAGTTACATAGCAAAGGATGCTCTTTGTGACAAAGCAAGTCAATGTATATATTTGGAGTCCTAAATTTTATGGTAAGGAGAGCTACGGAAGTTTCTGTGGAAGGTTTACCTCTTGAATAGTTTCCTTACGATAGAATTATGCCTACCAAAAAGTAATATGGTATAAGAGAGAGTAGTTAATATTGCTCAGAAATTTTTTTAACTTTCAATTAAAACAAACTTCATTATCTTCTGGCTGGCTGGGTAGGTAACAAGTGTGATCCTTACTGACTAGATAGGCTCCTTCTCAGTCCACTTTTGGTTCCTGGAGGTACAGGGCAACCTGGCCATTTCTTGGCCCTAAGCTCTTAATTCTTAATAGATAGTTCAGAATGGTCCAGAAGTATTAAATAGAGGATATGGCAAAAGTAGGTTTATAGTTGTTTGTATGGAAAATAATACAATAATTAATAAATAATAATACAGGAATAAACTCTGTGTTTCACGTACTCACAACTGTAGACCGCATTTGCCCTACCCTGTCTTGTTGTTATGATCATTCCTTAAAATCAGTATGTCACAGAACATTTTGAGCTTGAACATTTTGTCTACATCCCAAATGCTGTAATGTCTATTTCCGCATAAAGGTGGACTAGAGAAGCATAGGCCATGAGATGAATTCATTCAAAGACTGTAACATAGTGAGGGTGCATGGGCTGGATGCTGAGCCAGGACCAGACACAACAGCTATGGGGAGTCACAGAGAGAAAATAGGATTAACAACAGCAGGACAAGAGACAGGACGGAAGTAGGGGTTTTGCCTATGATTTTTTGATGTCCTACTTCCATACAAAGCTCTGGACTGATTTATACAGGTTATCTCATTTAGTATTCAGATCTAAACATAAATACAGTTGACATCTATATTTTATGGATGGGAAGGCTGAGGGAAGGAGCAGGATGGTTACTCATCTAAGGACACTCTAAGTGGAAGAACTAGCATTTGAGCCAGGGTTGTGTGACTTCAACTCAAATAATTTGCCTCTAAAAATATAACGGAGGAAGAAAATATGAAGAATAAGAGGTGGAGAGGTGAGGAAAAGGCCGTGGGAAATTTAAGAAGTAAAAGGGAGAGGAAGGTGAAAGAGAAAGTGAGTAGAGGCAGGGTAAAAGGAAAGACAGGAAGGAACAAAGGCAGGGAGCAATAGGTGAGAAACAGAGGAAATAAAAGGCTGCAGTGAAAGGAAGGAGAGGAATTGTGAAACCCCAGCAGAGGACACAGTATGCTTCTGACAAGAGCGTTCTGAGTGTTGACCGAGACATCCTTCTTCCAAGACATACTGTACTTTTCCAATCTTCCTGGAGTGCTGGGTCTCCTTGAGAATTGCAGAATTCACAGAAATTAAAGAGAATCTGGTGAGTGGCTATTGGGTAACAAGGGAATGATTAAAGGGGCAGTAAATGGAGCACACGTGGGAACTTTAAAGAAAATGGAAGATTGAACATTGAGAAGTGACCTGTTAATGGTCTTCAGGTATGAAAAGGCTATTAACGTTGACTGCTGAAAACGGCAAAATTTATCCGGTAGCAGAACAGACCTCCTCAATGTGTGAACACCGTGACAGCTTTTACTGCATCTACCACTGCAGAATCTTTTCATTTTTATGCTCTGTCCAAGACATTAGTTGCACTAGGGTGTGCTACTGACTGGTTGCCACAGTGTATGAATCAAGAAGCACTGTTCCTGAAATTTTGCTAGGACCTTTTGCAGGCTAGGCATGATCGAACCAGACTGTTTCCCTGGAAAGCACGTGGCTTGGGGGAGACAACTGGGTTTCAATCTTGACACTGCAACTTATTGGCTCGATGACCCTGGGCATCGTTCCCCACTCAGTGTAGTGGAGAAAATATAACTTATCTTGCTGTGTGTGTAGACCTTCCTCAGGGCTTGGGAGATGGGAGGTATTCCATACATGTTATCTTTCACTTTCTTTTTCCTTCCCACGGGGTACAGCGAAGGTGAAGAGAATGCCTCATCTTCACCATGGGCTGTCATAAGTGCAGGAGCCAAGAGTAGGGTAATTGGGGTAAGAAGAGGGGTAATGTCCTATGTCCAGAAAATTTAGACCCATTTCCATTTTATAGCAGGGGATAGGATGGTGCTTGTTGTACTGAGGTCACTAGGAGTTCACAGTTCTCTGAGGGTTGTGACTTGCTAAAAGATCGTCCATCCACACTTGCCAAGTGGCTCTTCAGCGTTAAAGGCTGACATCTGTGCTCTGATTCTTACATTATTAAGACAGACCATTTTGAAATGAGAGTTCAAGTGCCCTCCCATAAATGGAGATGGAGTTCTACACTCTGGAGATGTGTTTAACTTGCAAATTAAAAAGACCTGTTCTTGTGCTTTTGACTGAGGGCCAAATTGAAAACTATGAACACCAATTCTGACTCTCTTAAGAAGGAAGGCACAGCTTTTCCCCAGATGTTACTTTCCCTCAGATGAGTGGTTGGTGCCCAGTGATTGCCTCTGCTACTAACATTCTGCCTGTGTGTACTTGTTCACCCATGTCATTCAGCATGCACTTAAGCATGTGTATGGACATATCTTGGCCTGGGTTTATTCCTTGCAAAAAAAAAATTCAAAGTCCTTTAAGTATATTACTGTCATGTCCAGGTATTATGGGATACCTTGGACGAGTCTCTTACAAGGTTTTTTAGTTACCTTGTAGAGCAGAGTGTAGAAAACATGGTCAGGGGAAGTATCCTCGTCTGGGAAGTTGTATCTTCTGTATTTAAAGCCACTGGAAATGGGCTTTTGCTCAGTTTCTTTGAGCTGATCTTATATGTCTCTTTGTTTTCTTTTATATTGTCTTTGGCTCAGGTCAAGGAGTGCATAACTTTCACCATCTGGGACAGTGGAAAGATGACAGCAGGTCTTTCTGAAGAGTAGAAACCTTCCTTTCTACTTCAGTGGGAAATCCAATCTTATGTCTTTTAAATCCCCTTTGCCAGTCAGACCTGCACACTTGTTTACAGGTCAGTGACATCATTTTGGCCTAGCTCTGTTTCAGTTTACTGATGCAACGTGGACTTTACTTATTTGGCACACAAAGTAGAAGGTAAAGGAAAAAGATTGTCAAAATATTGCCCAGCCACCGTGGCTCAGCAGTTGAGTATTGACCTATGACCCAGGAGATTGCTGTTTGATTCCCGGTCAGGGCACATGTGTGGGTTTCGGGTTCAATCCCTGGCAGGGGGCGTGCAAGAGGCAGCCCGATCAATGACTCTCATCGTTGATGTTTCTATTTCTCTATCCCTCTCCCTTCCTCTCTCTGAAATCAATAAAAATATATTAAAAAAATATTTGGTGGAATCTACGGGTAGGCATCTTAATATATCCAACTTCTCTCTATATATATCACTGGTCTGATGTCCTGAACAGCAAAGAACACGTCTTCATCAGGGGTCTGTTTACACTTAGGTTAGGAAGGATAATGATTTGTTAGCTTAGGTAAGACCCTATGTCATGATTATTGTTATCATTTTGAGAAAATGCTGACTAAGCCATGCATTATTTCTTTGCATTCTGAAAAAGCAAAATGTATGGAAATTCTGACATTTCCTTTCACTGGTAGATACCAAAACTTTACTGAAGACAGAACACCTCATGTAAGAAGACCAACTGATGTTTTCTGAAAGGAAATGTACACAGTGCACAATTAATTTCTTATTGTCCTTTTCTATACTCACATTTTTTAACCTGCTCAGTATGGACCATGAGTGTTAAGACTAGAAATATACAAAGAGGAGCTGTGAGCATAATTATGAATGGAAAGGAAGCCTTAGCTGTCCCTCAAGTCTAAGTCAGCTCCTCTTTACCTTGCTTTGCCACCCTGCCTTTTCTTCTTAGCTTCCAGAACACATTTATTTCTTGTTCGTTGTCTGTACTTGCTCAATAAGGGCAAGATTATACTATCCAATCCCTTTATTTGCAAAATCTTCTAGGTGTGGATATCTCCCAAAATGTTATCTCTAGTGTGGAACTCTCACCTGAATTTAGACACTAATGGCCATCTGCTCATTGACATTTCAACTGGGATGTTGGATAGGCAATTCAGACTTAACCCATTCCAAATCAAGCTCTTGATTTTCTCTGCAGGTCTGCCCCTACCCTCCATGTTACTCATTTTAGCCCATATTTACTGAGCCCTTCCTATACCCTGTTCTAAGTGCTTTACATTTATTAACTTCTTTTATCTTCATAATGACCCTATGAGGTAGATAGTATTAATAACCCCTTTCACAAAGGATAAAACTGAGATACAGAGTGAACTTGCCTGAGGTTACAGGGCTCATTAGTAGCATATCTGTGCATCAATCTCAGACCACCTGGCATCTGTGTCCTCATTGGCCACAGTCTAATCACTGCTCTGTACAGGGTCTCAGTAGATGGCACCACCTGATTCACCCAGTGACTCAGGTTCCAAACCTCAGAGTCATCTTTTTCTCTCCACTCAATATAAAATTCATCAGCAAATTCTGTCATCTCTACCTTCCAAATATATCCTGAAGTCACCCAATTCATGCTTCCTCTGTTGCTACCATGATGGACAAAGTCACCACCATCTCCTCACTCACCTTCTGCATCTACTCTTGCTCCTCATAGGCAGTTCTCCATGTAGCAGCAGCCAAAGTGCTACTTTCAAAGCATAACAGTTCATGTCAGTTATTTACTCAAAACCATGTGATGGCTTTCAGCAAACACAAACGATTCAAAGCCTTACTATATGGTGTGTCTCCTCCCTCCCTCTCCAGATTCATTTCCTGCCGCTCTTCCCTCAGATTCCCACCTCCAGCCTTACTGGCTGACTTGCGGTTCCTCACACACTCCAAGGAAGGTCCCATCGCGAGACCTTTGCCTTTGCAGAGTCTTCTGCCTGAAATCCTCCTTCACATACTCACATGACTCTCTCCTCATTCAAGTCTCTGTTCCCCTGTCACCTCCTTAGGGAAGACTTCGCTGACCACCCGGAGTAAATCACACACCATCTCTTCCCCCCGCCCCATGTTTAGTTTTCTTAATAGCAGCTCTCTCTAGCTGACATTTTAATATATATCTTCTTATTCCCTTTCTCCCACACTAGACTCTTAATTTCTGGAGGGCAGGGACTGGATTGTTCATTTCTATCCCTAGCACCCAGAAAAGTGCCTTTCTTCCAGTGGGGATATAAAAATATTTGTTGAGTGACTGAATGAAGGAATGGATTAAAGAACAAAACTTGCATTCTAATTACAGGTGTCAGTGCATGAAAGTTCCTGAGCTTCTGCCTCCACCATAAAATGCCAGAGGTGTACAATACCTCTTCCAACATAATGTGCGGGAACCCAGACGCATACTCATTTCCTCACTGCTGCTAACTACCTAAATGAAGTGGAATGTCTTGCTTAAAGCAAGCAAATGGCTAGATTCAGGCACCAAGTTATAGATCCCAGGTTCACACATTTGCTCAACCTTCTGTGCTCACACTCAACCTTTTGATTACTACTTTTATCTGTTGTTTCCAACAGACACTGAATGTCGATCCCAATTAGAAAATTATCTTTGCATAAAAGCAGCAGGAGGGTTGTAAGTCCAGATGCGTGATGCTTTTCCAGCTTCCTCTGCTCCTCCCTGAACTAATAAAATGTCTGGGAGAGTGCTGGTAGGGTAGTGGGGGGATATTGAGGTAGGTAACTATTTGTCACCCAGAGGGAGCTCTTAAAGAGGGTCTTTTGAGTCCCCTTCTTTATAGAAAAGAGGGAAAATGCAAATGGCCCCCTCTCCATTTCCAGCCCCTCTTTAGTGCTCCTGACTTTGTTTCACCATCCTGCTCCTCTCAGTGTGAAGAGAAATCTCTCCATACTCCTCTACATTCTCTAATTCTTTTAAACCTCCTTTTACCAATAACAGCCCATCAGATCCCAGAACAAATATCCGCACTCAGTACAGCAGCTGGTGTCCTGCCTTACTGGATCCTCCCTCTGTCCCGGCAGCGGAATAAAATCGATCACTTCCTGTGATGCTAGCACCACAGGGGTTTTCATGAGTTGGTATTAACCGGTGAGTTATTGGCTAAAATGTGGGACAAAAAGAGGCCAAAGGAGCATCATTTGAAGTTTTTGCCCCTCTCTTGCTGAAATTTTCCATAACCCCCCAATAACACCCATGTCTGGAGTGGACTGTACTGCCTAGTGTTCCATAGAACTCAAGGAAAAATCAAGGAGTATATAAGCACAGATAGTAGGATTTTCAGAAATTACAGAAGTAATATGTGATCGTGGGAAACAATGAAACACGATAACTGACTTTCCCCTATGCCTCACATACCCTCCCCAACCGTGCCTACTATGGCAGAGACTGTAGCTATCGACCAAAATGTGTTTGCTGGACTCTGTTTTCCAGCCTTCTTTTACAAGTAGGCATAGCCAATACGATGTGAGCAGAAGTGACAGGTGTCACTTTCAGGCCTGGCCCATAAAGCACTGCACACAAGCTTGGCTACACCCCTTTGTCTCTGGGTCGCTGGAATGGGGACACCTCCATGGGGACCGATTCTCCATTGGCCTGGGTCCCCAAATAACTGCATGAAGGAGGCTGCCCTGCCAACCTCATGCAGTTTCATTAGCTGGAAATGAAATTCTATTGTGTTGGAATCATCATACATTTTACAGCAGGTAGCCTGACATATGAATACACCAGACGTTATAAGTTGCCTTTCAATATGTATATTTCTTTTTTCTCCATTTGATTATAAGCATCTCGAAAGCAGAATCGGTCAGTGCTTTCTGTGCCCCCTGCAGGCCTCCCACAGAGCCCGACACAGGACACATAGTAGTTACTGGTCAGAGAATTGATTTCTACCTTTTATTCCAGGGTGAGTTAAGACGTGAGTTAGGAACATGGCCAAATCATACGGGTTTTTCGTTTTGCCTTGAAATCTGTCTTGAGTAGAGAGGATCTCTTATGTGTGTACAGCAGCTCAGAACTGACATGGTCAGCGAAGTGTGACATGCATTTTTTGCTATCCATAAATGGATTATCTGCTGTGACCCACTCTCTCATCTCATCGTTTTGGCACATTCCTCTTGTCGACAGCTGTGTGGTAGGCGCCGAGAAGGGCCCTGAGCCAAGGGAGGGTGAGAAGCAGGTGGGGGTGGGTTTGGGGGTGGGTGCTTGTGGCACTGCCTGGGTATGAGTTGTGACTATATTCTGCAGGCACACAAAATGCTGATTATCTGTTTTACTGTTCTATGTATCTTTCTTATTATCTCAGGCATAATCAAGAGTTGATGGTAGGAATATTTAAGTTAATATCAGGTAGGGTACCGAATAAACCCCCATTGCAGGAAAAAATGGGAACTTTTTCAAAGCAGGAATTTGTCAGTTTGGCACCAGATCTCTTTAAGGGAATGAAAGGCATTTTATTTCCACCAACTAGCTTCAGGTCAGGCAGGTGATGCACGGTAAATATTAAAATCCTCATTGTAGATGGTTTTGACCCTGTGGTTCTTGGCTACTCCAAGGGACCCTGCCGGCCTTCACCTTCAGATGCAGAGGCCAGTGTCCTCATGAAGCTCCTTTTTCTGTGGACCTCCCAGTCTGCGCCCTGTCTCTGAAGACCCACTATTGAAAAATGGTGGTTTACACCAGTGCTTCTCAAACTTTGGAGAACATCGGGCTTGTGAAAACCCAGATTTCTGGGTTCCACCCCCACAGTTGCTGATTTAGTGGGTCTGGAGGGAAGCCTGAGAATTTGCATTTCTAACAAGTTCCCCAGGGATGCCGATGCTGCTGGTCTTAGGACCACACTGCGAGCACCATGGGTCTAAACCCCTCAGCATCCCTCCATGTTGATGAAGGAATCTACGGACATGCACAGTGAGACAGCCCTGCGAGATGAAGGACCCCTGCGGTGAGGTCTCCCTTCCCATAAAGCCAGCTGGGAGCTTCAAATCAAGAGTAGATTTGCCCAGGGCAATTTGGTGAAATGTCACCTAACTCCATTGTCTCACGGTCTGTCTTTTGTGTCTCCAAATTCGTTCCCTCATTTCCCCACTAGTAAAATGAAGAGATCGCTGTAGATGAATACAAATGGTCCTCAGTCTTGCTGCCCGTTAGAATCACCAAATAAATCCCTCCAAATCTGTTGTTCATACTACATCCTGCTTGGAGAGTCTAACATAACTGGTCTGGCACAGGGCCCAGAAATGAGCATTTTAGCAGCTTTACAGGTGATTCTAGTGTGGAGTCTGGTTGGAAAACCATTGAGAGTCTAGCTCACTTCCAGATCTGCTGTCTCTCCACCCTCTGCCCCACCCCAGCCCCCAGCCCCCAGCTATCCGGTCTCACTTGGCTCTTTGCCCTGACCCCTCACTTGCTTCTCTCTGTGCACATTGTATTCTCTTTACCATGTGGCACAAAGTCACTTCATACCTCATTAACTTCCTCTGCTTAATTAGGCAGAGGACAGGTCCCAAACAACTGTAGCCTGCGTGGAAATTCACTGATAGAAACATACACAACAGCCCCGGCCGGGTTGGCTCAGTGGTTAGAGCGTCAGCCCGCAGACCAAAGGGTCACAGCTTTGATTCCTGGTCAGGGGCACATACCTGGGTTGTGGGTTTGCTCCCTGCCCCCTCTCAGGGTGCGTACAGGAGGAAACCAGTCGATGTGTCTCTCTCACATTGACATTTCTCTCCCCTCCCCTCCCCTTTCTTCCTTCCACTCTCTAAAACGCAATGGAAAAAATATCCTCAGGTGAGAATTAAAAAAAAAATTAGGATCGCTTTTAGGGCCCCCAAAATATGTTGACTGTGGAAGCAGAGAAGGTGCCCTTTCTGGAAAGTGACTTTGCTGCACAGTCACACGAGAGCTAGAGTGGCACACATTTCTTTCAGCACTGGCTCAGAGAACTTCATTCTCTTCGATTGGCCCAACCACGGTTCGTGGTGATGCCTACAGATTTTGCATGTACTTCATATCTATAGCAAGTAACTCAGGTGAGAGGACTTCTCTATTTCCTAGCCTTTCAGCCTTTAAAGAAGCAAAAGGAATGGGAAAACCGAGGCAGACTGTGGACGCTTTGGCTTTCCCGGGCCCTTCCACTGCCACCAGAGGGAGGGGAGGTGGGGGGCTTTGGGGGTAGGAACGCCAGTGTTGCTTGGTTTCCTGCTGCATTTAGCTCAGGGGGTACACATTTGTAACTCCCAAGTGTGAGTGGGGTATAACCTAACTTCACTTTAATTTTATTCTGGCCCTTTGTAACTTGAGCTAGAAGCACTGGAAACATCTTTACCTTCTTTTCTGGACTGCACTTGAAGCCTTCATTGGTGGATCCTGTTCAGTTCAGCTGTCATTTTCAATAAGATCTTAGTTTTGTTTTAGGTTGTTGTTGTTTTCCTCCCAATAAGATGACTTTAGTTAAGTTGAGGGGCAGTTTAGGTAAGGTGAGGGGCACTGAGGAAATTTAGTAATTTAATTCTACCATGTGTCTGGACAGGAATCCCAGGCCGGGGACTGGTGCTTTTCTGCTAATTAATTCTCCATGTCAGGCACCTGGAAACCCGCCTCTTCGGCCTCATCTGAGTTGACTAATTAATTAAGCTGTATTTGTAAACAGACATTTTCTCCTCCAGCACTTTTTTCATCATCTGTTTTTTTAGCCACAAGCTGGTGACCCCATTTAATAGTAAACTACCTGGCCAATAAATTTGCTCTCCGACGGGCTGAGGAGGTTCCATTTGGAGGCCTCCCAGCATCGTACAGGAAGCCTAGACTTTGGAGGGAGGCAGATAAGGGTTTGAATCCAATTTAGCCATTTATTAATTATGTGACCACAGGCAAATTGCCTCACATCTCAAAATGTCATTCCCCATTTTTCTCCTGCAAAACCTACCACTTAGCCCAGTGTCTGGCACATCGTCAGTATAAATACCACTAAAGAAATAAGCACCTTTGATTACTGGGTGTTTTTTGCTAAATGGGAGCACTTATACTACCTTGACTTCGTGCAGGGAGTAGACACTTCCCTTTTCAAGATACTGCCACATGCAGTGTGATGTGTCACTCATGAACCCCAATGGGGAGTTTTGATAAATGTTGTTACATTGTAGTTTACAGATAGGAGAGTCAGGCTCATCAAGGTTGGGGACGTGGTCCCATGCTGGTTAGAGGCTGAGCCTGACCTGGCCTTCGCATTCCTGGCTTACTAGTTTTGTTTTGAGAACAGATATTCCCCTGACCTTTAATGGGTGGTGTGAAAGTAGATTATAGACACCGGGGTGGGGGTGGGGTGGGGGAGGTGGGGGTTGGGGAGAGTTACTCAGGATATCCCAGGAGCATCTTATAAAAGAAAGTAATGAGATAGCACTGAAGCTAAAGGTGTTGAAATAGCTACTAGAGAAACATTATCTGACACATGGAGACATGGAAACCGTTTATCTTCTGGATTTCCCATTCTGTAACATCCTCCCTCACTGTCCCACTAGCTTTTGTTGGTTTATAGGTAAATTGTTAGTATTTGTTGTAGCCCAAACTTATTAACTAATATCAATAACATTAATACTTACATTTGGATGGTGTGATATACATTTGATTCGCCTAGTAGTAGTAAAATATATATACGTACATGCTTACATATATACATATATAAATACATACATACGTATCTCTCCATTTTGCTGATAAACAAACTCTGATTCCAAGAGGTGAAGTTATCTGTCACATTCACAGAGCTTGTCAGTGGTAGGGCCGGGCCTGAGCTCCAGAACCTCCAGCTCTGTGTTTAGCACTGTTTCAGCAGTACTGCAATTAAGGACTTACGTCAGCACTGTGCTTACTTACATTAAAAGGCTCTAAAGAACGTGGTGCTATTTTGTCTTTTAATTCTATCTCTATTTGTCTTCCTTCTTACTTATCTCCTTCCTCAGTTTGGCCCAGTATGTGTAGCCTTTTCCTAAGGCGGATATATTTTAGTTAATCTCTTCTATGTAATAACCACCTCAAAACTTAGGGGCTTGAAACCACTACCATATTGTTACTCATGATTCTTTGAGTCAGCAGTTTGAGGTGGGATAAGCTGGGCGGTTCTTGGGTTGATCTCACATGGGGTCACTCATCTGCTGCAGTCTTCTGGTGACTCAACCAAGGGTGCGTGATCCAGAATGGTCTCACTCATGTGTCTAGCTGCTGGCATTGGCTATCAGCTGGGCCTCATCTACATGTTTTCTCATCTTCAAAGGGGATGGCCAAAGCTTTTTCAAAGTTGCGAGCAGCATTCCAGGAAGGCAGGGTCCATTGCACTGTCACTCATCAAGCCTCTACATATGACACATTTTTTTGCTATCCTGTTGGTCAGTATAAGTCACAAGGGCATGGATATTGGGTTATATGATTCATTGGGTACCACTAATATAACCTACTGTCAATGGGTACAAAAATAATATCTACCTTATAAGACTATTCTGATCATTAAATTTGATAATGCTTGTGCATTGCTTAGCATGGTTCCTGACAAACACATAGTAAATGCTCAACAAATATTAGCTAGTCTTAATAGAATCACAATGATCTATTATCTGCCAAGAACATGTTCTCCTTTTGAAATCCCACTGATTCCTTTGTTTAACTAACATGTGCTGAGTACCCACCATGGTACTATTCCCTATGCTTGGCACTTGGGGATACAGAAAAATAACATCCAGCCCCTGCTGTTGAGAACTCATAGTCTACTGGAGGAGGCTAAATGCATAATTAAATATAGTATACAATGGCAAGCTCAGTGACTGAGGTATGCACAAGGTATTTGGGGAGTATCAAAGGAGGACACCTAAATCCTTGGCCCAGCCTGGGGTGTAGTGAGGAAAGGCTTCTTGAATAGACCCTATATGAGCTGCATCTCAAAAGCTGAGTGGATGTCATCTAGACCAGTACGGATTTAAAATAGGGAATTCCAACATAAGTAAAGGCACTCAGGGAATAAACAGCATGGTGTGTGTGTCGTTATCAGTTAAAGTCTAGGAATCCTAAAGAGATGAGACAAAAAGAAAGCAGAAAGGCAAGAGAGTGAGAGGGAGAGAAGAGATGGGGGGCTGAGGGAGAAGCGAGGGAAGGAGGGAGGGAGAGAAGGAGGGAGGGAGGAAGAGAGAGAAGGAGAGAGGGAGGGGAGTAAAGGGAAAGTGTGGGGAACAAATGTATACTCTCCCAGGAGGTTGGATACTATTCTGTAGGTGAATGAGAAGGCACTGACAGGCTCTGAGAGGGCTCAAGATGGGGTCAGATCTGTATTTTGAAAAGATGTCTCTTGGGACCAAGTGGAAGATGAACTGGAGAAAGATAAAACTGGAGGTGGGGAAGCCAATTAGTAGTAATCCAAAAATCCAGGCAAGAGATAGAATATCTGAGTATTGAAGCCAGCATGAGATCCTTTCCTGCCATTTCTACCCTCCAAAACTGAGGGAAGGAATTTCAGTGAAAAGAGGAAATGACTTGGTAATCTTAGTTTGGAATAGGGTAGTCCAGAATATTCCAGAAAAATGATTTTCTACATACTTAACAGATATGCTTGTCTACAAAATTGATCTTTTCTGGCTAAGGAGAAGTGGTAGACATCAGACAGTCTTAGAGTGAGTGTTATTAGAGATTCAGTGCTCTTTTGCATGGCTTTAGCGAGATCTGAATTCTATGACTTCTACGAGGTACCTTTTTGAACACACATCACGTCTTATGATTTTTTTCTTTTCTCTTGGTCTAGTCTTTTTAAATTATGATGTATTTTCAATGACTTTGACCTCTTCTCTTTGTGTTCCCTTGTTGCCTCAGTAATTTTTATGTGTATTTTCAGTGTTTATGCCTTGTTTCTTTTCATATATATTCACAACCTTGTGCCTTGGATTTCCTGGGCGATCATGCTCTCTGCTGTGCTGCTTAGTTGTCCCTGAAAACACATTCACAATCATCAGCGTTTACATTCAGATTTGTGGTCTGGAAAACACTGTCATTATACTTATGCAATATGTTCCTTTTTCAGAATGTCTTCCATTACTTTCTGTTCGGTCCTTGCGCATGAACACCCTGCGGTGCTAAAAACAGCTCTCCACAATCTCACCTGATGAGGTCCTGCTCCAGGCCTGGCCGTTTTTTCTAGCTCCTAAAAATTTGTAGGAGGACCTGATTTTGCTTGTTGGGTTGGTTGGTTTACTGAATGTGCAACAATTGGCATCATTTTTCTTTGTGTCCTGAGATACACTTGAGAGAGATGCTAGCCTAGTGTGTTTAAGATTTATAGGTTGATTCCTGCATTTTTGCAGATAACCTTGGCTTTAAACATATTACATACATTTAAAATTCAGAGGAGGATCATGAGGAAGATGTGAAACTCATCAGGAGGCAAAGGGTAGAGTGAGCTGGGGTCAGTCCAGTCAGCATTGTTTGAGGAGCGATGTGGTCATCTCTGGCTCCCGAGGGTCTTCCTTGATAACTTGAAGCCTTCTAGATGGTGTCACTCCTTCCATTTTATGCCTTTCATCCCCCTGCCACTCTGAACATGGACCTCTGGTGCTATGGCAGGCTCAAGGGACGTGGGGCGCCCTAAGGAGAATAGGACAGTTGGCTAGTCTAGATCATTTGTTGAGAATTATTACCACATGCCTGACACTGCTTTTAATGTGTCTTATCTAATATCTGAGGCAATAAGAAGAGTGGCAGAAAGCAAAGTCTCTGGTGTCAAACTGCTCGGGTTTAAATTGCTTGCTTGACTTTGGGACCCTTACATATGGATCTTATAGGAACCTTTTGGTTATGAGCTCTTAATCTTGGGAAAGGATTTGTGAAGGGGTGCATGGAGGTAGGAAGGGAGATAGAAGGAATGGAAATGACTGGACCTGGCACATGAGCCAGTTGTCAAGAGATGTCAAGTGACCTGCTGAGTGAGATTGACTGCAACTATAGGCACTGTGACTATCCAGGTAATCCCCATGGGACCCGGGGGCTTAGCAGGAGATGCAGCTACAAGTCACTATTGGACTTGACAACAAGAACTCTAGCTGGATGGCCCCATCTAAACCTAAGACTCTGAGAACTTGAGTCGAGGCCTCCTGCCTCTCCTTGCCTTGGCTCCATGCAGGGAGGCACTTGTTAGAGAATGGCTTTGGAATTTGCCTGACACTGGTGACCCAACCTACTTCTTAGTACCTGATACGTTCATAGAAAGTTGATCCCACCACAGCTACTGTCATTTGCTCTGTGCTCACCATATCCCAGGCATTTCACAAAATGTTCTGTGTGCATTATTTTATTTACTTTTGTACCAAAACCCCATGAAGATAGTTATAATTATTATCTATTACCATTTATAGGTGTGATAAAGGGTGCACTATGTGGACTGCTTTGATTACAAAGGATAGACACTCAACTTGAATTAGCTTAAGGAAAAAGCATTATTATAAGGATCCTGGATTGTCTCACCAGAACCCAGAACATGAATGCAGCTGAGCCTCTAGAAGAGCCACAAGGCAGGACTTTGATGTTCCCATTTATCTTGTTCACTCTCACTTATATATAACTTTCTCTGGCCACTGGCTTCATTCTTCTGTCTCTCCATTGGCCAGTTTCCTCCATAGGGTATAAAACGTGGCTTCCCATGGCCTCTGAATTTTACATATTATAGCTTAAGTTACTGGGATGAGGCTGACTTAACATTCTTTTTGGTTATAAGGCCCCAAATCCCAGGGATTTCACCCAGTGGGTCAGGTGCCCCACCCTTCAACCACTCAGCTGTAGCTGTGTTAGTGGATGGACTGGAAGCTGTAATTACATGACAGATCCACAGGACCATGTGGTTGGAGTTGAGGAAGGAGCAGTTCACAAAAGAAGGAGAGACTGAGCTAAGAAAGGGGCTGGGGAGAGAGAGTAATTAGAGCTGTCAAGACAGAGGATGGCTGTTTGGTAGAAAAACAGCAGGCATCTGCAACACAGAATTTAAAAGGTTAGGTAACTTGTCCAGAGTCACACACAGCCAAAGCCAGAATTCAAATTAGGCCTTTCAGACTTTAAAGCCTATGCACTTCACTAACATGACAAATTAGAACAAAGCAGTGGAGTGAATGAATGAATGAATGAATACCACATACATACATACATACAGGCAATCATGCATACATTCATACATATATACATAAATGCTAGTGAAGACCTTGCCAATCCAGCACTCAAATCCAGGAAGTCACATTCAGAATGGTCAGACACTGTGTACTTTTGCTCTGTCCTGACAACTTGTCATTTGAGGATGAGGGTGGAGAGCAATGAGAAAATAACCTGATGATGAGTAATATCAGTAAGCAAAGTCTGGGGCCCAGATCCCTAGAGCCTACCCACATCTGTCAGTCAGTTCGTCAGCATCCCTGCCGAGCTGTGTTCTGGAGCAAGATGAAGTCTTGGGCATGTTGTGAACATGTCTATAGCCCTGGGATTTGGGAGGAAGTTGATTCAGAGCAAGTTCAAGAGATCTCTGCCTGCATCCTGCATGTTCCAGAAGATGGTTCAGGACTCAGTTTTGGTTTTCAAGGGGAGGGGTCTTTTTGGAAGAAGGTAGATCAGAAAAGAAAGTTGAGCTCAGCTCTCAGTAATTGAGCTGCTCTAAGTCCCATAATGGGACTCTGAGTATTTCTGGACAAGGAGGGAGTTGGTGCTTGGGAGGTTTCAAACCCTTGAGGAAGGCATCAGATACTTCAGGAAGACATGTTGAATCATTTAGCCTTTCTGAGTCTGTTTAGCAAACTGTTTACAAAATGTTCTGAACTAAAAGAAACATCCATTCTGCCCTAGGGAGAAGTTAATGTAGAGAGAACACCTTCAATGGGACTCAGCCCAAGGCCTTTGGTAAATCTGGAAGGGTCATAACATTTTTTATTTCTTATGATTTCTGTTTTTTTTCCCACCTGAATGGAAAAATAATGCGCGAAACTGAAAGAATTGCATGAAGCTTACCCTGACATTTTGAAACAAACTGAGGTAAAAGTTTGAGAAGTTGGAGTTTGTTCAGTATTTCTCCCTTGCCACTTGAAAGCAAAAAAACTATGTTTCTGGGAGGAAATTGGGCACATAGGCCTTGCACTGATGTTCTCAATAGTAGGGGGAATGGTCATAACCGGGAGGGGAGAGGGGAGAGAAAAAGCAGCACATGCTGCATAAGACCAGTATTGACCAGGCACAGAGACACGAAATAACTCACTAGCGCCACACATCTTGTCAGCGCCCTGCCTCCTGCTGTCACCTGCTGCCATCCTGCCTGTCTGGCTCCCACGTGGACTTCGGTTGCCACTTGCCATGAAGCCTTTGGACACAGCCATCAGTCTCAGTTTCTGGGAGGCTGAGGTGAGAATGGGAGGCTACAGGGCTAGGACAGACTTTTCTCTCTCAGATCACAGTAAGGTAAGGAATAGAGGCCAGAAATATTCTCTAACCACAAGACATGGTGAAAGAATCGTAGCTTTTAGAGGCAGACAGATCAGAGACGAATCCTGGCTCCTCAGTGAGCCTCAGTTTTATTTGTCTGTGTTGTGGTCATAACAATATCTACCTTTTGGGAAAGCAGTGACAATGAAATACCATCATTCTATGTGCCATACCTGGCCCATTACAGCTACCACACTTTAATATCATCACAGGTCTGTTCATGGTGTTACCTGAAATGACCATACCTGTTCTCTGGTGCCGAGGGAATCAGCCACTTCCGTCCCTGGCACCAGATCCTACCCCAGCTCACCACTTCCCGGCCCTTCACTCTGCAGATCAGGAGATGTGGAGGGAGAAACGAGTGGCACTCGCTCAGAGTGGGGAATGCACAGCCCCCAGGGAGCCCAGGCTCTCTTGGAGAGGCAGGGGTCAGCCAGGGGTAGCAGCTGAGGCCCGAGATGACAACCGATGTCTTAGTGTCACTGGGGGAGTCGCACAGGTGCCAGGCGAGACTGGGTGGATGGGCCTCCGCATGGCGTGTGTGCCCAGAGCCATCAGCCCCCAGCTCAGTACGTGTGGAAGCAGTAATAGGCCACGGCAGTCAAGGATCAAGTTTGAATATGGAAATTGTTCTCAATGTCACGAGCGTGCGGCGATTAGAAGGAGCACCAGGCTGCGCAGTGGCCTTGTGAGCCATGAGGTGCCGCGGATTGTGCCATCGCACTTACAGCGCCCACACGGACCTGAGTCCCTCCGGGGCCACGTACCGTCCCGGCGGCTGAAGAGGCAGGACGCAGAGGGGCAGGAAGTGAGGCCAACCTCGCCTCCTGCGGCCTCTTCTTGAGAGAACACGCGAGTGGTGTCTAGTGGACACGAGGTGGCGGGTATGATGCATTTTCCCTCTGGTGACATCAGTCGATAATTACCGAGAACACACCTGTTCAAGCCCGTATAAGGGACAGAAAGGTAAAATAATATAGTCTCTGTCCCCGAGTGCTCGAAGACAGCCAGAGACAGGATTTTTATACCGGCTATGGCTAGCGTTTTAGTATGAGCCGAAGGAAGCAGTTGACCCACAGAATTATTACAAATCAAATAGAGCTTTTCCTCTGGGCAGCAGTGACCAAGGACAGCATCATGGAGGTGATGAGGCCTGAGAGGAGCTGAGAAGGATGCAGAGCATTTTAGAAGCATGGGAAGGGCTGGCAGAGGGAAGACGGTGCGCCCAGAAAGCAAAGCTGCACGTTTGTCACACACGGGAGAAACAGCTGCACATGCAAGTAAGAACAGAGAGCAGTTTGAGAGTGGAGTAGATCTTTTTTTAAATAGGGAGGAAGGCCCAGCCTGCATGGCTCAGTGGTTGAGCATCGACTCATGAACCAAGAGGTCACTGGTTCGATTCCTGGTCAGAGCACATGCCTGGGTTGGGGGCTTGATCCCCAATAAGGGGCGTGCAGCCGATCGATGTCTCTCTCATCATCGATGTTTCTCTCTCTCATCCCTCTCTCTTCCTTTTTCTCTAAAAAATCAGTAAAAACATTTTTTTTAAAGTGAGGTAGGGAACCAAACATTCTATATAAAAAGCCATTTTACTTCACAAGAAAAGAAGTAAAAGTAATATTTTGTGCATAATAGATATCAAAAATAGTCAGGAGACAAATCTCAGAATGAAAACAATATTTCCAGCCTATCTGACAGGTACAGTGTTACTATCATGCTCTACCAGGAGCTCCCTAGGAAGAGATAAGAAAGACAAACAACTCAATAGAAAATGGGTGAGCGATGTGACCAGAGGGTAAAAGAGGAAATCTAAATGGCGAACAGATGCGCGAAGGTGCTCCGGCTCACTGCGATCAAGGAGATGAAAATGAGAGCCATTAGGTACTGTTTTTTATTCCTCGGATTGGCAAACGTTTAGTAGTGATAAAAGTCTAGTGCTGGTGAGAATGTGAGCAAGGAGCCCTCTCCTGCTTTGCTGATAGGAATTTCAGTTGCTGTACATCTTTGGTAAAGCATTCTGGCAATATCAAGAACATTTAAAAACACAAATATCTTCCTATTCTGCTTTTTTATTATTAGGAAATGATGCTTTGGAAATACCAAAATATATCATAAATATTTATCAATAAGACTAGGACTAAATAAACTGAGGTACATTCATTATAATGGACTATTATGCCACTATTAAAAGGAGTTAGATCTACCCTCTGTTGAATTATAAGAATGCCCATGATGTATACTTAAGTGGGAAAAGCAAGTTGGGAAAAGATGTTTCTGTTATGATCTGATTGTGGAAAAACATATACATATATACACACATACATATCCCTTTATGCATACACACACACACACACACACACACACATACATATATATTGTATGAATCTAGAGAATTGGTAGCCACACAAAGGGTGGGGGGATGGATACGGAAAAATAAAGATTGAGCAAAATGAAGTATCAGACACCCAACCTTTGAAAGTCCACAGAGCTGGGTTGTGCAGCTTTGGGGGAGGAAAGACAGGAGTGCCCTCCCGTCCTCGGGTTTCTGTCCTGTTAGGCGTCTCAGGTGTGAGCACCGGGCGGCACCTGCACCCGCCAGCCAGGCTCGGCCATCTGAGGGGACGCTGTTTTGGGATGCAGGCTTACTCGGGCTGCCTTGCAGAGCCTCTGCCTGTCCCTTCAATTTGCCCAGGGAAACTGCATGTAGTTTTAAATTTTGCATCCTAAAAGTCTGATGAAGGCTTAAAATAAGCAGCAAGTGTTTAGTGTTGGATCCAGATGTCATCTCATGCAAGAAACAAAAATGCTTTGATTTTTGAAAAATAACCTTTGATGCCTAAAGAGGCTCTAATAAATGCTTTTGTCCCAGGATCTTAAAACGTGACTTTCTGTGCAGATGAGAGGCAGCCCGGGGAGATGGATGTCCTTTGCTCTCTGTGCAAGGACTACGGCAGCATTCACAGCAGCCCCGCCCTGCCGGGGTCCCCTCTCTCTCCTCCATGATGAGGGTCGGACAAATGCAGGGGCTTTCGGAAGGCGTCCTGTCCCTGTGGTCTTTTTTTATGCGTGGCCTTGTCAGAGTACTCACTGGTGCCAGTTTCACTGCCAGAAATGGAGGAAATCTGTCAGCAGAAGGGAGACTTTCAAGTCTAAAATCAGCACAGATTAATTCTCTAGGATCTTCATAAGGGAAAGCTTAGGGAAGAGCATGCTGTAGGTTTGAGAAGTAGACTTCCTTCTGAGAAGGTCCCCGCTGAACAGGTGCTCAGCTTGTCCTGAGAGAACCAAACCAGAAACCCTAACATGACTCCATGGTTTTCTGAGAAAACGAATCAGAGACTTTTTTTTCCTCTTGAGAAAGATGATTTCGGTCCTCAAGAGATCTTTGTAAATGTCAGTACGGCTGACAACTGCATTTTCATAGACAGATGTTGTTAAATGTGCTTGTGGTAATGATGTTTGTCTAGTGCTCATCTCTAAGGAATTCAGGGCACTTTGCAGCCGTTTTCTTCATTATTTCTTAAGGTTTGTCTTTTTCCCGTTCATATTGTGATTGTGACTATAACTTCATTCAGTTTTTCTCATTGGATTTTCTCTGAAAGACCTCCCGTCAACCCCATTTCCTACTGCATTTCCAGCATTATCTATTCACACTGGGTCAGACATCCTAGAAAAACATCAAGATATTTTCTTTCATTGTCTCAGGCTTCTCCTTCTCTCTTTACTGTTCTTCGTCACTCTTAAAACTTTCCCATTTGTAATATTTTCACTGTGCTGCCTCCCCTTAAAAGAATTTCTTAAAACACACCTTGTTCTTCTACATAAATAGTTCCTACTTTATTTAATTTTAGTTGTTCACTTGTTTCTAACTGTCTTGCCACATAGAGAAGTTGGGGTAACTAATATGAGGTAGTTAGACATGCTCTTTAACATGAGCCCTGTGTATTGGCGTTGTGACTCTATATTCATAGCAGGTTATTTTCCCCAAACTGTTTCTCCTTTTAATCCTCAAGGAATTTGTTAACTTGACTTCTCACTGCAACAATCCATGAAGAAACAAAAAAGAATCATGACTTATGACAAGCTACTCTTTGTATAAACAGATACTCCCCTTCCTTCAGGAATTAACCACTATGAACACGTTTCTTCTTACTGGGCTCTAATCAGAGGGAAGTATAGCAGGGAGCCTCTGTCCTAAAGAGATCCTGGGATTACACGGAAGATGCCTTAGAAATCACTCCCTTATCTGGTGGATGTGGAAACAGAGGCTCAGGGAGTGTTAGAAATGTGTCCATGTTTAGAATTGTTTAGGAGACAATACACCTGAAATTTAAAAAGTCACTAAATAAAGTAGTCAACAGCATGAAATAATGAATGATTTGGTGACTCTGGACAGAGGTGAACTGTTGGATGTTTTACAACTGGAGGCCAGGGAGGAGAGAGGAAGCCCTGATTTGTTCTGTTTGCCAATTTCATGGTGTCCAGGGCCAGTTTCAAGCTACCAACCTGATGCCAACAAGTTGAGAAGAGATGAGTACAATCCAATTGGCCCTTGAGAGTGATAGAGATTGTCTGGCCAGAGTGACCAGGCCTTTAAGGGGAAGGAGAACTGAGCTAGACCATTCTTCTTCACACATCGCATCTTTCAGGTTTGAAGGACCCGTGGTCTCCCCATCCAGCAGCTATAAGACTGCAACTTGGCTCTTCACCTGATGTGCTATCACCTACATTTCAAGGCCCAGCTCAAAGATAAGGATTTTTGTCAAGCTTATCCCTAATCCTTTCAGAATTAATCACTTCTACTCTGAATCCCAGAGTACTTGATATATACCAAAGCCTAACTTGATATTACTGTCAATAGATAGCGTCTTTCCCCACTAGACAGTCCTTGGAGGACAGGGACAGTGTCTTACTCTTTCATTGCCGGAGAAGCAATACTGTGTGGTGGGTCTGAGCCCAAGCCCTGGAGCCAGGCTCTTCAGCTTCAACTCCTGGCACTGCACTCACTCACCTTGAGACTGTGAACAAGTCATTGAACCCTCTGTTCTCACCTGTAAAATGAGAGATTAAACAGTAATCTCCATCTCACAAATTTGCTGTGATGATTAATGAGATTGCTAGATAAGTTCAGTGCCTAGCACATACTAAGCCCTCAGTTAATGTTACTTGGTATTGCCATCTCTAGCATATAACCCAGTGCCTGGCACAGAATTGGTGTGCAGTTGTTGGTTGAGTTGCATTAAAGAGAAGCAAGGATATGATCCAGCTAGCTTGACAGGAGGTTGGGAAAGAGCATGCTAGAGGGGACTGCACAAAAAGGTTATTGTCAGGGAAATGAGCATGATACAGTAAATAAGAATCGGCAGATCATAGAATTGTAGGATCAGAACCTAGTTTTCCAGCTGTGGTGTGATGAGCACAGAGCGGAGTGGGATCATCCGTGCCCTCCCCTCAGCCCACTTGTTGCAATAGCTTGTATAGTCTGCTGTAAATTTCAGCATCTCCTTTTCAATACTGTGCAGTTGCTTTCTAAAAATCTAAATGCTAGACTTTAAGTATATATACTATTAAATTTCATTCCATTTGGTTCACTCCATTATAACAATTAATTCATATTACTTCCAACCTTGACTCTGCAATGCAGCCTGTCTTCTTTGTTTTATGATCATGACTTCTATTTTGTTTTCTGAAACACTATACTGGCCACTTCTGAGAAGAGAGTTCCCTGACATGTCACTAGAGACGTCTTTCAATGTTGGCGTTGATACATTAAAAACCCCTTTTTATATGGATTTTACACTCCTTTCAAATCTAGCAAAGTATATAATCATCTTTATTATACTTCATCATGTTCATAAGGGTGTCATGAAAAACTTTGCCAAAATGCTATGTCTGCAGCATTTTTATTTCACAGATATAGGAAGTCTATCAGAAAAGAAAATGCAGCTGGCTTATTGAAACCTTCCTGATGAACCCACGTTAGCTCCCAATACCAACAACTTACTCTTCCAACTTGAACAAAGGGTTCATGTTTCAAAATAATGAAGTTAACTGTATCAAGGTAGATTAGGCTTAATGCAGAAACCTAGATGAGAAGTGTGGACACAATCCTGAGGGTGATGGGAGGTTGTTGAAATGTTTGAGTAGGTGCCACATGATGAAGTGATGTTTTAAGAGAGCTATCTGGCAGCAGTGCCCACAGTGGACTCCAGGAGGAACCTTATGTGAGGTTTGAAGTTAATGGCAATAATCCCAGAGCAGGCTGCTGGACTACGGGGTTAGGGTTGTAGCAATAAAGATGAAGAGAATAAATTTGGAATTAAAAGGGAAAAGTGCAAAGGGACTATTGTGAGGGAGAGAGATAGCAGTGGGAAAAAAAATAAATAAAAATAGGTATTTTTGGACTTCCCAACCATTTTCACATCACTGAATATGCAGAAAATAATATCACTTTGGCCAGTGGGGTAAAAAGGGCTGCTTGGAGATGGAAGTCCCCCAACATCATGGGTCCACAGGGCAGGGTCTTCTCTTCCCCAAGTCCTATCTCCCCTAACCACAGGCAGAAGACATTGATATCTCCATATGCCTGGGAAGCTATTTGAGCGTTTCTGCTGTAGTAATAAGCAGTCTTAGCAATATGAGGAAAGACAGACTTACATGAAAATGAGGGCCACCAGTACAGAAAAGACTATACATATACAAGAAAGCAAATGCTTGGTTCTGTATCATTCTGAACCCAGGAGAGAAATATGGCTCACACACTTGGGAGAAGGCTAACTAGCAGCAGGGTTAATTCCAAACAAGATGGCCCAGGACACCAAGCACCGCCTGTGTTATAGTGACACAGTGAAACAAGGGCAGTGGCTGTGTAGGCCTAACTGGGCCCAGAAGGAGGCAGCACCCGCTAGACAGGTGGGAGGGAGGCACAAACCACACCTAGGGAGGCACTAGATAGAACCTAAGTGTAGACAAAAGTGGAAACTAAGGAGGGGATTTTGGTTTTGTATGAACACGGAAATCTAAGCCCATTAATCTAAGCCTGCTTAAAATTTTATGAAATTCTGCCCATTTTTTGCTCCTTTTTGATTTAATACATTTTATTGAGTTAATACATTAAGTAGTTTTGTAGTCCTAGTGCCTTACCTGTGCACTTAATTTGCATTGCTGCATGGAGGAAATTATAGATTGGGAAAATGCAAGAGCTTGCAATCCATAATTCCTTGTGATAATTGAAGATGTTCGGTTATAGAAAATTAAAAGGTGTTCCCTCTTTCTTCAATAAACTTAATGACAGCGTGAGAACGAGAACCCACCAACACAGTCATGCAGATTGTTATAAAAACAAAAATGAATGGCTCTTCTGAAAGAGAATGGAACCCACGCATTTCTCCTGAGGATTGGCAGCAACGCCACTGTGAGCATGATTCCAGGGGGCACCCGCCTTTCACATTTGAGTATGTGTCAATGGTGCTCCCTGAAGTTGGAGCACAGCCTGCGTGGCCATATGTGGCAGCTCACAGAGGGACCTATATGATTTATCCCGGGCTTTCACCCAGCCCAGCAGGTGCATATCTGTGTTGACCTGTGGCATTTATCACCAGCCCAACCGCACTCCCTTCCCCAGCCAAGCTGAGTCAGATTTCTTTAATCCTGACTTATCATCTTATTCCAATTCAGATCTACCCAGCTTTCCACATGGCTTCCCACTGGACCTCTCTTATAAGCCGAACACATCCTTCTGGCTCATTTGTTTCAGTCATTCTGTTGACCTTTTCAAAGCTATTTGCTGCTCTCACTATCATGTTCATTGTCATAGTTAAGTAGAAAAAACCAGCAGCCACACTGGGCGGGAAACTCTGGCATCCTCCCAGCACTGGGCGCAGGCTTCCGTTTTAGCACTTAACCACACAGCGCTGTAAACATTTGTTTACATTTCTGACTCCTTCACTCAGTGTGAACTTCATGAAAGACAGAAGGATGCTTTGAGCCACAGGTCTTAGCAGGTTCTGGCACACAGTTGGTCCTCTTTTAATGTTTGGTAAGTAGGTGAGTAAATAAGTAGATTACCTTTCTTAGATTTGGACACAGTAGACTCATTTTGAACCCATAGTTTAAAGACGATTCTTCTCTCAATTATATACAATGCCTGCATCTGTTGGCCTTTGTTTAAATCTTCCTGGGTGAGGCTAGCAGAGCCTGCTATGTCTTTGCCAATGGTTTCTGGGCCTTTTGTTTACCGCTGTACAGGTGGGGAAATGGAAAGACAAGTCTCTGCAGATGAAGTACTACTTGTGGCCCCGAATGTGTCCTGAGACAGAAGAACAGGAGGATGACCATCTGAGCATCGTAACCCTGGAGGAGGCTCCGTTTGTTATTGTGGAGAGTGTGGACCCTCTGAGTGGAACCTGCATGAGGAACACAGTCCCCTGTCAAAAACGCATCGTCTCTGAGTAGGGCACCTTCCCCATTGGCTTTGGGTGGCATGGGATAGTCAGATTTGACCCAGCTATTAGCACCTGGCTGGCCTGAGACCTGAAGTGTAGAATGAATTGAGCACTGCCTGATTTTCAGTTACCACTGAGCAATGGGATTACTGGCAGCCCTGTGGTCTGATGTTGGTTCTGTCCAGATCATGACCTGGGAGAATTTCTGCTAATTATACTAAAGTTCCTTTGGCCTTGCCTGGTCTCAATAACTAGAATCTCAAGTTTATGGAGATTCGAGTTTACATTGGTGTTGAAATATGTTTTGGGGAACCAACACGTCCTGAAATTTTGAGATTTAAAAACATTTTAGAAATCAGGACAATGGTTCCCTTTGGTGAGGGTGGGAAGTGCCTAAAAGGGAGCATAAGAGACCTCTGAGGCAGACTCATAGATAGAGAACAGGCAGACTGCTCTGGTGGTGATGGTGAGGGGATGCTAGGGTGGTGAAGGGATTGAGCAAAAAATAAATAAAAATATTATAACTCCAAAAAAAAGGGCCTCTACGGTGCCAGCAACTCCTCTGTGTCTGGATTTGGATGCTGGTTTAATAGATGCTTTCACTGTATGAAAATTCATCCAACCAAACCCTTAGGATAGGTGCACTTTCCTGATGTATATTATACTTCAAAGGAGGATTAGAAATTGTGAGAAAACCTAGTTTGCTGCAGTGAGTTAATGAGAGAATTGCAGCTCTGTGGTCTAACTTATTCCCTCGCTTAGGTCTGATATAAATTGTGCTGAGCTGTGAACGGGGTTGGAGTTGTAATGGCAAAGGGTAATATTTTGCTTCTTATATAAAGCCTTGTTTTTTTGTTTCTTTAACTACTTAGGAATAAAACAGATGAAGAGCCAGGTTACATCAAAAAATGCTGCAAGGGCTTCTGTATTGACATCCTTAAGAAAATCTCCAAATCTGTGAAGTTCACCTATGACCTTTACCTGGTCACCAATGGCAAGCATGGGAAGAAAATCAACGGAACCTGGAATGGTATGATTGGAGAGGTGAGTGTCACGAATTAAGGGTCATTTCCAGATCATGGCCTGGGAGAATTTTTGTTAACTATACTAATGTTTCTTTGGCCTTGCCTAGTCTCAATGACTAGGACAGCTAGTTAATGGAGATTCACGTTTACACTGTTTCATTTCAATATCAAAAACACTCATCTTATAAATCTTAGAAAATATAAACTAGTAAGTAGAATATACTGTTCTCACTGTACAAAGGAAACCACGGCAGGGCCATGAGCTATTTTCCTTGGAGAGTCCCTTCGCTTCCTGAGCATTCTAATTGGAGCGTTGCGCCTTTCTCCCCAGGTGGTCATGAAGAGGGCCTACATGGCAGTGGGGTCGCTCACCATCAATGAGGAGCGATCTGAGGTGGTCGACTTCTCTGTGCCCTTCATAGAGACTGGCATCAGTGTCATGGTGTCACGCAGCAATGGGACCGTCTCACCTTCTGCCTTCTTAGGTACGTAATGTGCTTGCAGGCGTGAAGGAAATGGACATAAGGGCAGGTGGAGGGAATGAGGCACAGTGAAGGGGCACATGGCCAGGCTCTTTCAGTCAGGAGGTGGTTTGCTAGAAGCTAGGCTCAGCCAGGATTTCATTGGGGGGGACTTCAAAATTGATTTTTCTCCAATGTGAAAACTGAAGAACACCTGCTCGCCCAAAGAGAAAGGCATGATACCTTATAAGAAAACAGTGCTGGACTGGTAGTCAGGGGCGCCACTTTAGTCCCATTCCTGCTACTTATCACTTCACCTTGAGCAAATATGCTTTATCCTGGGACTCAGGATAAAGAAGAAGACACTTCACCTAGCTGATCTTTGAAGCAGCTTCCTGCTTTAATGATTTCTAATTGTGAATATTATTGAAATACCTATGATTTTTAAAATTTATTGATTTAAAGAGAGAGAGAAACATCAATTTGTTGTTCCACTTCTATATGCCTTCATTGATTGATTCTTGTATGTGCCCTGACCAGAGATTGAACCTACAGCCTTGCAACCTTGTCGTATCGGACACGCTCTAACCAACTGAGCTACCTGGCCAGGGTGAAATACCAATGATTTTAAATTTTCTTCAAGAATTGAGCTCAGTACTGCCTTAAAAGTTTTTCTGCTTTCACATGACTTTTCTGAGGCTTTGTCAGATAAAGCTGATATGATTCTCCTCCCCATCCCACTCCATTCAGTGCTTCCCTACTCTCCAGCATTGCTTAAGTGTCAGAAGCCTCAGATATGATATCAGACTGGGTAAAGCCAAGATTTCAATTACATGAGCTTTTTTTGTGAGCTCATATCCCATATTTTTGCAGGGGCTGTGAGAGCAAGGGGTTGGAAAAGAAAATGTCACCTTGAAAACAGAACACTGGGCCAGGAGACAGGAAGCCTGGTTTGATCATAAACAAGCTGTAAGCCCTTGGACAAGTCACGATCTCTCTAAGGGACATGAACTTTTTTTTAATGAGGATGTTGGAATAAGCAGTGACTAACATTTCTTCAAGCTCTATCCAAGGGGGGGTGAGGGAGTTATTCAATGAATGCACTGCAAAGTGGTGTTAGAGGTTCCATAGAAGTTTTCTATAAATTAATCAAGTTTCTCAGCCAACCTTCTTACTCACAGAAGCAAATTCTGGCTCTCCCAATTTTATATGAAATATTATTACATAGCACACACTCTAGGTATGCATTAATCCTCAGAGCAGCTTTATGTATTTTATTTGCTTTTTCCTTTACAAAAAGAATTGGAACATTAAGATGTACAAACAAAACTCCATTCTAATACTAACCCTGTCAACATAGAACTAACCTTACTTAGCTTCTGAACTGGAAGAGTCAGTGATACATTGGGGCAGCCCTAGAATAACATAGAAATGCTAAGCAGGGTGTGTGCATGCGTGTGTGTGTGTGTGTGTGTGTGTGTGTGTGAGAGAGAGAGAGAGAGAGAGAGAGAGAGAGAGTTTGGAGGAAGAGCAATTAGTTAATTATAAGGGTGAGAGAAGCCAATATTTATTGAACACCTACTATATGATGTGTCAGGTATTATTGTACGAACATTGACTACATTATGTCATTGATACTATCATTATACTCATTTTATGGCATAAGTACTGGATCTCAGGTTAAGCAATTTTCCAACAGTCAGCTAGTAACGGGGAGATCCAGGATTGAAGCCCAGATATGGCTGCCTTCAGAGCCTGTGCTCTGATACACATTGGAGCTCTGCAATGCCCTGGTCAGAGACGAAGATTTGATATAATGCAATGGGAAAGCACAGGCCTTTGCCCTCAGTGGACCTCACTTCATAACCTGGCCCTGCTGCTTTCTGAGTGTGAACTTGGAAAGGGCCTTGACCTCTGAGTCTTAATTTACTGCTCTGTAAAATAAATATGGTAATCCCATAATGAAAGTGCCATTACAAGGATTGTATAAAATATGTGTGGAAAGCACTTTCTAAACTGTAAAGACAAATATAGTGGTGGTGGTTGTTTTTGTTTATTTGTTTGTTTTGTATACAGAAAGTTTCCCTAGGCTAATGGGGAGAAAGAAAGCATAGAGAAAGTACTTTTACTCAGTTATTCCCTAATCTTAAACAAAAGTGAAATCAGTGTAGGACTGTAATCAATTGGAGCCAACGGGGAGAGGTGTTCTCCAATCCACTGCACAGAGCCTTTGAATTAATTGTACATTCTGCCTCCATCTCTGGCTGTCACAGAAAGGTTTTACATTTCACAGTTGGCATGCACCTTATCAAAGTCCTTTTCAAATTGATTAAGTGACCAGGCTTTTATAATTCCCTTGGGAGTTCACAAGTAAAGGTTTCAAGTAAGAAAATATTTTCTAATTTCCGGCTATTTTTTCCATTTTCAACTTCATCTTTATTAATGATTTGGAAAATGGAGAAAGCATCATATTAATTCACTTAGTTACGAATTTACAATATGATATGACAAGCTAAAAAGGCCAGAGCTATTTTGAGACACAATTGAGGGAGGGAGCATTGTATCACGGGACAGATTAGCGATTTCCCTTTTTATAAGCCTTCAGAGAGGCTGCTCCTGGAATATAGTATTCAATTTCTAGACACCTCTAAGCCCAAGAGATTTAGATCTACTGGAAGGAATTCAGCAAAAGTGATTAAAGAAATTAACTAAAGCATTGTGAAATATTATTGCTCTCTTGCCTGATCTTGTCCCATGACCATGTGACCTGATGATAGAGACTAGCTTGTAGTTGTTTGGTTAATTATAGCTGAAGCATGTTCCTCATCATCTGCTCAATTCCCACTATTGTAGATACTGATATTCAATATGGATGTATTATTTTTTTAACACTGACATATATTCTCATACCCTACTAATGTCTAATAAAACATATACAGTAAAGTGGGTTAAAACTGTAAATCTAGGAAAGTTTAAGAGAAGTGAGGGAAGGAAGCTATTCGTTGTACATAATTATTACAGAACCAATTCAAGCTGGAAATAGTAACTAAGGCTTTGAGAATGAACTTGGCTATGAGGCTTGGAAGCATTAGTGAAAGCTTTTCCAGGTCTCCATGGTGTCATTATAGATGACACCATAAGCCAAGAATCAGTCCAATATGACCCCTTTACTCTATAGCTAGTATGTCTTCCAGTTGTACCATTTACTGAAAGACCCAGATACTGGTCCAATGGCAGAAACTATCTCTACAATCTCAAAAGTTCACAAGCAAGATGCCCTTTTCATATGTTTGAAAGAAAGAAACCTTGACATGCCCATCAGGGAAGTGGAGATGCTCAGGCACAGCCTCTTACTTCTCCCAGCCCAGGCCCTGGCTGTCTGAAGAGATGTACGCATCTGTAGTTTGTTTCCCCCAAAAATACATGTTACATCAGTGAAGAAATATGTAAATTAATTAGACTTTCTTTGTTCTCATTTTAACCTTCAGCACTGGTTTTTTCCTCCCTCCCCAGAGCCCTTCAGCGCTGACGTGTGGGTTATGATGTTTGTGATGCTGCTCATTGTCTCAGCTGTGGCCGTCTTTGTCTTTGAGTACTTCAGCCCTGTGGGTTACAACAGGTGCCTCGCCGATGGTAGAGGTAAGGCCATTACAACCACTGCACTGCTGCGTTTTTCTAGTTCTCAATTTTGAACCTCTGTACCTTCCATTTGCTGTCTGCCTTCTCTTTAACTTGCTCATTTCTGAAAATGAATCCTCAGTCATGTATGTCACCAATTAAAGTGTTAGTTTGAATCTATATGCCCCTTCCCTGGTTCAAGCCTGACCCCAAACCCAGTTCCACCCACAGGAAAATGAAGGGAAAGCTGACAGGTGATATCTATTGCATGGACATGTAAGAGGAAGCTATTTTGATAACCTTAGGCTAAGAGCAGACTAAGAGAGTAGTTGTAGCTGAGAGAGTTCTCCAGAGCCAAAGGATCACCCCTGAGGTATAGGATCTCCAAAGCACGTGTCCTGCCCTAATCCTCTGCGAAGGAGTTTAGGAGTTGGATGTTTGCAATACAGTGGCCAGGAGATAACCTGGCCCCTGTACCCTTCTAGTTGTCACCTCAGCTACTTTGGGGGAAGTCCAGTTTCCTCGCTAGTTAGGGCCAGAGATGTGAGGGCTGTCCGTGTGTTTGAGGCATTATTGAGACTTCACAAAAAGTTTATTATCTTTATGAAGGGGGCCATGGGATCCTTATAAATAGCTCTTCTAAAACTTCTTGAAACCTCTGGGTTAGAAAATATTACACCTTTTCTTGAGAGCTTTATCCTGGAATTAGGCCTTTAAGATGAAAGATTCTTAGGTTCTTAACCATGGCTACACATAAGAATTATCCATGGGACACTTGAAAAACAAAGGTGCATGGACCTCACTTTCAAATATTCTGATTCACTAAGACCAGAGAGTGCTCAGACCATTGTATGCTTCAAAACAGTGGTTCTTTACCTTGATGTAGATTAGAATAACTACCCCACAACAGTTTAATAAGAATCTCTGGAAGTGGGTGCCAGGCTGCTGTATTTTGTAAAACTTCCCTAGTGCTTTTGCTGACTTCACAGTCCATGCTGTGAACCGCCACGGCGCCGAAGTATTTCCAGGTGCTGACCTACCTTCTCATTTGGTGTGTGAATTCTGGGTGGAAGTTTGGATGTTTCCACAGTATGGTATAGTCGGGCTTTCTGCCTGTGCCAGAGGGTCATCTAGAAGCCATGACCTGTTCCCCATCCTGATGGGCGTTAGTAACAAGTGAAACATCTGAGAAGCACATGAGTATATACATATGTTGACAATGTCAAGAGCTAAAGTTAGTGTGCCCCCCTCCCCTACACTGGAAGAAAATCAAGGAGGCAAAAATTCAGACATAAAATTCAGAGCAAGAACTTACTTTACAATTACTCACTTTACCAAATGATGCTTTGTCTTCACAAACGAATTCAACATGGGGCCACTTTAAATACTAAGTCTCCTTGAGGAATTTTACAATGTATAAAACTTTGATTTATAAACATCTTTTTAGTTACACATCTGTTCCATGAAATGAGGTCCACACACACAGATGTATGTGCACAGTTAGATATTAGGCTCGACATGTGTAGTCACTGATGATTTAGTTGGCAGAGCAGATGCTGTAGGATCACAGATAGTATCGTAAGACCTCTGTTAATGTGCTGTAAAACTGTGCAGGCAGATGTTCATTTCTGCAGTGGAGGGGCTGCATGCAGACCCAAGCATCAGGCAAGATTTCATCATCACCAAGCAGAGAAAGCAGTAAGGTCACAAGAAAATTCTTGGCAGAAGTCTTGACACTCTGTGTGAAGGTTGGAGGGAGGAAGGTCAAAGGCAGCCTGCCTCCCTGCCCACAGGGACATGTGGCCAAGCCCAGGGTTTATGACTACCTGTCTGGGCTTCCTGATATTCCTTTGCACAGGAGCTGCTACTGTAGGAAACCATTTGGGAAGTGTTGGCATTGGAGTAGGGTCAGAATTGTCCTTGAAACATTCAGTGCTAAATGCTAGAAGCTAGAGAAAAACCAGGATGAAGTGCATTGGAAGCTATTCAGCATCAGTGTGAATAAAATTTCTATGGCAATGGTAGAAAAAGACCTCACACAGTTCTTGCTGATTTTTTTGGAAGCTGAAATACTTTCTTGATAGATATAAATATAAGTTTTAAGAATAATGGGAATAGAGATGCTTGTGTGATGATAATGGGCTAGTTGCTTTTATTATTCAGACTTGATATGATCTTGAGGGTCTTGATCTTGGGGGCAGAAAGCTGGCCCCTCCAGTACCCTGGCTGAGTCACAACCATTAGTTGGAGCAAGATCCTACACACTCCCCAGGCCTCTGGTTTTTCTCCTGAGGAACTTTCTTATGCCTTCCAGGGGGTCCCAGAAGACAGACACAAGCTCTCAACTTAAAAAGCTTTCTGTGGAAGGGCTGGGGCTCAGTTGGAGTGTTCCTCTTCTGAGCAGGAACTTACCAGCTCTGTGTACTTGTAGGTGTCAGTAGCACCAGCTACTCTGTCTTAAATTTCTCTGTTTGTCTTTTATGCGTTTCAGAGCCAGGTGGCCCGTCTTTTACCATCGGCAAAGCTATTTGGTTACTCTGGGGTCTGGTGTTTAACAACTCCGTCCCGGTGCAGAACCCAAAGGGGACCACCTCCAAGATCATGGTGTCAGTGTGGGCCTTCTTTGCTGTCATCTTCCTGGCCAGCTACACTGCCAACTTAGCTGCCTTCATGATCCAAGAGGAGTATGTGGACCAGGTTTCCGGCCTGAGTGACAAAAAGGTAAGAGAACCACTTAAAACCTTTTGTCTTTCCCTCAATCCCATTCTGAACCATACTTAAAGTTCTCATGTACCTGTTAATTTTTCTAAATCCTTAGAATCCACAGTTCTTTCTTATGTTTCCTTAACTTGGAGGAGGTCTTAAATGGGAGCAGAAAACAGTGTCCCTACTGAAATAATAGTACTTCACATTCACCTTCTGATTTGTGAAAGGTTGTCATAAGTACGCCCTGGGCTGCAAATAAGGGGCTTGGTGTGTTAGCAGCTTCCTGAGTACGTGGTACTTGTTGTTGGATACACTTGGGTGGCCTATCCACACAGGGCTGCCTTTTGGTGTGTTATTAGAGGGCAGCTCTGTGCACCCACACTGAGGGCACTGGCCCATTGTGGCCTTCATTTTCCTCCCAGTGGGGTTTGGCTGTGGGCTCTCCCTTTGTTTCCCTGCACACTCGTGTGTTCCCAGGGCTGAGCAGGAGGGTTGTTCTCCTTGTGTCCTGAAGAGAAGCAACTGCTATTTAACTTGATTGCTCTGTGTGGTGCTGATGAATCGGCTGCCCTCATACCAATTGCAGGCCTCCCCGCTGGCCCTTGCAGTTGAGACAGGAAGAAAGTGTCTGCTGGCTTCCATCTTTTCTGGGTGCAGATGTGCAAAACCCATTCTAAGCACATCTGACTCTCTAGGTCTGCTGGAAGCATCGCAGTTTCCATGGGAGCTCTGTCTCCTGAAACCATGATAACCAGGTGGTCCAAGACTAGGGATAAGAGCTACCTTTATGGAGTGTCCAGTAAAGCTCCCGGGTATCCCCAAATAATTCTGGAGACTTGTACTTACAGCAAATTTTCTACTCTCTGTTTCTGTAAAATTTAGAAAATGTTGATTTCCCATCCCTTCTACCATGATGAAACCATGAAATAGAGAGAGATGTCTATTCTAGGTCAGACAGTGAATGACTTATCACATGGGTGTGGTTTCCCAAAGATATAATTTGAAACACTTAGCAAATGGTTTGAGAAGGTTGAAAAGGAGGAGATATTCTTTTTGGGGCCTCATTTCTGATTTTTCCATCTGCTCATCGCTACTCACCAAGAACATTCAAAAGCATGTGAGGAAGATAAATAAGCTCCTTAAGGGAATGAAAAGCCACAGGTGTATGTGTGTGTGTCTATATATATATATATATATATATATGTATATGTGTGTCTGTATATATATATATGTAATTCACTATGTTTACCTCTTCACATTATCTCATTTTCTGAGTTGTGTTCCTTTCTACTCTATTTTTCTTTCTTATTTTAAAAACGATTTCCTCTCTTGTGTTTCTTTCTCCCTTATTTTTAAGATTTTTTTACTTCTTCTAACTCATGATTTATTATGCATTTATTCATATATTTAATCACTTATTCATTTATTTTTAAACCTTTTTCTCACTGTTTCTTTGTCTACATTCTTCCTTCATCATTATCTCCCTTCACCCCCTGTTACAACCACTCCCTTTTGTGCCTATTTCTGTCACCTGGGCAGTAGTGGGGCTACAAACAGCTGCTTCCTCAGGGCTCCATGCTGGGATGTGGCGTTGCGGAGGTGCATGTGGTAGAAGCATGGTAGGTCACGTCCCCACGTATAGATTTGGCAGAGGGAAGGCAGACCGTGTCCTCACATCAGGATATGGCAGAGGTGTGGTGGATCATGTCCCCATGTGGAGTATGGCGGGACTGTGTTTCCATGCAGTAAACAGCGTGGGAGAGGTGTGGTGGGTAACAGCCCTTCCTGGGGCTCTGGCCTCTAAAGCATTGAGTCCACCATATTTATCACATTGTTTCTTCAAATGTCTCTGAGAATTGCTTAGGACACTGTATTTATCTTTCTCAGACCCTCATGGGCCGCCCAGCAGCAACTGAATGTTCTATTTGAACTAAGTATAACTGGGATGGAGGGAAGCTGTTCTCCCTTCTGTGGTATTGAAAGACATATTGTCCTAAGCTGCTTGAACCAGAAAGACTTCACCTGTCTGTCTGTCTGTCTTCCACACCACGTTGGTTATGATCTGAAAAGTTGGATCCCGTCAGTTCTTTGCTTGAAGAACTACAGTGACTCCACTGCTTATAGACTAAAGAAGAATTTTTTCATATGCAGCCATCAAAGCTTTCATGGGTGATTCCCTCACGGGCTCCAGCTCTTCCGTCTCACCACCAATGCTTAGGGTCTCGCATCCTGCAATCCCAGGCACCATCCACGCCTTTTCCCCAACCACACCTCTGTCTGTGCATCTGCCTAGGATGATGTTCTCCTCACTTCTTCACTCACCAAACTCCTATTGGAACTTCAAGACCCAGATTAGAGAGCACTTTATTTGTGGAGCTTTCCTTGGCTCATCTGGGCAGTTACTCATTCTCTCATCTGTCGTGGCAATCATTCATACCTTTATCATAACACTTGTCTTCCACACTGTACTGTAGTAATCTGTAGTTCTCTACTGGACCGTATCTCCTATCTGGCCACGAGCTCCAAAAGGTCAGTGATCATAACTTGGTTAACCTTTTTTTTAAAAAGTCTGTGAGGAGAGAGGGAGAGAGGGTATATTTGCTTCAGAGCCTCTTGTGCAGAACATTGCACTAAACATTATAGGCAAAGAAAGCAACAAGAGAGCCAGGACCCTTTAGCAGCTGTTTAATTTGAAAATGCTACAAAATGGTTATCTGATACATTTCAGAACTTTGCAACTGACAAAGTAGTAAAGTGTGAGCATCCTACTGGAAAGTGTCAACATAATTTACATAATTATAGAAAACATTTTAGTAACTAACGACATATAACTGCATATCAGTGTCAGGAACAGTAATATAAATCAGAGAGTTTTCTGAAAGTACACTGAAAATGTCAAAATTCTTAATGTTTTGTTTTTTACTTCAGAACACCTAAAGAAAACAATCTTGGGACTGATTTTGCATAAGAGGAAGTACATTCTGTGAATTTAGAAAATGAAAGAGAAAAGAATGAAGTCATCAAAACAATAATATTGAGAATAGAAATGAAGTGATTTTGAAGATTTTTTTCAATGTAATTAAAGTTTCATCAATGAAAGTAACATTTAAATGGAGAAAGATTTCTAAACTTCTCTTAACTATCATGGATGATGTATCTTTTATTAACTCAGATCAAATGATAAATATCATAGAGTTATGATGGGAAGATATTTGTAGCCAATACATTTATATATTTTAAAGGAGTTATCTTCAATTTTATGGCAGAAAAATGTTCTCATATCTCATTTGTGTTAAGGTACAAAATCAGAATGTTCAGAGTTAAAGCTCCATGAAAACCTATTTTGGGCTCCTTTTTACTGGATGACTTCTACTTTGCAATAGCTCATTACATCAGTGAATTCAGAATTATTCCACTACTTGCTGTAACTAAATGTGGGTGCGAGTTCTAACATGTAGCAGCCCTGCTGTACATTCCATCAGCTCTCCCAGTGGGAGGGCGGCGTAAGGAAGCTGGTGACATCTCTCTTCTCCTAACAAAGAGCCCACAATGCTAATTCTCATATTTCTCACCTATCCAGATGGATTTCTCCTTTTGCAGTCTGCCAACCACAGTGTGGAGGGGAAAGAGCTTGGCCAGGTGAAAGATGGGATATATTTGCTGGGCACTGGGTACATTAACTATGTTACAGATATGTTATATGTATAATCTTCATACAGGTGTGATTACTCTACTTTACAAATGAGGACACCGAGACTCGGGGAAGTTTAGTGACTTCCCTAAAGTCACACATTATCAGGTAACAGAGCTAAGGTTTGAGCCTCTGTGTGTTTGGCTCTAAAATCACTTTGCCAGGATATCTCCCTTGTAGTTAATCCCAGACAAAGCTATGACATAGCTAAGGACTGCGATTGACACCCGTGCCCCCACTTTCTAAATTAATTCCCTACATGCTCATTTAATTACTTTTTGGATCAGTTCCACTTAATCCAGCCCTCCCTTCTGAGGGCACAGCACACTACCACTACCAAGACTACTATTCCTACTTCTACTGCTACTACCATTACTGATAATAATAATAAAGTTAACAACATGCCTCTGTTATATCTCTGTGGACATTTTTTCAGCTCTTACAAGTCAGGCATAATGCCAAGTACATTCCATAGATAACCTTATGTACTGGTGCTATTAATATCTTCATCTGTGCGTGAGATAACTGAAGCTTGGAGAGGTTAAGTAATTTGCCCTTCTGATGTTCCTGGCTGCCTATAGCCCCTAGACAGTGTGCCACACTGTTCAGATACCAACAGCTTTTCCAGTTAATCCCCCTTCTTCCTACCCTCCCATCTACCTTGTCATGACAAGTTTAACAAGTTAGAAACGCAGCTATCTGATTAACAGGTCCAAAATAATTAGATAGCATTTTAACATTTGCACTTTATATAATAAGTCTTTCAGAGGTTTTACTTTAAACAGAATAATGGTGATTTCTAGTAATTGGGCAAGCTAATGGCCCTGGAATTCACTTTAGTCTGGGCCTATTGTGACCCTGAGCTTTAAGGCACTGTTGGAGGGCGGGGGAGGGGTGGCAGTAAGAGAGAGAGGGGTCAGCTATAAAGTCAGGGGTGAAGAAAGCCTGCAGGGAGGGGAGGCAAAGGCTTTGAAGGTCGCTGGAGGCTTGGAGGCTGCTATCTGGCCATCGGGCTCCTGAGGGTATGTGGCTCTGTCCTGCTTCACACATTCCTACCACCAATGTGACATACACCCATATTATATTTTGCAGTTCTTTTCCGTAAGGAACTGGCAGAACTTTATTAACTTCAGAATGTCACACAGGTGCTTATCTAGTTAATGAGGGCAGCATCTTTGCTTGTGTCATTGGAGGTGCAATTAGGATGGCCTACTAACAACTAAATGAGAACCCCATGGCTTTTCCAGGTAATGATTATTTGGAGTTTCTGAGAAGTCCCATAGGGTCTGGAAGTCCCCTCATATCCTTTTGGGATACAGACAGGGTATGACTTTGATTAATCAACATGCAAACAAGTAAATAGGCATTTTGGAAGAAAATCCGCATTTTACACCACAGCTACACTGAAATGTTTGGATAGTATCTGAGCATGTGTGAGGAAATGGGCCATGCTTTCCACCCTATTAACTTTAGGCTGAAAGCCAGTGGGAGACAGCTGACCTCAAGCCTGATCTGTCACAACCTGGTCCTGGCCCAGACCATCTTGGTCAGACCTTGCAATAGTGGGCTGAAAATAACTTACTAGGGAAAATGCAGTCATGACTAAGTAGGCGGGGAGCTAGAAATGAGGGCTTGGGCAGGACCTCCAGGGAGTTGAGCAAAATGAAAGAGTGTGATTCATTGTGTCTGGACCTGTCAAGCAACTGGTCATCTTGTAACCACTGGCCAAGAGCAGGTCTTGAGGAAGTCACAGGAAAATAAAAATCCCCAAACCCTGGGAGTATGTGGGGTACAGTACATGCATAGGTGGGGCAAGGGATGCCTGCCCCTGTCTCTTGATTAGCAGAGCCAGTCTGACACTGTGCATGGACCACTGCCCCACATCCTGAGGCTCTTTCATTCCTGCCAGTGTGGCCGCCATCACATGGATCCAGAACAAAGCCCTGGGGCTTGGCCAGGCCAATGTCTGTCAGTCAAGGCCAGCTATCACCACTTCTCTAGTTTTATTTGAGAATGGGACTACTTATGTCTCTTCAACAGGCCCTCTTGAACCCTAATTCCTAAGTCTGTCTTGACTGAAGGAGGAAATCCTTACCCTCAGCTCAGCATCCATTGGGGCTTAGCAGTGGTCACTTCCAGTCCCAGGATATGATGCCCTGGTATTGACTACTATCTCCCAAGGGGGCCCCAGAATCCCCTCTTCCTCCCTTTTGTACACCCCTTCATAGCATCCGGCTTCACTTTGCTCTCTTCTTGCTTTCTGACATTTCATGACTTCCTGCACAGGATTCCTTACCTCCCTGCTCTGCTATGCTGTTGGGGACTGTAATAGGTTGATTGGTGGCCCCCCAAAATGATACATCCACACATCCTGACCCTTAGAACCTTTGAATGTGGACCTTATTTGGAGAAAAAATACTTTACAGATGTAATTAAGTTAAGGATCTCAAGATAAGATCATCCTGGATTATACAGATTGATGCTAAATCAGTGACAAGTGTCCTTATAAGACAAAGGCAGAGAGAGATTTGACACACAAGACAAGAAGGCCATGAGAAAGCAGAAGCAGATATTGGGCTGTTGTGGCTACAAGGAATGCCTGGAGCCACTGGAAGCTGGAAGAGACTGGAATGGATTCTGCCCTTCTGCCTCTGGAGGGAGCACAGCCCTGCTGACACCTTGATTTTGGACTTCTGGTGTCCAGAACTCTGAGAATAAATGTGTATTGTTTTTAAGCCACTAAGACCACGGAGATTTGTTATGGCAGCCACAGGAAACTAGCACATGAACTAAAACCAACTCCTTTTATAACCTGAACTCTGAGCTCAGTGCCCCGTTTTGACTCTGGTGCTTCTACTCATCTCAGCCTCCTTCACCAGCCCCCAGCTCCATGCTTCCAAAGTGGGTATTTCTTACAGCAGGATCCGGTTCAGTTCCTCTTTTCACTAATCTCCTTTGCTTGGAAGAACTGATCTACACGTCACACTGAAGATTTGCTGAGACATGTTTTACATGCAGAAATAGTCTTCTCCATGCTGATTAATTTTAGGGAGACTGGAAAAAACCTAAATGCCATTGTGTGCTCCCTTTTGTTCTGACTCTGAGACTAACGATTGTTTCTCACAGTGTGTAGTGTTATTTGTGTGCACACTTCCCACACAACCTTCCAGACCTTTCAGTAGTAATGTCACTGGCAAAGGGGATTGAGGACATGTTTTTTAAGATATATTTTTTTCATAACTCTTTTCTGGGGAAAATATTATTAATGGACCCCTTTCACATTCTGGATTGTTCTGTGTTGTTCAAATCACAGACCTGGAAGGGACGTTAGTTGATTACCAGGCACAGGTGACACTTTCTATCATCAAAGGCAACCAGGTGTCCTCTCCGTGTAGATGAACATGTTACACAGCAATGAACACTCAACATATTTGTGTGTGCATATGCAACTCTATCCTCCAAAACTACATAAAGGTAATGAGATAACTGGGTGATTTAGAGCTTGGTACTTGCAGAGCTGCATAAGGAACACCAGTTTCTCATGTGCATAGAACATAAGTTTTGCAAAGTGGATCTCAGGAAGGTTGTCTTTCTTACCTGGAAAAAGAAGAAAGTTTTGGCTCATTCTGCTGACATTAGTGGAATCATCTTTGTGAAATGAAACAAAGTGAAAAGTAAGGGAAGGAGGAAGAAAAACATCAAAACCCAATTTTGGGATCGATCTGCTCTGTATAACTCTTTTTAGAAATGTGTTACTATGCAAGATATCAAAGGAATGGAAGCCTCCCTAGAGCCATAAAGTGTTTTTAAATGTAACTATACAAACTAGCATGAGTATTAATTCACAATTTCCCCACCTGCATTGAATTGAACTGGGCCCCAAATGAAAGCCAGCAATAGGCAACAGACAATTTGTTAACAAAAATCACAACCTATGGCATGGCATGCACACTTGAGCTTTAGGTGCTCTGAGAGTAGAAGCTAGTGAGAATTTCTTTGAACTGGCCAGTTTGTTGGACTTTTCTGTGTTTCTTCCCTATGAGGCCTCTCCCCATCAGGCCCTCTCTCCCAGATTGGGAAGAGCAGGTGGCTCTGGGGACTGCCACAGAAGTCCCATAGTCAAGTCTCTGGTTGTAAGAAAAGAGAGCTATTCCATTTAGCTGACTGTCGAAGGCAGATTCTTCATTCTGAAGTTTATTTACATCAAAAAAGAGAGTTTCTCAACATCCTTTTTCTCCCACTGAAAACAAAATTTAGAAATAAGTGGTTTAGTCCAAGGAGGCTAAGTTTTTATATGTTCACTAAATCTTGGCTTGTGGGTTAAGGATTTTTTTTTTTAAGAATTAGTGTTTCACTTCTGGACAACTAAGCTTGAGTCCTTTGAGACACATTAATGCAGCTATGAAATTTTATATGTGGCCAAAGCCATCAGGCCTAAAGTGAGTCTGATCTGGAGATGTCAGAATTGTATTCACAGTGAAAATTGTGGCCTTGGCTGGCTCTGGGCTTTTGTGGATGTTTCAGCCTTTTTGCTCTCCCAATGCCTCCTTGCTGTAAGGATGGGAAGAGTAGACAAGTGTTTCAATGGACTGTGTACAGCCTATTATATTTTTGGAAATTTTCTGCATAGCTGGGCATGCCAGGGCCAGTGGGGTCTGAGAGTGCCTAAGGCCTGGGGAAACCGAACCATTTCGTTTGCAATTTGAGATCAAGTTTTCCCTTCCAGCACGGTCACCGAGGGCCGTCGCATGGCCACTCACTCTCTGTAAACACTGTTGTCTTAGACATCTCCTCGGGTATTTTATTCCAGTTCTGTTCACGGGGCTTTTTTTGGAGTGTCAAGGGCACGAACTTAAGGCCAACAGGATCCTGAGAGCTGCCCTTGTGGGGAGAAGAAAACAAGCGGGCGGCTCCTTCAGGTGCTTAGACTTTCAGGAGGAAGCGCCAGGAGGAGGAAGATCAGGGTCTCAGCCCCCCACTTTAAAAATTATAGGGTTAATCTGTATGAGTTTTTCTTTCTGTTGTGCGGACGCAAGAAGGAGCGGCTGCCTAGGAAGGGGTAGGGGAGAGCGGAGTGTTGATATCAGTCATTTGGGGAACCCTTTTAAATCAAATAGGCCTCTGCCCACCTGGCTGGAAATAAAGGCACAGGTGGTGCAAGCTGCCGCCTGAGCAGGGCCTGCTGGGAGGAAGCCAGGAAACCAAAAGTATAAAAAGGGTTTTGAGAACCCTTTTGGTGCTTGGGGGGAAGTTATTGGAAGGATATGACATCCCCCCTTATTCCCACTGCCCTGAAACTTACCGAAGGGGCTTTGAGGGGACCATTTGGAGAGCGTGGTATTTATCTCTTGCAGTTGAAATGGAGGGGGGCTGGCATTTGCCCCATACCTGGGAAGACCAAGGCTGCTGACAGATCTTGGCTAGAGCAGATCACCCAGTAGGTGGGCCAGACTCTGACCAGTGGCGGGAAAAGTCTGTTTTTTAAGCCCAGATTAGGCCACATGGGACAGAGGGAGTCAATCTGAGCCTGGATTAGAGGGAGGTATTTTTAAAGGTACCCTGCCCAAAAGACTTCCTGCCCCGGATGAGGCAACCAAAACAGGAACTGTTCTGGAGGGGTGTCCCTCGATAGAGGAGCTGAAGGGACTAATGTAAGTGACCAGCTGCCCTGAGGGAGCTGCAGACCAAGGTTCTCACTGAGAGGCCTTCTGTGGAGCCTATGACCTTGGCTAGCTGATAGCCATTGGGATTCTTGGAGCCACATCTGCTTGGTTTTCTCTTCCCTTATCACTGAACATTTACTGATGTATTTAATGAACGTATACTATGTGCCAGACCTATGGTTAGACTTTTCATATCTGTTGCTGCTTTTAATCCTCATACCCACCCTTTGAGATAGGTATTGTTAACCTCATTTTACAGATGAGGTGATACATGTAAGCGTTAGGCAAGTTCACCAAAGTCACACAACTAGGAAGTGAGGGTAACAGAATTCGACCCAGGGAGAGCTGACTCCACAGCCACAGCTCTCTCGCTGTAGTGCACTGCTATAGCCCTCTGCTTCACGTGAACACAGGCAGGAGGTGCATGGTCCTAGAGGCACTGGCCTGACACAGCAGAATCCAGCCTAGCCCCCTGCCATAGGGACTTTCTCCGGTCTGGCTTCTTGGATTCTCAAGGGGTGCTTATGGACCCCCATAGACCCATAGACCATTCTCTACAGCTGTGAGTGCACAGGAACCTAGAAGACACTTTTGTTCACTAGAATCTGGGAGTATCTCGACAAGGGCTCTGTAGTCTTCATTTCTGTACTCACGGCCTCCTGCACATTTAAGAGCCACTTATTTAATGAAAGTTGACGGGATGAATGGAACCAAGAGACGTGGAATGTTGTCCGGTGCCATGCTTCCTCTCTTCTAGGACATAACCAATAGACATACTTAATGCAGCTAGAAAGAACAAAATGCCACTCTCAGGAGCCTTCCCTTTAGGGGAAAGAATTGGGGAGGAGGGAAACACACCCTACTCTATCTCTCCATCTCATCTTCCGAGGAAAATAAAACAAGAACAGTATTGATTGTTTCTCAAGTACTTCTGGCAAGGAGACCATGAGTAGCTTAAGTCTATAAACCATCTTGATATTAAATATGCTAAATGCTTAATTCCTTAAAACTTCCTCACACATCTCTCAGCTTATCACTAGCACTACAGTATGTTCTGAGTTAAGTATAAGCCAGTTCCGTTTCTTGCAAGAACTGATTGACATCAGACCCTGAGATGGCTGGGACTCAGCCTTTTTTGGACTGAGTCCAAAAGAGATGTTGTGCTGGGTGTCATCCTGGTACTGAAGAAAGAATGCTGTGATGTCCATTGATGTCTCCTAGTGGCCCCAAATACAAATTGAACAAGCTGGCTAACAGCATTGCGATATAAAAGGACACTGCAGCCACCGACCTCCTGGGCAGAGGAGCCTCTGGGGAGTGAGCCTTTTATTGCTCCCAGAAAAAATGAAATTGTACTTGAACACACAAGGTTATCCACTCACATTCGTTTACATGACACACCCACCCATTCCTGAAAACACACACACACCACAGAGTGTGCAGATGTGGCCCTGACCGGGAGCACTGAGCAATTTTCTACTTTTTCCTTTTTTCCTTATAAAAGCAAGCCAAATTAATTGCAGCCAATTATGTACAAATTCCTTTCTGTCTGCCAATCAGGACTGCCTGATGGGAAAGAGGTGCTCTCACCTACTTCATTATGCAAATTGATATTCAAAGGCTGAAGAACAATGCAGACTTCAGCACCTCAGTGATTTTGGGCTGCTAATAGGAGGCTGCTGCCAGAGGAGTTGCTTTAGCAATCTGAAGATGGTGAGAGGGCCGAGAAGGCTTCAAGTAGTGATGGAGGCAGAGTCCAACTTCATGCTGGCTCCCAGAGTACCAGTTTCTCTGTTGTGAACTGGGCCCTGACATCGAAGGTCACCACTAAGCTCCAACAAAATTCAGGATGATTTGGAGTTCAAAGAGTCTAGACAGAATAGCTTGATTCTTTACATACCCCTGTGTTCTGACAACCATAAATAACATTTTACAGGATGTGGTGGGCATCTGTAAGCATAGGGTCAGGTGTGGCCATAAATGAACCGATACTCAGAATATCTGCAATCAAGGGCAAGCATGACCCATCACGCACAGAAACAATCCACATGCACATGAGCGTGAGCGTGAACACACACGTTCTGGCGTGCACACACGCACTGGCATGCACACACAGAGGCAGAAATCATTGAACACTGATACTTCACATTATGAGATTATTTTATGTGGAAAAGGCCAGTACCATTCAGCCATTTGTTTGTTCAGGAGCTACTATATGCAGAGAAAGAGTTATTTCACTCCTCAGTCATCACAGTTGTGAGGACTTGCTTCTCTCTTGCCTGCCTCACCTTGTTACCTTGTCCCAATTCAGAATCTCCAATTCAGAATCTCCTCTTGAATTCAAATTACAATCTTGCCTTTGACTCAAACTCAAGTCATCAAAAAGAGGCTTTTTACAAAGTTATGTAATTGCCACCCTGGTCCTCTCTCCTGGGGATGGTACAAGTCAGATAGAGCACATAGCGGTGTGGGCATTTCTGCTGGGCAGCTCTGGTCTTGGGGACATGGAGTAGGGCTAGGAGGAGTTTGGTGTTGGGAAGCTGGGCAGTTTTCCAGCTCCTCCTGAATAGTCTACATATTGTGACTTCAGTGTTTGGTTTGAAGTGTAGTGAAGTCACACATCACCTAACACATCCATGCTCCATGATGAGTCCCTCCAGGATACAGATGACCCATTTCAGTGGCCATTCCACCCCCACCCCCGTTGTTGGTACCAGCACTCCACATGGGTTACTGTATACACATGAAAGGAACGGCACAGCATCCTTGCAGCCTCTGAGGGCTGTGTGGTTCCGTGAAGAAGGAGGGATCGGGGAAAGAAAATGGCTCCCAGTGCTGTCCACAAGCTGGGCTGATTGGTCTGCAGGGCCACAACTTTTGGAATGCTGTCGTGTGCTTCTGCTTCTAGCTTAAGCATTTACATAAGAACAAAAAGCCAAAAATAAACTATATGCTTCTTAAAATGTACATACCTTGGGGACATTGAGGGATGGTTTAATCACAAATCAATGAGACATTTTTTTAAGGTTGTCTTTGTATCTGTGATCCATTTGGATAGAAAAAAATGGGGCACTTGATTTTGTGGACATGGGTCATGTAGAAAAATTGAGACTGTCAGGTTTGGATGTCCTAGAGAGAAGTTTAGGAAAGAAGAAGGGCCTGGGAAGTGGGGTATGAATGTAGAAAGTGAAGTGCAAGGGCCAGCCCTGAACCCAAGCCAGGAAATTCCTTCTCCTTTTTTATGGTACTTCATCACCCATCTCCTGCCCCTCCCCAGTCGCCATTTACCCAGCCCTGTCCTTCTACAACAGCCAGAGCTGACCTCTATCATCCTCCACTGCAACCATTGATCAAATGTCCATTTCCTTCCCTGCACTGCAAGCTCCTTAAGGCCATAGACGTGTCTTCGATAAATGTCTATTCAGCTCCTAGGACAGTGCCTGCTCCATCATAGAAGTATGTCAAGTGAATGAATGTCCCCAGAACATAAACTAGCAATATTAATATGAAAGTTCTTCTCTCTTATGGATGAAATTGCCTTTAATGAGCTAACCACTTACAGTATTGTTTCTCTGGGGAAATGTATTTCTGTTTCTGAACAGCTAATTTATAAGTGAACTCTTGAGGACAATGTGTTCATAGGTTGGAGCCTGCCTATTAAAAACTGTAATTCCAAAGCTAAAGATAATTTAACCTCTGTATGAGGTGTTCTTTTGCAGTGTTAGCAACCATGGCCCTCATCCAGGGTAATCGCTATGTAAAACCACATCAATAGTTACAGTCTCAGAGAGTGGACCAGTCATTAGTGACCATGGGTGGCATTCCCTGGGCTAGATGATTTATAATCTTTGTCTTATTTACTTCTCCTTCCAAACCTTTTAGGCAGATGCTACTTTTGCTTTACAGAAGAGAAAACTAAGACTCAGCCACTTTAAAATATGTGATATGGCTGAGTTCTTAAACCCCTCTGGTGCCTCAGTTTCCTAATTATAACATGGGGATAAAAACGTAGCTTACATTATAGGTTGTGCTGATTAAAGACTTATAATACCCATAAAGTGCTTAGAAACTGTTCCCATGCATAATAATCCCTCATTAAATGGTAGGGCTCAGATCCTTCCCCAGACCCAGGGTTTGTGCCTAACTCCATCTCACAAGTCCCATGCTCTTTCCAGTTTATCATTAATATGTACCTTGAAAGCCATAGCAAAACCACTCCTAATCTACTCTAGAGCTCACATGCAGTCCTCACTCCAACCCCTTGCTCCCTGCACATATCTGTTTCAATGAGATTCTAGGAAAGGTTGGGGCGTGGGAGAATAAGTAATGTGAATATGTCAGGGCTGGAAAGGTGTGCAAGGGAAAATGGAAGAGTCACTCTCAGTGCTTAGACTACCTGAAAACAGCTCTGGATCCAAGGGTGCTGGAAGAAGGGTATCTACCATGGTCAGCAGGTACCTGGAACCTCTTTGCAACCATCCTTGTGGCTCTTTTGAGAGAAAGCACTCAGCATCCTCCTAGGTGCAGAGTAAGAGCTCAGTGACAGTTTCTAAATCTGTGTCTTTCACCCATTGCTGTGATAGAAAACAATTACTCCGATTATGTTTTTATTGGACGACTACTCGCCCCTCCCCCAAACAGTCTCTTCCAGGAGTGGACCAGTTACAGAACTGGGTTTCTCTTAAAGTCTTTCCTGCCTGCATGGTCTGTATTGCCAAAGAATCGTCTGTCCTCTCAGAATCCTAGAAAAAGTAAGCCTAACTACTCCTACCTCCACCTCTCTTGGAAACTTAGAAAAGCGCTTTAGCTTCACGGCAAATCATTGATGAAATAGAGAATTTATAACATTTCTAAGTTTATCATTAATGCCCATTTTAAGTAGTTTAACCATAGAAAATATGTTGTTATTGTCATAAATAATGGCCACTCTATCATAATTTGTTCACTGACGAAGGAAACACCGAGGCTCCCTAATGACCTTGCCATTTGGAAAATTCCCAGAATGTCAAGTCAGATGTGGGTTTGGCAGAACCTGAGACTCAATGGTTTTAGTCCCTGAAGCACTTCTGCTCACTGCCCAGCCCAGGGAGCTCACTGCCCAGCCCAGGGAGCTTTCTTCCCATACCATTCAGGGTCTGCAGGCCAATTCCCACTTAACACATGCTACGTGAATGGGCTTTACGCTGCAAACCTGTATGACAACTATAATGTAATATTTTCTTCTAAATAATTAGTTTCATTGCTTTTCAGTCTCATCGCCTAATCTTTATTCATTCATTCAAAAGATAGACCTTAATAAACAGCTTCTATACACCACTTACTGAGACAGGAGATGGAAAGATCAGACCAACTGTGTGCCAGCACGTTCTCTCTAAACTTTCTGTCAGCACTGAGCTCAGAGCCCAACCACACGGTTCATCTCAGGAGTCCTAGCAGCTGGCACACTGTCCATGGCTAAGGCCGAGAGGCCTGGAATTAGGAAGACCTATAGTCTCCTCAAAAACCCCTCCTACCCATTAGTAACTCTTTGTTCATCCTAGATTCTGCCTCCTAGCAGAATCCTGCCCCTCTCCACAGTTCTTTGGATTAATTAAGCCATCTGTTGTATCATCTGCCTGACTTTTTATTTAAATTTTTATATTCTGTGCACTTAGCATAATACTTAGTACATAAGGGCAATTAATTCAACAACTGTTTATTGGATGGTTACTAGTTACCCTGTGAGTAGGGTTGCCAGATTTAGCAAATAAAAACACACAGTGCCCACTTAAATTTGAATTTCTGATAAACTGTGAATATAATTTTAAGCACTCGATATTACCTGAAACTTCATGGAAACCCTGCTGTGAGGTGCTGGAGATGTGCTGAAAAGGTTTCAGTGTCATAGTCAGTGAGGGAGTCAGACATGGTTCTTAAAACATAAGATGGCAGGGTCAGTGACAAAGGGATTTTCTTGAGAGCTCTTTTCAGGGTTAAATAGAGCCCGTCTTTTAAACTTTCACCATAAGAGTTGTCCCCTGTCCTTTAATTATTTTCTGAACCTTCTCAAATTTCAGCTGTGAGTTTTGTAGGTTATAGAAGAGACTACACAAAGTCCTGCCACCGGCACAGGGCCTGACCACGTTTCCCACCTGCCACGTTGTCCTCGGCTCCCCAGGAGAGGCTCCCCGTTTAAACGGCGGCTCTGTGCACGGCAGCGCTGTGTCGTTCACGCCCGCAGCTCGTGGTCCGCAGCCTTTTCTGACCATGCTGTTGACAAAGCCAGTTCCCGTCTCTTCTTATTCTGGGGCCTCGTGAAGTTACATCCTGTGAGGGTTGCTTTGTACGCTTCCTAATGGACTTCACCCTTTTAATATCCTCTTCATCACGCTAGACATATTGTTTTGCTGTTTAATTCTGTTTCCCAGGTGGCCAGCTATCCAATCCAATTTAGTGTCTAAGAAGATTTAAAGAGCAAGTGTTCTATCCGATCATCTTAATTATTTAAGAAAACGAGAGCTTTCCCAGGGTGTTTCATAAGTTCCCCCGTACTCCCAGCTCAAGCTGCTCATGTCCACCCTTTCACCAAATATCCCACCTGCCTCGTCAGAGGGGCCTCTGATAAAGAGACGCTTCTTTCTTTACATCCTACTTTGGCATTGGCTACAGACTTTTTCTCATTCTGTTACTTGGCTCCTGATTTAGAATTATAGAATAATTGTAAAGTAGACTAACTTCTTTATAACTCATTGACAAAATAAACATGGCACACATATTTGAAACCATCAAAGAACCCAGCGGCCTGGTATCTTAGAATCATCACAGAGCTCACTAAGGAAGCCTTTGAATAATGCCCTACAGGGAGCTGAGAAAAAATAGCCCCATTAGTATGCATATTTCTCTCTAATTATGTCCACCTAGACAAAGATTTAAAAAACATAACTGGAATTGACCCACCTAAATTATTTTCCAAAATATGTTACAATTTATAGGCAAGCTATCCTGCCAATAATCCTCTCTCTTCATCCATTTGCTTATTCTAGAAAAAGTATCTTTTCCAACCCTGGGATGAAACAAACCTTGGATTTTGTTTTAAGTGGAAGACAAGAGTTTCCAGAGAATAGTGACGCTGTATCCCTAGAAGACAGTCTAAGCTCAGGACAACCTGTAGGAGATGAAAGGAGACAGGACAAATCTTATGGTGAAAGTTAAAGCATCTGATCTAAAATCTGGAAGGGGCCCTAAAAATAGCTTTATCCTACCCTGTCTGCTGTTCTCTTTTTTTTGCATTAATGGAAATTATGTTATATGGTGTGACATACTAATAGTTAACATATTTACAGTGTTTGTCTCTCCCTACTAGACTGTACCCTCCATGGGGACAATAATTCTTGTCCTTGTTTACTGATGTATCCACTGTAACTATAATAGAGTTTGGCAAATATAGGTGCTCAAATATTTGTTAAAGAGTTAATAAATTAACCATTTAGTCAATGAATGAATAAAGGGTTAGATGAGAAGACACTTATATAATTCATATAGTGTTCATAGTATAACACTTTTCTTTGTTTATTAGCCATTTGAATTTGTCAAACAGTGGGAGCTAGTTTCGTAACTAATGGTTACAGGGAGAGGACGAGAGGTGATATAGATAAGAAATATGTGACATGCATAGTCTCAGATAAAATTTGCTCACCTTGTGGTTTCTGCTATTAAATCATCTAATTCGAGCAGGTATTTAAACAGAATACTGAGTAAATGGGGTATCCAACTATACTACTGTTGTAGCTTATCAAATTTTAAATTATAAAGTGATTTCAGGACTTATTTGGCAAGATCCTTGATTCCTTTGAAGCCCCCGATTGCTCCCCATCTCACGTGTGAGAAGAGTACAGTAGGCCCCAAACGTGTCCATGTGCCATGCCCGCACTGTTCTCTGAACGAGACCTCAGCCTCTCAGTCAGCCAGGTGTTCACGGAGCACTTTCTCCTCTCCGATCACTCATTTATCAAGAGGTAGAATAACCGTCACAGCGCCACTTTCCACTCTCAGAGGGGAAAAGAGAGAAATGGTAACAAAAGAAGCTTACCTAAGGAATGATTAAAAGTAAAAACAGTTTCTAAGATTTACCTGGAGTAAGTACATATTAAACACAATTTCTTAAACCATGTATGATTATTTTTTTAAATGTTTTTATTGATTTTAGTGACAGAGGAAGGGAAAGGGAAAGGGAGATAGAAACATCGATGAGAGAAATTGTTTGGCTGCCTCCTGCACGCCCCCTGCTGGGGATCAAGCCCACAATCTGGGCATTTTCCCTGACCAGGAATCGAACTGGCAACCTCATCGGCAACCTCTTTGTATACAGGTGAACACTCAACCACTCAGCCACACCAGCTGGGCCATCTAGGATCTTTTGTATTTAAATGCCTGCGTAGCATTCACATCCCAGTTTTATGGTGCATAGCAGGTGCTCATTGAATATGTCTGAGTGAAGGGTAACCTTAAAGAGGAGTGTGAATTAGTTCAGAATGATTCTCAACAGAAGGGTTGAAGGTAAAAGGGTTTTTGGACTTAACCCTTAGTCAACTGGAAAAATTAAATTCCATTCCTCTACTAATAAGGTTATTGATCTCTTACTTTTGTAACAGTCACCTTATAATAATAATAATTAGCACTGTAATTAGAGTCCCATTAAGGATGATGTAGGCACACTGGACTTTCATGATCCCAAAAGGACTGGGGCATGGAGGCCTCTGCCTTCCCTTGCCGTTGGCTCTAGTGCAGTGCCTGGTGCTGAGTGGGCACTCAGTGTATGTATGGTGACTGGATAGAGGAGGGGATGGAGGGGACAGGAACAGAGGATGTCTGTTTGGTCTTGGATAGCAATGAACTGTCCAGGCCTCTGCTTCCTGCTCCACACAGGGAGGAATTTGTTCAATCAGCTCTCTCAAACTCTATTTCACGGTCATAATGGGTAGTCTTAAAAATATATATGGTAAAGTTTGTTGAAGAAATGCTGTGTCAAGGTTAAATAATTTTTTCCCCCCAAAGGACTTGTCAGAGGCTTCTCCTGTGAGGGGCCATTGTGAGCCCCAGAAGGGGATGCAGTTAGTACAGTGGGATCCCTGAGGCTCCCTTCTAGCACTGACATTCTGTAAGCTGGAATGAGTGCCCCCACATAAGGGTGACTTTATTGACCAAAGCCGGAAGTTCCACTGTGCTATAAATGGGTCACAATGTGACTGTGTGCACATGCTGGCATTTCCACTTCTCAGTATGGAATTGACTGATCCGATCAATTGCCAGGAAGGCAGGAGTTTACCAGTCACCCTCTTCCTGGATCCTCACTCGCACTAGGCCCTGCCTGGCACAGACCTTCGGCAGTCTTACCTCGACTCCAGATTCATGATCTGAAGATATTGCCACTGTGATAGGAACCTCAGGTTATCATGCTAACAACGAATAATCCACTGGGGCATCTTGCATATGGAAACCCAGATAGTAAGCTTCAGTATTCTCCCCAAAACTGTATATAGCTGTTGGTGCTTGTAGTAAAGTTCTGGAATCTCAGTTTCCATGGTGAATCCATCTGTACCCTTTACTTAAAATCTTCTTTTAAGGCTATTTCTCCTTTCTAGCACCCATAGTTTTTATAAAGTATCCACAACCATCCCTGCACCCTCACAGGTTAGTCTGCAGTGCAGTGGGGTGGAGTGGTGGCAGCCACACATCTTTTTAACAGTCTCACCTTAAGGGTAGGTTGAGGGAACACACAGGATGATTTAAGGATGAAACTCAAATGCCTTAGTCCTTAAGCCTCTGTTTCATTCCATCTCCATGTTATCATAATGATCTCCAACTTTGTCACATTTTTGGTGCCAAAGAAATATTCATATGCTTTGTCAAGTCCTAAATTTGACAAGCTCTTTTGGGATCTGAGATCTGATATATTTTTCGAAAGGAAATGGAAAAGGTGCCAGGAAAGATGTCCTCAGCTGGCATGAAGACATATTAACTCTTCATTCACCAAGGATGACAGAATGACACTAGATCTGAGAAACATTAATGCTCAGCTGTGTGTTGCATGTTATGCATTAACCAGTAAGGAGGGTACCTTGAATTATTTTTTAATATAATAAATATATCTACATTTGTGCTATTAATGCTATTAAATTCATTCATTCATTCATTCATTCATTCATTCATTCATTCATTCATTCATTCATTCATACCGAGAGCCTACTAAGGGCTAGGTACTGTTCTAGCTGCTAGAGAAACAGCAGTGATCAAAACAGACAAAGATCTTGTCCTTCATATCACCTACATCCTAAAGGAGGTGGGACAAAGAAAACAAGGTAGAAAGGCAATTATATACAATTAAAAGGTGTGAACAGCTACAGAAAAAAATAAAGCAGAGGAGGGAGATAGTGAGTGTTGGCCTAGGAGTTGCAACTGTAAATTGTGTGGTGAGGGAAGGCCTCAATGAGAAGACTATCAAGTCTGACCTGAAGTTAGTAGGGGAGTGATGGATATCTGGGGCTTTCAAAGTAGAGGGAAGAGCAGACTAAGACAAGAGTTTGCCTGGTGTTTTCTGGAAACTATGAGGAGGCCCCTGAGGGATGGGTGAGGGAGAGTGCTATGAGATGAGGTGGTGGGGATGAGCTCGGCCCTGCCACTTCCTCTCCTGCCTTCTTCTGAAACGGACTCTGCCAAGGCTTCCATTTGGATGGCTTTTTCATATATTCCTCCCATTATATTTTTTCTGAAAATAAGCCGGACCCTTAGTCATTTCTCAGTGAACATCCCTGCTCCAGCTTCTCTGTTCCCCAAACCATATGCTTGAGCTGAATAATGATACCTAAGTGTTGTGGTGTGCACACGGCGTCCTTCCCCAGCCTGACCATTCAGCGTGCTCTACAGCATGGCTTCTCGCTGCACCAGCTATGTTCCACGTTCATTCTTTCCAACTTCGGTTAAGACGCTGTGCCTGGGTCCTTCTGCATCTTAGCCTGTGCCATTCCCCTTGCCCCGAGTGCTCTGCCCACACCTCTGCTTGTATCATCTCCGCCAGTCTCCATCTCTGCGCCTCTCTGTAGCCTCCCCATCACCATCCTCGCATGATGATCTCCACTTCCCCTAGACTTCTATGGCCTCTGCTTCCCTTACATCCCGTTTGGAGCTTGGCATACTCATTCAGTCATGGGATTTTTCTATTCTATATATGTTGCTTGAGCAGCTGTTCTATGTACTTAGAACTCTGTGATGTGTTGTAGAGCTAAGTGTGAGGCTTCTGCATTTGAATCCTTGCTCTGTTAGCTTCTAGCTCTATGGCCTTATTCAAATTGCTTATCTCTCCGCATCAGTTTCCTTGTCTGTTAAATAGAGATAATAATACCTACTTCATAGGGTTAATGGGAAGATGGATGAGTTACTTAATGTGTGATACATTAACATAGATGTGTTAGCTGCTGCTGTCATTATATTTTCATTGTTATTTCCAACTGAACTGTAACTTAGGGGTTATAGCTGTTGCTTTATTTCATTTCAGATATTCATTACAGAGCTCAGTGACTTATGTATGCACGGATTATACCCATTAAGTGTATGTTGATGACATATTTTATGGTCAGACATAAGATTCTGCAAAACACCTAAGACTTTAGGGTCCAGGTTATGTCATAGTAAATTAGTATAGGAATACTTGATCTACTAGCTGAGGGACCAAAGCTCAGTTAACTCGGATGAACTATAATGCCATTATCTGATTTTATGAAATACTTTAGGAAATATTTATTAAGGCCTATATATCCAAATTTTGTAAAATATAAAAGAAATAATTGCTTTGCTATGAGGGAAACTGGTACTTAACTAAATTCCAAGAATCTGAAGAACTGGTGTGTTTTTTTCTACAATCTCTTGTTTTGGCCACAGCAGGAGAGGTTAGAGACAGGAGAAGAGGAAGTTCCATTCCTTCCATCATCTCCTCCCATCTAGAGCCTGCCATAGGAACCCCAGCTCCACCCTAAGCTCAGAGAAGTGAGGGGCACGTTCCCCAGCAGCACAGCACCCAGAGTTGTGAAGACATTCTTACCAGGCTTCTCACATCCAAGCGCAGGGTTCTTCCCATGCCAACTGAGGTGTGTTTGCCAGTGTGGACAACCATAGCACTAACAATAATAAGAAGAAAGGAGCAGAAATGACTAAGGTATTGAGTGCCTACTATATGGTAACTCACTTTCTGGTAGTAGAAAAATGCCATCAGGTTCTCCAGGGGCCCAGGAAGGGAACTGAGTTCATTTTGGCAATTTTATTTTATACCTGTATCTTCTAACCATATTCTGTAATGTTACTGTTATCACAATTCAGTCACCTATTCTGAATGAATTTGAACAATATTCTCTCCAGTGAGTAATGTACAATGAAATGTAAAAATAATTATTTTTCCTCCCACCTCCATCCCCAATTTTAACTTTCACGAAAGTAAGTCTGACTTTCAAATCCGTTGCTGCACCTACAGCCAGGTTGTCCCATTGGTAGGATGCTGGGTGCCTAGCCTGGGCCCCAGGTTTTAAAATGGAGGATTTGTAATGAAATGCTATACCTTATTTCTCCTCCTAGGACATTGTTGAAATTCATTTTCAAAGTGTAAGTCACTTACTGAAGATAAATGGTGGAGCTCTGGTTTGAGCTTAGATCTCTTGAACCCATAACTCATGCATTTACTTACTGTTTTATCATTAAATTGCCCTTTCAATGTGAGTACAGGCTACCTCCACTTAGCCATCTGCTCTGGGCATTTATGGCCGTGGAACAGTGAAGATCAGCTTTCAGAAAGTCTGTGCTTGTGGCCTGGTCTGACCTTCTTCCCCCTTTGGGCAAACAAGGGATCCTGAGGGGAGAGGAGAGAGACCACTTCCTCCAGCCACCTCCTCCTGTCTTCAGACATTGCTCAGAGTCTGAAGTCACACACACATGCTACTGCATCCTTGTTAGGCTGTAGGGTATTGTTATGGGAAGATGGAGTAGCAGAGAAATCATAAGAAAATAGTTGCTGTACTTACTTTAGAGTTCATGGGAAAATTGAGAAGATCTAGAGAAAAGAAATACAAAACATTATGCACTGTGGGGTGGGTGGGGTGGAGTGGGGGACACATGACCCAGCACTCCCACTCCTGGGTATTACCTTAAATAAGTGAAAACTTATATTCACACAAAACCTGATACATGAATGTTATAGCTGCTCTATACATATTTACCCCAAACTGAAAGTAACCTAAATGTCCTTCCGTGGGTAAATGGATACACAAACTGGTACATTCATACAATGGAATTCTATTCAGCAATAAAAGGGAATGACTTACAGATACAAGCAGAGCATGGATTCATCTCAAAGGCTTTATAAGTAAAAAAGCCCATCTCAAAAGGTCACATACTGTGTAATTCCATTTATTTGACATTCTGGAAACGACAAAACCATGGGGCTAGCGAACAGATCAGAGGTTATAGGTCTGGGGAAGGTGATTATAAAGGAGCAGCTCAAGAGAGTTTTGGGGGTGATGGAACTGTTTTGTGTCCTGATTGTGGTCATGGTTACAAGATTCTATGCATGGTTGGAATTCATAGAACGGATGGGGGTTTAGTGTTTCATAAACACATGTTCAGTTGGGGAAGATGAAAAGTCCTGGAGATGGGTGGCAGTGATGGTCTCACAACAGTGTGACTGCGCTTAATGCCACAGAGCTGTACGCTTCAAAATATTTAAAATGGTAATTTTTATGTTATGTTTATTTTATCACAATTTAAATGGGTGAATGAATAAATATCGGGTGTTCCAAAAAACGTATACACATTTAACAGCTGATACTCAATTGATGTTTCTTTTCAGATTTAACTCATTGGAATTAATAATTATTCAAAATGTGTATACATTTTGGGGAGACACCCTGTATATAGATAAATAGAATAACAGAAGTCATAGAACTGTACATAAAAACAGTACGTCAATAATTAAAAGGCATTATGAAAACAGAGGGTACTGGTGGGAATAATGGGAACAAAGGAGGGTGTTGGGCAAGTGAGAGAGTGGTCCCTTCAGAATTCTGACGTTCTGCCACCCCCTCATAATTGGTAACACAGCCAAAAGCAGCCCTTGCATCCTAAGCCTCCCCACTTTTTCTCTTGGGTGCCTCGGAGAATTGAGTGGCATTTGGGCATTGATTCTTTTTGTGATTCGAATGTAAAACCAGGAGTAACGGAATGAATATTTATGTTTTGAATTGTTGAGCTTTGAAGACAAAAGCCCCCAGATTCTGTGTCTCCTGCGGATGGACCCTGCAAACAGGATGTACCATATCGGTCTCTGCAAGGTCACGGTGCTGGTTTATCCTAATCTGCATGTGCTGATCGGACTCTGAATAAATGAAAAGAGCCATTTTCCAGAGGAACCAACTACCTGCAGAGGCATCTGCTTGCTCTCTTCATTGTAGTGCAGATGCTTTCATTTGTGTGCTGTCATTCACAGGATCTAACTCTGACTGACCTTGTTGGGACCTGGTGGTCAGTACAAGAGCCTGGATGCCATCAACATTTAGGAGAGTTTTTGTTCTGTTTTCAGAACCTGCTCTTTCTAATACAAAAACTCAGTCTTTACATGGCCAGAATTCTTCAGTTGCTTCTTATAATGATGATGATGATGATGATGATGACATTAATAATAATAGCTAATATATAGTGTACTTTTCATGTGCCAAGCACTGTGCTAACACTTTGCCCAGGTGAACTGGTTGAATACTATGAAGCATGGGTGGGCACTATAATTAACCCCATTGTGCAAATGTGGAAGTAGGCACAGAGAAGTTAAATGAGTTGCTGCAGGTCATACAGCAATCAAGCAGCGGAGCTGGAATTTGATCTCAGGAAGTTTGGCTCCAGAGGCCCTGCTGTTTCTTATCCCTTCCAGCATGGATGCTACACTCCTTTGTACAGAATTCAGCTCCTTTTGTGATCCAGCCCTGCCTCCCTCTTCAGCCTCATTAGGCTCTTGCAATGACAAGCTCTCGTGGTCTGTGATCATGCCCAGGCTCTCTCACAGTTCTGTCTGCACAGACTGTTGCCTCCATCTGGAAGCCTCTTTGCGCCTCTTGTCTAACTGGAAAGCTCTTCTTTCAAATCTTAGCCCCGTGCTACAGCCTCTGATCCTGTTCCAGGACAGTGCCTTTTGTTCCGTGCACCCATTGCCCAATGGGCACGTTGCTCCGCACCCATCACATTGTTCATTGCCCCCTGGCCACACCAGGCTTGTCCCCTGATCAGGCCTTTGTGTTTGCTCTTCCCTGGGCCGATACACATTCCCTGATCTTTGCATGTCTGGTTCCTTCTCCTTCTTCAGTCTCTGTATAGATGTCACCTTCTCGGAGAGGCCTTTTCAGGACAGCAAGTCGAAACTTGTCCTACCAACCCAATCACTCTCTCTTCTCTGTAATAGCTGTTTCCATTTCTCCATAGCACTTCATTTTCACTATGTGAAATTATCTGTATTCCAGTTATCTATGGCTGCACAGCAAACCACTACAACTTAGTGGCTGAAAGCAAGAACCATTTCATTATATTTCACAATTTTGTGGGTCAGATATTTAGGCAAAACTTGGCTGAGTGATTCTTCCACTTCACGTGGCATCTATTGAGGCCACTTGGTGTTCAGCTGGTGGCTGGGCTGGGCTGAAAGGTCCAAGATGACTTCACTCTAATGTCTGGTACTCTGGCTGGAAAGGCTGGAAGGCTGGGCTCAACTGGGACTATGGACAGGAGCACCTACATGTGGCAACTCCAGCATGGTGGCCTTGGGGTTGTTGGACTTCTTAGAGGGTGGACTGCTTCCCTCGAAGCGAGGTTCCAAGAAGCCCAGGTGGAAACTGCAAAGTTTCATATGACCTAGCCTCAGATGTCCCAGGGGGTTATTTCTGCATATTCTATTGTTCAAACATGCCACCAAGGCCAGGTCAGAATCAAGGGCAGGGGACAAAGACCTCACTTCTTGATGTGAGTAGTGGCAAAGAATTTGTGGCTGACTTTAGCCCATTACATTAAAATAAAAAATGAAAACACACACACACAGGCTTATCTGTCCCCCTTCTTTACAACATGAATTCTTTGAAGGCAGGATCTTACTCTTCTGTAACACTGCATCCTCGGCACCCAGAAAAGTATCTATATGTGGTAGATGCCAATAGATACTTGCTGAATGTCTGTGTGAGTGAAAGAATAAATGAATGGGCAAATGAATTAATGCAAAAGTAAAGGAATGAAAAATTGAATTAATGTTTAGATCTCTGACAACCTGGTATGGAAACTTCTTAAACACAGATTCTGATATTTTTTTCATCTTTTATCCTCAGTTCCTGATACAGTCAGTCATCTATGCTAATAGATGCTTGGTAAATATTTGCCAAATGAATTAATGCATTTTAATTATTATAGTTAAAGGAGATAATATGACTTATTCCCAGCACTTACATAGGTGTTGAATTAATAATGCCATATACATAGAAAAATCAGTTTACATATTTATTTAATAAATAAAATGAAATGGAGCAGATCCCCGCTCCCCTGTCTTCTTCCCCTCTCCCTTTCTCTCTGTAACAGGCTGTGTAAGAGGCTCTCTAGGGAGAAGGCAGCAGCCATAACAGCCCAGAGCTCTCCAGTCTGATCACCTTTGGGTGGGAGCGGAGACCTTTACTCCTGGCACCTTTCTCCTTGCATGACTGCCAAGACTAATTCACTTTGAGGTCATTAAGATGGGGGCTGAGATGATGACCCAAACAGCTCGAGGGGCTGGGTTCTGTGCTCCCTGCAGCTCTCCAAGAGGAGCAAGTGAGATTACAGTTCTCTTAATATCCATTGTTTTGCCCATGTGCAAGTGTGTGCTTACAGTAAATGCTGAAAGCCATCTGTTGAATCCAGAGAGGGAGTGGGAGTTGGCATTTGATATGCCGTCACTCCCCGGTAAGCAGGGGTAGGGCTCGTGGGCTAGCATTTGAGCCTGCAGTGGAAGGCTCAGCTCCTGGGGTTCAAGTCCTCCTACTTCACCCCATGACCTCGAACAATTTACTTGGTCTCTTCAGGGCTTCAGTTTCCTCCTCTTGAAATGGGACTGATCCCTACGGCACCTTGCTTTTTGTGTTTTTATTTCCCTATCTAAATCTGTATTTTTACAATCCTAATCTGGGTAACTCTAGAAACAGATTCCAAGTTTAAGGAAGCCCTATTTTGGCCACAGGTGACTCATAAGAAGTACTGCATATGAGCTTCAGTTCTATATCCCACATATGAGTGAAATAATTTGGTTCTTAGCTTTTTCTGACTGACTTATTTCACTTAGCATGATATTCTCAAGGCCCATCCATGTTGTGGCAAATGGCAGTGTTTCATCTTTTCTTATGGCTGAGTACTATACCAATGTATATATGAACCACATCTTCTTTATCCAGTCACCTATCAAAGGACACTTTGGTTGTTTCCGTGTCTTGGCCATTGTCAATAATGCTGCAATGAACATAGGGGTGCACATACCTTTGAGAATAATTGTTTTCAAATGTTTCGGGTAGATGCCCAGAAGAGGGGTTGCCAGGTCATATGCTAACTCTACTCTTAATTTTTTTGAGGAACCTCCATGCTGTTTCCCATAGTGGCTGCACCCGTTTACATTCCCACCAGCAGTGAATGAGGCTCCTTTTTCTCCACAGCCTCTCCCACACTTGCGATTGCTTGTCTTGCTGACAGTACCCACTCTAATAGGTGTGAGGTGGTATCTCATTATAGTTTTGATTTGCATTTCCCTAATGGGTAGTGAAGTTGAGTGTCTTTTCACAACCCCCAGAGGGAAGGGGGTAGGGGGGAATAAAGGGTAAAGGGGAGCAGCTAGCTATATGGTGACAGAAGATGATTTGACTTTGGGTGATGGGCACACAATGCAATATACAGATCATGTATCATAGAAATATACACTTGAAACCTATGTAATCATATTAACCAATGTCACCCTAATAAATTTAATAATACTAAAAAAAAATAAAGAAGTACTGTATAAAATTCATTACTTTAAAATCAGTCAATGCTGATCTCCTTGATGCATTGGGTTTGAACTTTTTCTGAATTGATTCTTGGGGTCCTTCCTGTTAAATGGATGTTAAGACTCCTGGGTCTGGACAGTACTAAATTTTGTCTTTTTCAAACCCCAGAGAGCATGGACTGCCTCTCAGGTTAGAGAAGTGCCACATAATGCCTCGTGGCTTGGGGTGTTTTGTTGCAGGGCATTTATTGGAAGCATTGGCTATTTGGAAGATTATTTTTAAAAACCTGTGTTTTATTTAAACCTCACCAAGCTGGGACAAGAATTTTCAAAGGAAAAGGCAAACTCACTTCTCCTTCTGTTTTGGCTGATTCTGGGGCGATGTACTCCCTCCCTGTTGGTCCCCAGACTGGCCTAGTTTAAGGAACAAATTACAGAACAAGAGTTTTCAATCTTAGGGAACATTGCCTAACATAAGACAATTTTAGATGTTAGAATTTCATCCATATAAAAGCAGTTAATAATTTTGAGACTCCACCATGTGCCAGATATTGTGTTAAGTGGTTTCCTATACATCATCTTATTATTCGTTAAAAATAATACTTTGAGGAAAATGGGGCTTTGTGAATATAAGTGACTTGCCTATGTTCACACAGCAGAGACAGAGCTGAAATTCAGATCCAAATCGTTTGCTTTCCACAGGGCTCTGCCTTATTCTTCCAGGGCTCCTGGTTTCTCTGATTGTTTTCTTAGGGAAGGTGCTTTAATGATAAGAGTCTTGCTATGTTCTTCTTTAATTCCTTTAGTTTTTTAATTGCTTTCATTTATTTTCAAATATTTTCTCTCAGTCACTGGCCTGTCTTTTCATGATCCTGTGTTTCTCAAGAGAAAGCCTTAATTTGATGAAGTCCAGTTTATCCTGTGTGTGTGTGTGCGCATGTTGTGCTTTTGGTGTTGTATTTAAGAAATCATTGTCTAACTCAACATAACAAAGGTTTTTCTCCTAAAAATGTTATAATTTTAGGAATTATATTCAGATATAAAATCCACTTTGAGTTTATTTCTGTATACCTTGTGAAGTGTGGAATAGAGTTCTGTTGTCTGGTTTTTTTTGCATTTGGGTATCTAATTGTTCCTATACCATTTGTTGAAGACAGTCCTATCTCCACTGAATTACCTTTGCCACATGCATGTGTTGGTCTGTTGGTGGGCACGCTGTTGTGTTACGCTGATGTCTTTACTATTTCTATTCTAATGCCACACTGCCATGTACTATAACAGGCCATGAGGTCAGGTGATAGAAGTCCCCCCACTTTGTTCTTCTTTTTCAAAGTTGTCCTGTCTATTTGACGTCCTTTATCATTTCTTTAGCTTTTACTTATTTGGGCATATGATTATAAAACAGCATTTAGAAATCTAAACATAAAGTATAAAGTTACTAAAGAGTAGTATGGAAACTTTCCATAATCCAGCTTCTCCAGGAAGTAAGGCACTCTGGGTACCAGATTCCATTTGGTTAATCAAAAGTTGTTTCATATACCTTACATGGATTGCTAATTTTCTAAAAACTAGATTATAATAATTTATACCTGAATTGTGTTGGACATGATTTCAACTTTCGTTGATGTTTCAGAAGATACTTTGGGTTCTAAAGCGTCTTAGTCATTGTGAGCATTGGTTGCCATTGTCTTGGAAGAGTGGAGAATTACTGATTAAAGGGAATTTATTTTGTTATGTTGCTGCCTGCCCTGGTATCTATTCTACTTTTGACTTGGAAGATACCTTTTTTCAAATATCTGAAGTTCAATAATTGACAGTGATGTACATAGCATTTTGGTATCTGTCTCTTTCAACAAAGCATATCCTTGTTCTTTTTAAATTTTCTATCTGCTAGAGACAGTGAGGAGTACTATTAATAAGCCAGTTGGTCCCCGATAATGTTAGCCATCATGGCCACTGTGTGACAGTAAGCAAACTACTTGTCCTCTTTGGGCCTTAGTTTCTTTGTTTGTAAAATTAAAGGTTTGGACTAGTTAGCCTTGAGTGGCTCATCCAACTCAAAAATTCTTTGACTCTTTTGTAATGACTTATAGACTTAAAAATCACAACCCTTTTCAAAATAATTAAACAAAAATTCTTAATGGCAAAAAGCACAGTGGTATGTCAGACTTGGAGCTTTTGAAGTCAGAAAGTAATGATCTTTGATTCATTAGATTGCCTAATACCACTGCATGATTCTACTTTTGACTATGGCCAATTCTGACCAATTAAGATGGCATTTATGGGTCCTGGTACTGTGACATGTTGTGGCTCATGTACTCTCATATCCTGAGAAACTCTTGAGCTTCTCAGATCAAAAGAAGGAGAAAGAATGGCTCTAAGTCCAGGCTACTCCAAAGGTTCAGAGGACTCCTGAGTTGGCAGGTTAGATTTTCAAATGTATCTCCTAAGTATGTGGTGTATAGTATTGAAACCAAGAAGACTTTTAAAAATATCTACATCGCTTCTTATGCCAAGGAATAACAGAGCTACTCTGGTTATATTCTATCTGTTCATTGCTATACTAATAGAATGAGAAGCTTGGAGAGCATTAAGTTTGATAGGGAATACAGAATATAAATATGAATTAAAATAATAAAAGGAACACTCATTGAGCTATTTATTGAGCACTTACTGTATGCAAGGTGCTGTGTGAAGAATTTCTTATACATTATATCATTTAATCCTCACAATAATCTTGAAAACTCAACATTATTGTCTCCTTCTTACACGTGAGGAGATGATGCACAGAGAGTTCACGTTACTTGCACAAGGTCACACAGTAGTAAGTGGCAGAGCTGGTCATCAATTTATATCTGTCTCAATCATGGAGCTTAAATTCTTAGTGACTACATCAGAAACTAGCTCTCATAACCTACCTCATTCAGAGAGTAATGGAATTTGTAGTATGAATTACAGTGCTCTAAACCAAGAACACCAAGTACTGATGGGTCACTTTGGGGTTGACTTAATGGAAGAAAGAACTCATGGAAGGTTTCCTGAGAAATTGCTTTGAATTACATTTTGAGACAAAGACTATGAATTGACCTAGAGAGAAAGGTGAGTTCGTGCTGAGGGGACCAACTATAAAAATACAAATGAACAAATGATGTGTTCAGGGAGCAACATACAGACTTAGTCATTGCAGAAAAGAGCCAGAAATAAAGCTGATGTCATAAGGTGAAAATCCAAGAGATTTCACTTTGTTATGGTAGGCACTAGAGAGCCACTCTCAGTTCTTAAGCAAGGTAAGGAACCTAATTACCTGATTAAAACTGTATTTGATTTTAAAATTTATCCTATAATTTATGTAGGATAAATATGAACTATAAATTCATCAGGGAAGGTCAAGAGAAAATTTCTTAGTAAAACATATTTGATACCAAACAAATTATTTTCAGGAGTACGATGTAGCTCGCCTCATCAAGGCCCTGTGGTCTTAATAGGGCAGTGACACTATATTTAGGCCCCTAAATAAGAGGCCTGGAAGCAGATTTTACACAATGTTCAGAAATAAAGGTGACTAATGCACCACAGCATGTTTCCGTCATCACTGGTATTGTGTAGTATGCATAAAAGGAGCACACAGGGGTTATAGATTAAAGTCAGGGAAATAGCTCTCAGCAATCTGTAATAAACTGAGTTGAACTGAAGTCCGCTTTTAGATAGCAATTGTTGCTCTGGGTGAGGACTAGTGTATTTAGTGAACTATAGTTGGGTCCGTTCCATTATAAATCCACTAATGCTAACTTAGTATCTCTTCGCATTTTCTGAAGCATTTGCTTTCTCTCTCTTTCTGTCTCTCCAGTTCCAGAGACCTAATGACTTCTCACCCCCTTTTCGCTTCGGGACGGTGCCCAATGGCAGCACAGAGAGGAATATTCGCAATAACTACGCAGAAATGCATGCTTACATGGGAAAGTTCAACCAGAGGGGTGTGGATGATGCGTTGCTCTCCCTGAAAACAGGGTAAGAACTGCTTCCAAGATCAGGGTCTGTGGTATCTTCCTCACATTTATTAAACACACATTGAATCAGATGTACTATGTTGGGGTGCCATACGAAGTTACAGCAAAGAAGACTTCACTTGCTCTTCACGTATTTTCACATTAAATTTGATAGTAGATTTTAGGTCAGTGCATAAAGATTCCTATGCTATTATTTACTTATATGTATTTTTTTTTACAAATTATATTCTACTTGCATCAGTGTCACTATGAAACAGGAGTTAAACAGGTGTAAAAGTAGAAGCGAAGAGTCAATGATACGGCTCAGGTGGTACGCATGAAATAAAGACCTGTGGACTAAGAGGTGAAAATGATGATTCTAGTATCTCAGAGACAAGGGAGAAAACATTTTTAGACAACAAACAGTGAGAATATGTTGACTGATCCCCCGTTCTGGCTTTTTGGTTTTTCTTGGATCCGGCGCTATACTCTAGAAAGTATTTGTTCTTTAAAAGGAGCTCATGAACTGCAATGTGCTGGCTTGCATAACCCCAGCTACACTGATCTCTTTACTCATTTGGCCTCCAGAAACCACAGCTGTCAAATAAAACAGACAGTTGAGCATTAAAGATGTTGTGGTTTGGGGGTCAAGGGGTCCTATAGCTGATTTCCTATATTGCATGATAATTAGCAGCACTTGGACCTCCTGGTGGCTTCCGTTCTGGAAGAGCCACCCTGGTGCATGGTTATCTAAGTACTGTTATTTAAGTATTTCGTTATGTTATAATATGTCTCTCTCTTGTCACCATAAACTCAGAGCAGATTTTATAAGATGGGATTTGAACTTGGGGGTGGGACTAGGTTGGGTAGTCTGGCCCTTGGTACACCCACAGTTATTAATCATAACAGAGCTTTGTTTTTTTTGTGTGCCACCTTTTATAGGGTCCTCATGGGCTTTTTGAAATATGTTGTGTACCGTATCATACCAGAAAGAGCTTATTTTTTCCTTGATGGGGGAATAAAGCTAAATTTACTTACACAAGTAAAGGGGATAATGCATGCTTTTCCCCTTTTCTTGAAGACCTCTCTATTACCCATATGGTTATGTCTAAATTTCTTCCTTTACCTTTAATGTGCTTACATGTTGGTTTAAATATTGATTTATACGTTCCCACTCTTAGCCCTAGTCTACTCACCTTCCTACATATTCCCTTCTTGCAAAGCACAATATACGGGGGTTGTGAGCACATGAAGACATAGTTTATTCTTGTATTATTATTTACTTATTACTGTATTATTTACCATACAAAAACTGTAAACCTACCTTTGCCCACCCCTGTATAAAATGAGGTCCTCATATATGCTTAGGAATTTGAGGGATCTGAGTTCTTCTATAGGTTGCATTCTCTTGTTAGTTTCACACATTTGCTCTTAACACAAGCCTGTGCTGCCACCACCTCAATTATTCCTTTTTCCTTGTGCAGCAAAGCAGAATATTGAAACCTTTCTGACCACAAAAATAGCATTGCACAGCTATTGAAACACATACACCTACACTTATCCCTGCTCTGGACTGTAATGAACTGGAAAATGAAAAATGTTATATAAATCTAACCCATGCTATTTGTTGTTATCATTGTGATGGTTACTTTTCATTATTTCTGTTATTATTTTTATTGATTCCTTTTTACTTCCTCTCCCTTTCAGACACAGCTTATGAGTTGGCTTCAGGCCTAACTTACACTCTCATCATTCCCAGTAGGAGGGAAAGAACTCCTCTTTTTGACTTGAAATCACAATAAAGAACAGCCTGGGATTCAGGCTTTAGGTTCTGGCTGAGTTCCAACTTGAACCTTTATTTGAACCAATTCTCCCGATAGTTTTCTGGAACCCTGCTGCTTCATATTAATGGCCCCATAGGTAGTTCTGTACTAAAATTCCTCCACTGGATTTGGTTTGTTTGCTTCTTTCTTGCACAGGAAGCTGGATGCCTTCATCTATGATGCAGCAGTGCTAAACTACATGGCAGGCAGAGATGAAGGCTGCAAGCTGGTGACCATTGGCAGCGGGAAGGTCTTCGCTTCCACTGGTTATGGCATTGCCATCCAAAAAGATTCTGGGTGGAAGCGCCAGGTGGACCTTGCTATCCTACAGCTCTTCGGAGATGGTGAGTTAAAAAGAGACAGTGACTTCTTGGCCTCTTCTGATGGCTGGCCAAAACATCAGCCCTTCCTTCTCCATTCCTCTCACCCCTGCGTTTCTAGCACTTCTAGAAAAGCATGTCACAATACACTATGAGATTTGGGGGTCTGTATTAGTTTCCCAAGGCTGCCACAACAAAGTACCACAAACTGAGTGGCTTAAATAACAGAAATACATTGTCCTATAGTTCTGGAGGCCAGAAGTCCCAGATCAAAGTGTTCATTGGTTTCCTCTGAGAGCTGCTAGGGAGAATTATCTCACCTCTGCCTTCAAGTTCAGGTGGCTTCTCCCTGTGTGCATGCTTTTCCTTTATGGGTATGTGCCTGGTTTCTCCCCTTTTAAGGGCATCATTTACATTGGATTAGGGGCCCACTCTATTCCAGAATGACCTCCTCTTAACTAATTACGTGTGCAATGACTTTATTTCCAAATAAAGTCCACATTCCAAGGTACTGGGGGTTAGGGTTTCAACAGATGAATTTAGGAGACACAATTCAGCCCAGGACAGGGTGAAAGATGGGGCTGAATATTAAAGTAGTTGATCAAGGAGGTATGTTTCACAACTGCAGGCTGTAATCAAACCTCCAGGGAGTAAGAGAGGCTGGTATTAGATGTTCCAAACAAGCATCTCACATGTGGCCAAAGTGGATGGAACTTTGGAAAGGTCTCTGCTCTTTATGTGCCCAGAGAAAAGGCAGAGGAATCCTCTACTCATTGTCCCCTCTCTCCCATCTTGCTCTTTTAGCTGGAAGAGGTGGGAGGCAGACACCATAGAGCATTCCCCAGTGCCATTCTGGCAGCAGACCAAGCAGCCAACTTGCTTTGAGAAAATCTCATCTCCTATTTCATTATAGCATGTCTTCTGCATCCCCTTTCACTTTTTGTTCAAAGGACCTCCTCCTCCTGTTAGCCTCACAGAAGTTAATTCAGTTACGGTTGAGCAACTTGACTCTACTTAGCCCCACAGGTCATCAGCCCAGAGGTTCTCTAAATTACTCTTGCAGAATCATTGCTATTAGGGATGAGATAAGAGGCAGGAGAGCACAGCTGGATTTTAAGACTCCAGGTGAAGTTCGTTGCTCCACTACTTAGGAAAATCATAGTTTGATCAAAGAAATGAATAAAAAATGAGTTGATTAATGTTGGAAAGAGGAAGGGTAATAGCTGGAGTGTTAACCGGACATTTTGGTGTAAGCGCTTCTGAGATTTTAGCGTAGCTGTCACTGAAAGGCAATAATGGAGCTCTGTCTGTCTCTGAGGAAGAGCAGCAGTAGAGATGATTTGAAACAGTGACCAAAGCTCTAGTCAAATCACACAAAGTTCTGATTTTTAACCAAATCAGACCCAAACCGAAACAAACAAGCGATTTCCTTCACGAGATTTTCAGAATGTTGCTCGTCTAGAATTAGATGCATTCCGGGGCGCGTGGTTGCCTTCATTTGCCTCGATTCTCTACCTTTCTAAGTCCTACATCCAGTGAAGTGGGTAAAGGTTATCGAAATCTGACACGAGTTGAGTTTATCAACGCCCCCTCGAACAGTGTTAAAAGGAGGCAGGTCTGACTTTATTCATGCCGACGTCCCTTTACTCCTAATGTCTACGCTTCCCTCTGCAACAGAAGGCGAGTGAGTCTGAGGGTCCCTAGGCAATCGGTCGGTCTCCTCTGCAGATCTCTGTCTCTCCTCCGCTCACCCAGCTGGCTTTGCACATGTGTTTAAGAGCAGCTTTCTGTATCACTTGTTTGATGACGTTGTTCCCCACTGTCCATAGAATAAAGCGCTAAGTGCTCGGTCTGATGCTCAAGCGCTCAGCAGTCCTGCATCAGCCTTTTCTATTCAGCTGCCTTTGCCACTTGTATTCTACTTTGAACTGCTCCGCATCCCTTTCCCTAAACAAGCCTTCTGTTTTCCCACCTTCCTCCCAGTGACCCTGCTATTTCTGCTGCCTGGAGTGCATTCTCATACAGTATAAATTAAACTTCACCCATTCGCCATTCCCACCTCCAAGTCTTATCTCCCCCATGAACACCTACTGGCCACCCCACCCACAAAATTACTCTCACTGATTTGAACTCCTGTTATCTGCATATAGCTTATCATATTGATTATTTATATACTAATTTACTCTGAATAGTTAATGGAGAATAGAGTTAATATCTCATATCTTTGTATTATCTGCAGTACCATCATTAATTTTTCAATGAATACTTGTTGAATATACATTATATTTATATATATATATATACTTATATGTATATAATGGTATTAATAAAATGATTGTTAACTTTCTCTATTAATTTTCTTTCTTTATGTCTCCCTGCCTCTTATGTTTTTTCTCTCTTCCCCAATACCCCTCTTTCCCCCTTGTCTTTACTCCCCTGCTCTTTTCTCTCTTTACCTATTCTTTCTGCCCCATTTCCAGGGGAGATGGAGGAGCTGGAAGCTCTCTGGCTCACTGGCATTTGTCACAATGAGAAGAATGAGGTCATGAGCAGCCAGCTGGACATTGATAACATGGCAGGAGTCTTCTACATGTTGGGGGCAGCCATGGCTCTCAGCCTCATCACCTTCATCTGTGAACACCTTTTCTATTGGCAGTTCCGGCACTGCTTTATGGGCGTCTGTTCCGGCAAGCCTGGCATGGTCTTCTCCATCAGCAGAGTAAGTGGACTGATTTAGGGGCCCGGAGCCTGTAGAAGACAGCTTAGTCTAGCACTGTGCAAAGTGGAGAGACCCAGAAGGGCACTAACTCCAGCCCGTGCTGCTAAAGAAAAGAAACCACATCACGTATGTTTCCCCAGGGGGCTGCGTGATATAATTTCAAGTCGTTTGAAAAAAATCAGGTGATGCTACTTTTTTCTTCCTTCAAGAAACAGCTTTCTGTGTGGGGTTTGGGCATTTGGTTCTCAATGAGAACTGGAAGATCTATCAAAATAAAAAATGTGGCCTTTTACCAAATACCTTTCATCACCATTAGTTAATTCTGTATAGTCTGTGATAATCATTTAATCATTTTTAAACAAAATTATATTTCTATTCAGATAGAGAAATGTAATATGTCTCTCGTATTCTAACAGACAAAGGCATATTGTTGTTTTATTGTTCCTCTTTGTATTTTAACCATGCGTGAGTTTTGGGGAGTTAAAGAACTTAACAACCTTTAGAAAGAAGTCCTAACCCATAAGAAATTTACATTCCAGAAACTTCCTTAATTGGAGCAAAGCATAACTCTGAAGCAGTTCTTTATTTAGGCTTCTTCTATGTTTCTAGTCCAAACTGAGGATTTAAAACAGTTTTGAGAATGAACAGAAGGCCACAGGGAAGAGTAAGAAAAGAGGAGGAGGGATTCTGTTGATTTTGTTAATAAAGTTATGGGACTCATTCATGAGAGGTGAACTCAAATGTCCTTTTTGAATAGAGATCTGGGTTTCAGATATAACCAACTTTGGCTCAAATGGAGCTATTTAAGAAAACGGATTTGTCAAATTGCTCCATCTTTTGCTCATTTTCCTGTAGTATTTTAGTGATAAAGAACAATTTCCTCTCTGGCCGTTAGTCGGTTCAGGCTATTCAATAACATGGGAGCAGGAGGGTAGAATCTGTGGCCCCTGAGTCATGTAGTTTCTTTGTGTGGCCTTCCCTAAGGTCCTAGATAGGGTGATGGCAGAAACAATGGGGCTGGTGACCCCGAATAGGAATCCCATTCATAACCCTTCTACATAATCAAATGTTTGGCATTTTCTCCCGGCCATAATTACGGAGGGTTAGAAAGGAGGCCTGAGAAAGAAAGTAGAGTAACCTTACCATGAAGATCTATCTCACTGTGTCCTCTGGGTCAGTGAGGCTCACCTCATCCAAACCTTTCTTCTCTGCTCTTAGTGTCATTTTCTTTCCTACCTTCACTCCTCTCATGCCCATCCATCAGGACAACTTCCCTTTTTAAATTATTCCCCTTCTTTTAAAGACACAATTCAAACAACCTCCTCTTCAAATAACAGGGAGGAAAGTTCCAAATTTGTCCACCTTTCAAGGCAGGGAGCAAGATATGAGTAGGAGTTTGGCTTGACTTTCAGACTTGAACCCAACCCATTCCCTCTCCTGGGTGGTGTTCTTTAAGGCTCTGTACACAGGGATTTCTCGATCAATACTAATTTGCCAAGATATTCATTATTTATGATAAGATTGAGTGAGAAAGTATAAGAAGAAAATCAGGAGCCAAAGAGAGAACAAATGAGAGAATTCAACAAGGAAATTATTTATTCCTATTTAGTACTCCGTATCTGTCCCAATTCTTAACCTCCCACTGTGTGGGCCACAGCAGGAGAAAAATCTGTCTTTGACCCTAGGGCTTCCTGATTCTCTCTGTGAATTTGGTTCATGCTTGGCTCAAGAAGAGAACTACTCAGCTGTTATTTGGTGATCAAAATTCTAAAAGCTGCTCAAAATTTGTCAGAGCTGGAAAAGAGTGGCAACTGTGAGCTCCCAGCTCCAATGTGCTTTCTGGCCAGCCAGGGTGGAGCAGGCTCAACATCTGTGGAGCATTGCTACTGATTTCCAGGAGGCTGTCAATATACATGTATATGTACGTATACATATATACACATATACACATATATACATACACACACACACACACACACACACACACATATATTGCTATTGGCTGACACCATGGCATCATCTTTAAGATGCGAACACCTGGACATAAAAAGGAACATCCACGCAAGCAAATGAGGGCATCAAGGCAAGAATGTCATGTCTTGTGATTTTTATCCTGTTTGCTCCAGTGGGTGCCATCATGTGCCCACTCAAATAGCCAGCCAGGCCCGGCCCTTAGCTCATGATAGGACACTTCTAAAGTGCAAGGCGAGGACTCCCGCAAGCTTCTAGCCACATCTTCTTAGGAGCATGTGAGCCTCTCTACTTCATGTTTTCCCTGGCTTTTCTTATCTGCCATTAGTCGGGGAGGCCGTGGGGGCGCGGGGGTTCTTCACAGTCGCTTTCTGGCCTTCCCGGAGCCCTAATCCGCCCCATCCTGTTCCCCAGGGCATCTACAGCTGCATCCACGGGGTGGCCATCGAGGAGCGCCAGTCGGTGATGAACTCGCCCACCGCCACCATGAACAACACGCACTCCAACATCCTGCGCCTGCTGCGCACGGCCAAGAACATGGCCAACCTGTCGGGCGTGAACGGCTCCCCGCAGAGCGCGCTGGACTTCATCCGCCGCGAGTCGTCCGTGTACGACATCTCCGAGCACCGCCGCAGCTTCACGCACTCGGACTGCAAGTCCTACAACAACCCGCCGTGCGAGGAGAACCTCTTCAGCGACTACATCAGCGAGGTGGAGAGGACTTTCGGGAACCTGCAGCTGAAGGACAGCAACGTGTACCAGGACCACTACCACCACCACCACCGGCCGCACAGCATCGGCAGCGCCAGCTCCATCGACGGGCTGTACGACTGCGACAACCCGCCCTTCCCCACGCAGCCGCGGCCCGCGGGCAAGAAGCCGCTGGACCTCGGCCTGCCCGCCGCCAAGCACGGCCCGCTGGGCGACCTGTACGGCAAGTTCTCCTTCAAGAGCGACCGCTACGGCGGCCACGACGACCTCATCCGCTCCGACGTGTCGGACATCTCCACGCACACGGTCACCTACGGCAACATCGAGGGCAACGCGGCCAAGCGGCGCAAGCAGCAGTACAAGGACAGCCTCAAGAAGCGGCCCGCGTCCGCCAAGTCGCGGCGCGAGCTGGACGAGATCGAGCTGGCCTACCGGCGCCGGCCGCGCTCGCCCGACCACAAGCGCTGCTTGCGGGACAAGGAGGGGCTGCGCGACTTCTACCTGGACCAGTTCCGCCCCAAGGAGAACTCGCCGCACTGGGAGCACGTGGACCTGACCGACCTCTACAAGGAGCGCAGCGACTCGGCGGGCGGGGGCGGGCCCTGCGCCAACAGGCCGCACCTCAAGCACGCGGCGGGGGACAAGCTCGGCGTGGCGGGCGGGGTGCCGGCGCCCTGGGAGAAGAGCCTGAGCGGCGCCGAGTGGGAGGAGCGCGCGGCCGGCGGCTTCTGCCGCAGCTGCCCGTCCAAGCTGCACAACTACGCGGCGGCGGCGGCGGCGGGCCCGAACCCCGGCCGGCAGGCCTGCATCCGCTGCGAGGCCTGCAAGAAGGCGGGCAACCTGTACGACATCAGCGAGGACAACTCCCTGCAGGAGCTGGACCAGCCGGCCGCCCCGGGCGCCGCGCCGCCCGGCGCCGGCCCCGCCAAGTACCCGCAGAGCCCCACTAACTCCAAGGCCCAGAAGAAGAACCGCAACAAGCTGCGCCGGCAGCACTCCTACGACACCTTCGTGGACCTGCAGAAGGAAGAAGCCGCCCTGGCCCCGCGCAGCGTGAGCCTCAAGGACAAGGGCCGGTTCGTGGAGGGGAGTCCCTACGCCCACATGTTTGAGATGCCAGCCGGCGAGAGCGCCTTCGCCAACAGCAAGTCCTCAGTGCCCACTGCCGGACACCACCACCACCACCACAGCAACAACCCCGGCGGCGGCGGCGGCTACATGCTCAGCAAGTCGCTCTACCCCGACCGGGTCACGCAAAACCCTTTCATCCCCACTTTCGGGGACGACCAGTGCTTGCTCCACGGCAGCAAATCCTACTTCTTCAGGCAGCCCTCGGTGCCAGGGGCGCCGAAAGCCAGGCCGGACTTCCGCGCCCTTGTCACCAACAAGCCGGTGGTCTCGGCCCTCCACGGGGCTGTGCAGGGCCGTTTCCAGAAAGACATCTGTATAGGGAACCAGTCCAACCCCTGTGTGCCTAACAACAAAAACCCCAGGGCTTTCAATGGCTCCAGCAATGGGCATGTGTATGAGAAACTGTCCAGCATTGAGTCTGACGTCTGAGAGGGAAGAGAGGCCGCGGTGGGCACGGGAGGGCGGGGCCGCGGGGCGAGGGGCGCGCAGCGGCGCCAGCGGTGGCGGGGGTGAACTTGGTTCCCATTTGCTCCTTTCTTGTTGTTTTAATGTATTTATGGGATCCTGGAGTTCTGATTTTTTTTTTTTTTTTTCCGGAGGGCAACCCTGGTGACCAGCACCATCTCCCCTCCCTTTCCAGTGCTCCCTCCTTCCCCCTCTGCCGGTCGTTCCTGTTCCTGGGAGAGGGCGCAGTGGGCTGCTCAGGATGGGAGGCCTGGAGGGGGCAAAGGAAGGGGCTGCTGGCGAGCTTCCTCCTGCGTGGAAGGACTCTGTCCCCCGCTTTGAGTGAAGCCGGCAGAAGCCGAAGGAGGCCATGTGCGCCCAGGAGAGCCTTCCCGAGCCCGTCCGCACGTTCAGGCGGGGCAGCGAAAGCTCTCGGGTAAGGCCGTTTAGCACACTTGCCTGTGAATGAAGGGAGGCCTTTGCTAAAGTCTTGTCTTGTGGCTTTGATGGCATCTGTTTGGGGATCATGTGCCAAGCAGAGGCGGGGAGGCCATTTGTGTTGGTATATAAGCCAAAAACCGTGTTTGCTTCAATGTCATGACATTCAGTAAGCGAAAGGTCGGCAGCCGGTGACATCATGGCAATCTTTCACAGTGCCTTAGAGGCAAGAGAGGGTGGGCTGTGTGTGCACGTGTGCCCAGGTGCACTGGCGCACGTGTCATCTACACACACGTGGAGTCAGGGGCCTATACATGCAGACAAGGCAACCCTGACTCGTGTTTCCTTCAATGTCCCTCAGCAGTGTGCTTGTTTTGGCTTATATACGAACCGAGATGGTCACATGTCACCTGCATTTTGGCTGTCTCGCCCCTTCGCCCTTCCCAGGTGAGGAGAATGGAGGTAATGGACAGAGAAGGTTGTGTGGTCTAGACGAAAAGGTGGTGAGCAAGAGCAAGGTACAAAAGGAATTTCTCCAGCTGCCAATACTTCCAGCTGGTTTTGGCCAAGAACTTTCCAGGAAGGCTAAAGGGAAATAGAAGTAGCCATGATCTTTTGCCCACACTAGAGAGCAAAAGACTCCATAAAGCTCTCTTGAGCTTTGGACCTTTCAGCTGGTCACGGTTTGTTCGGGGAGGAGCTAAGTAAGGCTCTGAAAAAGGGAGGAGTAGGTTGTGGTAGGGTAAGTGAGAGAGGGGGATGTTTTCAATGCTTTGATCCCTTCTTACTTAACCTGGAGCTAGGAGAGCAGGCTTGTTCCCTCAGAATCGATCACAGCTGACAGGGAACAGACAGGTAAGAGGAATGAGCTTGCTCATGAGTATAGCTCAGGAGGCACGGAGGGAAGGGACGGGATTGGAAGTGGGGAGGGGAGGGGCACACCCCCGCTACCCCGTTGGGTCTGGCTCCCTGAGAATGTGACATTGAGCCCAGTGTGAACACCCTCCGTAGAAGCCCTTCCACCTTCCTGCAACAACGCCTCCTTTCTCTCCCAGAGTGTACCATTCAAGAATAAAATATAGACATCTAGAAAAACTCCAGGAATGAGGGTGCTGGCAGATGTGATGCCCCTTTCACTAGAAGTCGGAAACTTGAGAAGGGAAATGAATATTTGTCACTGCCGGTCCTGAAACTCTGGGTCAGCTCCGCTGTCCTGCCGCCCTCCCCTTACCCAGGTGGCAGCCACAGAACCCGGGTCTGTGTGGAAGCTTGACTGCAGGACCTCCATGTTGCACACAGGACACATAAACCAGAAAGGTGCTCATCCCCCTCTGGAAGGAAGCTGCCATGTCTCTTCAAGTCACACCCTCCAGGGCTGCTCTTTGCCTTCTGTTTGCCCCGACTCACCACCCTTCCTCTTTCCCCACCCTCGACTGCGGCCCCCACCCTCTTCCTTGATTTTTACCTCAGTATCTTTCATTTTAAAGCCAACCGAAGGCCTTGTAAAGCTTTGTTTTCTTTCTAAAACGAACCTGGGGGCAAGGGGCTGAACCTCTCACAAATTTGGAGAGAGGAGCACGGAGTGCTTTACTTTAGATTCAAGGAAAGACTTTGAGAGAGAGGACAGAGGGTGTGAGGTGTCTCCAGGAGGAGGAGGAAGGGCCATAGAAACATTGCTTCACCCTGGCTCTGTCCAAGGTCAGGGGCTCCTCCCCTCGCTCTTCCTCTTACCTCACCCCGTTCAAATAAAAAACCAAACCAACTAACCTAGCGAACAGCAATCTAGAACAAAGGGGGCTCTGCTGGTCTCCACTGGGGACAGAAATCAAGATGGTGTTCATTTCACATGTAAATATTTTGTTTTCTAATTAATTTTGTATAGATAAAGTGTTCTCTTGTGAGTGTTCAGGGTGTTGGGCTGAGGGAGTGGGGTGGGGATGGGAATGAAGCGGGGGAAGTGTTCTGTTACGGGTTTTCATTTTCCATTGGGGAGGTTGTTTTGTATGGCTTTTGCTTCAGGATGTCTGGAAACAAGTGAATGCGAACGGAGGCCGCTGTGGTGAAAACGTCAGGAAGAGTAATTTGTGTCCATGCTTCCCCACCTCACTGGCCTTACTGGTCTGTGAGAAGTGTTCATGCCCATTGGCCTGGGCTTACTTAGCACAGGGTCCAGTTTGGCTCTAAGCAAACCCCGGGTCCAGCTCTTATCTTCTAGGTAGACTATAGATCACCAGCATTTCATGCAAAGTCAAGCCGGTAGCACCATATTTTCCCCGTCAGCACCTAGGGTAGGAAAGATTCTCAAGAACTGAGGTCAAGTTAATCTGTCATTCCTGGTGTGGCTGAGAGGTTTCAGGAAGCTCAGTCCTAAGGAATATCCCAGCAGCCCCCTCTGATACTTTACAACCTTCTCAGTCACTCTGACTCTTCTTCCTAGTACCTGGGCACCAACCCTCTCACTGACCCCTCCTCCCCTCCATAGAAATCAGTTGTGACAGCAAACCTAGAAAATTCCCACTAGGTCTCCTTTTTAAAACACAATATCTGTTTACAGGGAGGTAGCACTGGATGCCTGTCTTACAAATTCACATGCTATTCTGGAAAGATTACAGATCTGCTCAAAGCTCAGTGGCCACATCATTCTCTTAGGTTGCAGAAGTTGGTTTTAGAGGTAGGAGGGTGGGTATGTAAGGGATGGTGCCAACAGTGACCTTAGATTTGCCCACCCTCATTTCTGCCATCAAGAAGGGGCTGTTTGCCTCAAGCCAGGTATTTTTAACCTGACCTTGGCTTAGCCAGGCAAATAGAATTTCTTTCACTGGACTGTTGGCTTTGTGAATGACGGCAGCCCCTCTCTCTTTACCACAGGATGAAATTTCCAAATCCATTTACCCGAGATATTACATTACTTTGTTTCCTACCCTCCATCATCAAAGCTGTCAGCTGAGTAATTTTATTTTCCTAAACCTCTTCTTTGGCCCCAGTTTGGTCACCTCTCATCAATTGGATGTTTGAACCAGGACCAAATAAGATATTCATGGCCTGCTCAAGAAAGCATAAAGGAGGCTGAGCATTGTTAAGGTCTAGGTGTTTACTTCATTCCAAAATAACAAACCAGTAAAATGCGTAAGGGTGAATCCAGCAGTAAGCCGCATCGATTCCGCAGATGAACAGAGACCCAATCTATTCAAAACTGTGAGATTCCACAGACACCCCCAGGAACAGCAAGTGTTCCTATTTTCTTCAGAGTCCATGCTTTCCATCTCTGCGTCCTCGTATCATTTCCTTCCACTCTGGAAGTAGGTTGGTGGGTGTGGTCCTATATCACTCCTTTCAGTGGGATGCTTAAACCTCAGCATTTCCACTGTCCTCAGATAACCTGACCCTTGAATGTGCCCGAGTCAAGAATGTGCACACCCCTCAGAGTGATGCATGTATAGTGGATCTTGTAATTTCAAAGTATGTCACTGTGTCTTCTCAGCCAGAATGGGGAAAACATCCTTGATATGGATTCCCCTGCGCTGGCCACCCATGCTGTGATTGGGGGAGAAAATCCCTAATGATTCCATTAAATGGTGGTGTCAGTAGTGCCAAAATGCATGTGTAGTGTGACAAAATAGGAGTCATCTATAATTAAACGAGTATTACCACTCAGTCTCCCGTGGCCATCTAAAGTTGCCCAAGAGGGAATTCTCTGCATGAGAGTCAAAGAAACTATGTAACCAAAACTGCAGTGTGCTGGTCACCTGCACATCTCATTTAAGAACTAAAGTTTCTTTGGGTTCTTTTGTTTGTTCGTTTGGTTAGTTGGTTCAGTTAGTTCAAGATTTATAGACAGAATAATCAGATGGTTTGGGCAATAGCCTTTGGAAAAAGCTATTCCAGAACTCGCTTTATTTTTTTAATCCCCATCTCTCTCTCTCTAAAAAAAAAAAAAAAAAAAGCCCTGTCATTGCTTGACACCCTGTATGTGTCTGCTTGGTGTGTTAGGAATGATTTAGATGTGTGCATACATAATGCAACTGCAGTGCTATTGATGAATGCATCAGGCGTTTCCAGGTATTGTGGCCATAAATTATGTGCTCTCTGAGCCCAAAGCCATATAAGAAATGTGTGCTCAGGAGACTGCCAAATACTTTGGTAGAGCATTTGCTTTTGTTGCTTGAGTGTCAGAGACTCTCCTTCCTGTCCAAGGAACTCTATGGATGTGAAGCAGCTAAAAGTGGGTAGTTATACTGGAATGGGTCTGGCCTTACAAATGGTCTGTGGTTCATGGTGTGATTTCAGAGGTCCCGAGAGACCTACCCTTTTCATTTCCCATCCCTCTCCAACTACTGGTTTCCCAGACAGATTTACTCCTTTAGCACTGAGCCTCTCATCTGTCATTTAAATGAAACCAGGAAGGGTGATATATTAAGCCATATTAGGGATTTATACACTGAAACACCTAGTGTACATTAGGTTTCTCATTTATTTTTCTGGGAATAAAATAATGATACAGGAGAAGACAGAGAGAGCAAAGAACACTAAGAGTAGCAGTAGAAGTAAAGGTACAGGGTCTAGGTTATAAAGACATTTAAACCATCTCATCCTACACCACTTTTACTTAAGGTTCATGTGACACAGGAATAAGACTCCTGGCTAGGAACTATTTGCAATAAGCAGTCACATGAATACGTAGTTTGTGAATTTCTAAATTCAGTACCTTATAGCGCAGGTTAAGGACTATGACTTTTTCAATAGAAAATGGAAGACTGATGCTTCTCCTCCATTACAGGTTACTGATTGGTCAGCTAGAAAGATCAATTAAATTAATGTTGTGATGATAAAAAGTTACTGTAATTATCTGTTCTCTGTTCCAGTTCAATTAATCTTCCAACTTAGCTGAGTTGTCTTATGACACTTCCCAGCTTCCATAGGGGGTGCCCAATGATCCCAACTCACACTTAACAAACTGTTAAGGAGCTACTGGACTACCAGGTGTTACTTAACCAGTGGGCAATTCTTTTTAGACCTACCAGATATTTGGGATATCACTAAAACGTAGATTTGTCATTCTGTGAACATCTAATACTGATCTAGATGGAGGATTCCATTCTAGTTTGGGAATTCCAGTATTACATAAAATCACAGTATCAGAATACATCCCACCTCCATCTCTCCCTTTCCAACCGCATCTACTCAATCATGCCCTATAACTTCAAGTATATTCTCATGGCCAAGAAATCCCCAAAAACCTTAAATGAAAGTCAGTGCTATTTCCATGCCTTGGAGAGGTAGATTAGTTTGGAGGCCTCTAATTTACAATATTGAAGCAAGGAAAAGGAATTTTGCCCAAAGAGTGATGAGTTAGGATATCAGTGCTGGAATAAGTGGGGACAGTTGGAAATCATTCGCATTCTCTGCCAGTGTCGCCATTTGCATAATCTCAGAGCTCATCACAGCAAGTTTCGGTACTTCAAAACATAATTGCTGGTGTGAGTTGGAGGGTGAGGACTCCTGATGAGAACTGAAGGTGGAGAGCAGAGTGAATGAGTAGAATTTCCCATAGCCTTGAGACTCTGGTGGGAAGAATCTGTGTTTTGGCAAAGGTGAGAGAAATGGAACTCAGTCTAAGAGTTAAGGTACAATTAAAAGCACGACACTAAGCCCATTATAAAACTGTTACTTTAAAGATTTGGTCTCCACACTTTAATTCTGAACTCTCTTCATTTGTAATTATTTTAGCATTGTAATTTAGGAGGTGGAGCAGATTCCAATGCTATGCAGTAGAGGAAAAAAATAAAAGCTCTTTAGTGTAGTTAAATACGTTAGTTCAATTAAACCAATGTCTATTGAGCACATACTCTGCCCCTGGGCTGGTGCTGTGAAGAATGTAAAAGATTTAAAAATTAAGTGTATTATACTCATATAAGATATGAATACAAAAGTATAAATATTTAAATGTATGCGGTGTGTATGTATAAATAGGTGTGCATAAATTAGTATATTTATCCATGTGGGCTTAATTTCTTGATTTCAGGGTATGCATCAACAATATTATCCATTATATTATTTTTAAAAATATTGCAGAGATTCAGCTCTTCCCATTATGGCCAGCCCTGGATCTCTTCTTTTGGGAATTATTCTACCTCCCAGAGGTAAAACTCTGAAATTCCCTTTCTGGCCACAACCTTGTATTTTCTCTACCTTATCTGCCTTCCTTCAAGCTCCCTCTGTTGTTCTGGTCCATAAGCCCCTCTGACTTCATGTAGTTCCCTCTTTGGTCTAATCCTGTGTATACCCATGTCAGCGTACTCTCACCAGCAGTCTCTTCTTCTTGCCTTCCATCTCCAAGGTCTTAAACCGATGCTGAAGAGCACAAAGTCGACCCATTTAATCTCACCTGAACCCTACCCAGCTTGAACACTTTTTATTTCTCCAATGTTGATTCCATGTCACACCTTCCAAGTGTTTGTTAAATTTATTTTTCATTTTCCCTTTCATTTTTTCTCTCTTTCAACAGGCAATCTTTTCTACCGTGCTACTAGGAAGAGATAGCTGATTTATGAATTTTCATGTGACCTCTCCCCTCTATTTTAAATTTCTTCTGTCCTCCCTCAGTCATCTTTTCCATCTCCCCCCCCCCCCAGTCTCTGGTAACCACCCTCTTACCTCTTCTAAGGTCCACTCCAGCCAGTGGTACTTCTGTCTGTGGCATCTTTAATCTCTTCCACACATCGGCCTAGCAGCATCCCTAAAAGCAAATCTTGAAACAATCTTGAAAAACAAATCTTCTCTTAATCCAATGAGACTCTTGAATTCATGTCCTATCTCCATTTATTTTTTCACTTCCAAACTTCTCAAAAGGATAGTCTTTCTTTTTTGACTTTCCCATCCAGTGCTCACGACTTGACTTTTAAAGTTGGCCTATACCCTACTACTCTACTGAAAGTGCTCTGTGACAGCATTTCAATGGACTTGTTTCAAAATCCAAACCCCTTTTTTCCCTTACTCTTCAGCCTCGCGGAGATGAACCGGAAAGCAGCTCATTCTGGTTTTCATCCTGGCCCTCTGGTCGCCCCTGTGCTGGTTTCTGCTCTTCCTCCGTGTCCTCAGATTGACTTGCCACGGTGTTCTGAGTTTGACACTAATCCCCATCTCTACGCTCCCGCAGCAGCATCTCTGTCTTTCACGGCTTCAGCAATCCTTTGAATGAGCATAAATTCCAAATCTTCGGCCACCTTACGTTCGTTTGCAGAGATGATCTAGATGGTCTTGGAATTTGACTCACAGTTGTCCAAAAGGTGGTTGGAAATACATACATTAAGCTGAAGTGAGAAGTGGGGTCTAGGAGGGAAGAATTTCCTCCTCATTCAAAGAGTAAGGCATTTGTCCTTTAACCTTCCTGTACTGACTTGTTTTCTCACTTCTGACCAGATTCTTTCTTCTCTATCTCCCATGCCTCCCTCTATACAAATCTTCAAAAAACTAATGGAACACCATGTTCCCCTTCCTTCATCTCTTATCCAGGAAAAAAGTAGGCACTTTTTCAAATCCCATTTTAATAATACTTTAATTGTATTTCTCTAATAACAGCTATCACAGACCATCATAATTTATAGTTATTGGTTATCTCATCTCCCTCCCTAGATTTTAAACAACCTGTAGTCAGGGGCCATATATTTACTCATCTTTTTATCTCCTTAGCATCTACCACAGCATCTTATATATCGAAGGCACTAGTAAGTATGTGATATTATTGTAAATTATAATTGAAAAGGAGTCACTTATTTTGCCCTCAGGATACTTGATCTGCAGTAAAATCTAAGGATGAGTCCCTCTGAATTTACCCCTGATTTCTGCACCTACACGGAATCACAGCAATACATTACATGCCCTGATTTCCATGTTATTATTTCAAGTGGGAATTTGGATTTTTTCTAAGACTGTCTTATAGTTAGTAGAGTATACTTGGAATACATGTATGCAGACAGAGTAAGTGACAGAGGGAGAGACCATGGAGGATATTGATTAAATGTTACGTATCAGGAGCTTTTCAGATGCTTGGAGAGTAGCTTGTCTTCAGACACTTCACTACCCGAGCTGAGTCTCTAACAACCCGACTTATGCTGGGATTGAACTCTCTTCGACCCAATCTGTAACCTTTTTTATTTATTAGCACTTGCAGTACCAGAGGACCTTACACAATTCAGGCTCAATAATCACATAAATATGGACCCCGTATGGTGGTCTGATAGGAGCAGTGTATGATGCTGCATGCTTGGCACCTTCCACATCTGTGTCTATGCTAGGCCAGATGCCAGATGGGGGAACTGTTTATGCTGCTCACAACCTTGTCTTGGTGATACTCCTTTTCTGTGGGTTCTTAACCTTTCTGAGGCTTCGCCTATAGGGTGACTTCTCCAAAGGGAAGATGAGAGTTGAAGTAATTGAGCGCTTTAGTTCAGATCTGTGTATTTCAAATGAAAACAGGTTAGGATTCAAATGATCTGGCTTAAAATTCTAGTCTCTAAAGTACTCATTTCTCCCTAAATGTGAAGGGATTCATTATAGTGGAGGAGAGAACATCTCTTCTGACCTGATGGCCTTCCTGTCCCTTGTTCTCTAGGCCCTATTCACCCTTCCCCTACCCCTTGGTATTCCACTTAGCAGACTTTCCTGTTCTTTCTAGTCAGTGTCAGTCTGTTTGTCCCCCTAAAAAACTCTTGGAGCTGGTACTGTCCTCTCACTGCTGCTGGCAACTGATAATGTTCCCTTCTTGCCACCTTCCTCGATAAACCTCATTAAGTCATTGACTATCAGTTACTGTCCTGTAGGAGGCATCTTCTGCCACTGTGTGCTAAGTTACAGCATACTGTGGAGAGCTGAACTCAAATAAGTTCCATGCACTGACAAGCCTCTTCAAAAAAAAGCAAGTGAAGTCCACTCTTCATTAAGACAGGAAGGGGGTAGAGGGATTGTTATTGGCAAGATGGCGCAAAATGTGACAACTTTGAGACACTGTAATGAAAAGTAAAATGTAAATCTAAAGGGAGAATTTTTCTTCTCAAAAGTCCCATAAGGTCTAGATAGTTCTGCTTCTGGGGAGAGTTAGCATTTTAGAGCAAAATCTAGATTGTTGTGTAATGAAATACACACACATACACCTGAAACAAATAGTCTGATAATAGCTGGAGGAAGGGTAGGAAGGCAGCTATCCTCATGAGAAAGACATTCATAAGTCTCTGTTGGACCAATGAAATGCAGAGTTTGGGAAATTTAGAATATATTCTGAATGCAGTTTTATCCATGTGAATTTTCTGCCTATGAATACCTGTAGATGTTGAGGGGTGATAGAAGAAGCAAAAGACAGGGAGTCTACAATGGCACTTCCCTTCGTGTCATGAGTAAAGCCAAGAGCCTGCACCTGAGTCTCCTGGTTCCCACCTGGTTGATGGTTTTGAGGACAGCTTCAGAAAAAGCAAGACCCAAGGCTGATGACCTTCTAGTTGCCTGTTCCGTCAGTCACTTCCAAGGACCAAAAGCCCACCCAAACTTGGAGCTCACTTCCTGGCCACAATTGAGAATAGAATTCTTGCTTTCCATTTTCACTTGTAACTTGAGATGCAGCAGGAGAGAAAAAAAATTAAATGAAAAATCACTTTCTGAGGGCCACCTTCATGCCCATATGTGGACTGGAGGTTGTTTGATCAATGTTTAGTGCCAGAAAAGCAAAAACCACATCACAGCTGCCTTCAGCTAAAACTGCACGTCTTGGAATGAGTGAGGAACCTGCATCCAGCCACATCCATGAGGTCCTGATTGTCCCCAGGAAGTTAGGACACATGTCAGTCCTGAACCAGTGCTCAGGCCTTGCCCTTCTAACTACAGCACCAGAGAGCTCCTGATCATCGCCCTGGGCAGAGAGAGTGTGACTTGTCCCACCACCTCCATGCATAGACTCTAAACCACTACTCCATGACTCAATCTGTCCCCCTTGCATTAAGATTCAGTCTCAGATCTGATAGGAATGCAGCTTTAGGAGATGTGGCCACTGAAGGTGAGTGTGCTGGGCTGCCTGCTTCTCCTAGATATGGGTATTACCTGTTTCCAGAGGGAGCATTTAAAAACAAAACAAAACAAGAAACCGTGCCTACCTGAAACCTCAGTCATATTCAGAACAGTTTGTGTGGTTAACTTCCAGTGTCAGTGTCACATTTTAATTGTAATTGATCATTTTATTTTTTTAAAATCAAGGGCTATTTTAATGCTTCCTTTGGCTGTGACATAAGAACCACCTGCAAATCAGAGACTAGGCCATTCCTCTGCCTCTCCTGGCATTGTGCTCTCAGTAACTTATAAATTGCTTCCACAAATTCACCCAAACAGCACAACTGCATCTAATTTGATCTCTTTGCCATGAGCTCCCTCATCCTTGTGTATCTCCCCAACACACACTCCACACACCCACTCCTAACAAATAGATCCCAAATTGCCCATTTCAATCACTTTATGGAGGAACAGGGATACATTCTTGGTAGATAAAAGTGTTCATTTAAAACTGGGTGGACGTATTACAGTTTATTGAACCAGTCTTTTCTCTTTTGCTCTACTTTGGCTGTGGATCACTGACACCTCCAGGGTTGACAGATATATCCAGGCTTTATGTGAAAGGAGCATTCTTTCTTTGTGATGGACCAATCTAGTTGTCCAGCCAATGGTCACTGTTTTACTCTGAATCTGTGTGGTCTTCTGATGTCATGTTAATGAATCAGTGCTAGGAGGACAGTGGAGCAGAAGCCATTCTTCCCAAGGATAGACAGTCCCCTTGCTTAGACACATTCAGATCCACATGTGCTCACATCTCTTCTTGACAACACCTTAAGTGCGGGTGGAGAGGTCTCTCCTAAGTGGGGTGGGAAAGGCGATATGTGCTTTGGGTGATATAGTTGTTTTTTCTCTCCCTGGGTCAGGAGCAGGGAAAGTAGCAAGATTTCACATCAGCAGGAAGCAAGGAGGCTAGAGAAACATCCAGGTAGAATTCTTACTAATAAAAACATAAAATAGTAAAAATATCCCTTCTTTGATGTGAATGCAATTGGAGGTCAACCAGGGCACTTAAAGCTGTGTTTCCCCTCATTCACTTGTCATCTCTTGCCTTCTGTTATTACTGTTTCTCATTTTAGGGATCTTGGGGTAGTCTATGACCTGAGTCAGCTTCAAGCAGCTTATGCTCAAACCACACACACACACACACACACACACACACACACACACACACACACTGTTAGAATGAGAAGCTGAAAAAGCACAGAGCTTGAACACGTATATGGTATGTAATGCTTTTAAACCAGAGCCCAACAAGTCTGGTACAATCAGCACTCCCGTATTTTAATGACAGAGGACAGAGCCTGCTGTGCAAAACTGGGTACTTTGGATCCCAGAAAAGAGAACAGCATTGTTACTGATTGCTCCTGAGACTCCTGGACACTTTCAATGATCAGAGAAGTTATATTGATTATCTCTTGGTAGCAGGCACAAGAAATGGAGTGCATTTTCTACCCAAAAAAGGAGTAGAAAATTTTCCATAATAGAAGTCAAAGGTTGAATAATAGAAATGTTTTGAGGAGTCATTCCTTGAACAGTTTTAGCTTAATTCCCACGTAAAAGGCCCTGAGCGGTGGCAGTCTTTAGCCTGACTCTGCTACCCCTCCTTGAAGAAGGAGGGAG